>NC_037669.1:88183851-88494214 GCF_003255815.1 Theropithecus gelada
TTTTTTTTTTTTTTTTTTTTTTGAGAGAGTCTCGCTCTGTTGCCCAGGTGGAGAGCAGTGGCATGATCTCCGCTCACTGCAAGCTCCGCCTTCCAGGTTCACACCATTCTCCTGCCTCAGCCTCCGGAGTAGCTGGGACTACAGGCACCTGCCACCACGCCCGGCTAATGTTTTGTATTTTTTTTTTTTAGTAGAGACAGGAATTCACCATGTTGGTCAGGATGGTCTGGATCTCTTGACCTTGTGATCCGCCCGCCTTGGCCTCCCAAAGTTCTCGGATTACAGGCATGAGCCACTGTGCCCAGCCAATGCTGGCTCTTTTTTTTTTTTTGAGATGAAGTCTCACTCTGTTGCCCAGGCTGGAGTGTGGTGGCGCAATCTCGGCTCACTGCAAGGTCCGCCTTCCGGGTTCACATCATTCTCCTGCCTCAGCCTCTGGAGCAGCTGGGACTACAGGCACCGGCCACCACGCCCGGCTAATTTTTTGTATTTTTTAGTAGAGACAGGGTTTCACTGTGTTAGCCAGGATGGTCTTGATCTCATGACCTCGTGATCCGCCAGCCTCAGCCTCCCAAAGTGCTGGGATTACAGGTGTGAGCCACCACGCCCGGCAATGCTGGCTCTTTTTTTTTTTTTTATTTTGAGTTATTTGAAGCTGTGTCTCGCTCTGTTGCCCAGGCTGGAGTGCTGTGGCCGGATCTCAGCTCACTGCAAGCTCCGCCTCCTGGGTTCCCGCCATTCTCCTGCCTCAGCCTCCCATGTAGCTGGGACTACAGGCGCCCGCCACCTCGCCCGGCTTATTTTTTTATATTTTTAGTAGAGACGGGGTTTCACCGTGTTAGCCAGGATGGTCTCGATCTCCTGACCTCGTGATCCGCCCGTCTCGGCCTCCCAAAGTGCTGGGATTACAGGCTTGAGCCACCACGCCCGGCCAAGCCGGGCTTGCTCTTTTTTTTTTTTTTTTTTGAGACAGAGTCTCGCTCTGTTGCCCAGGCTGGAGTGCAGTGGCCGGATCTCAGCTCACTGCAAGCTCCGCCTCCTGGGTTTATGGCATTCTCCTGCCTCAGCCTCCCGAGTAGCTGGGACTACAGGTGCCCGCCACCGCGCCCGGCTAGTTTTTTGTATTTTTTAGTACAGACGGGGTTTCACCATGTTAGCCAGGATGGTCTCGATCTCCTGACCTTGTGATTCGCCAGCCTCGGCCTCCCAAAGTGCTGGGATTACAGGTGTGAGTCACGACGCCCGGCAATGCTGGCTAATTCTGTTTTTTTTTTTTTTTTTTTTTTGAGATTGAGTCTCGCTCTGTTGCCCAGGCTGAAGTGCTGTGGCCGGATCTCAGCTCACTGCAAGCTCCGCCTCCTGGGTTCCCGCCATTCTCCTGCCTCAGCCTCCCATGTAGCTGGGACTACAGGCGCCCGCCACCTCGCCCGGCTTATTTTTTTATATTTTTAGTAGAGACGGGGTTTCACCGTGTTAGCCAGGATGGTCTCGATCTCCTGACCTCGTGATCCGCCCGTCTCGGCCTCCCAAAGTGCTGGGATTACAGGCTTGAGCCACCACGCCCGGCCAATGCAGGCTAATTCTTAAATCGCATTCCCCACACCCTCTAGGTTCCTGACTCCCTCAGCTTGGCTGTCCAGACCCTGGATTTCCCACCAATCCCAGTGGTCATGCAGCAGCAGTAATTCACCCCGCCTCCCACCAGCAATTCCCCAGCCTTATGTGGCTGAGTACTCAGTTATCCAGACTCATTCAGTCCTGTAACCACCCTCCAACCTAGGCGTTGCCATCATACCCGTTTTACAGATGAGGAAACTCAGGCACACAGTGGTGAGACCAGGCACTTAGGAAGTGGCGCACTCTTAGCCTTCCCAGACTGCTGGAGCATCCCCTCCAGCTCCCAGGCCCAAAGTAGTCCCAGACTTGCCTCCCACTCCCGTCTCTCCCACAGCACACCAGGAAATGGAACCTGTCACTTCCCAGGCAGGACAAATATGCTTTTTTATTGTGTCTGTGAGATGAAATGAGAAGTCCTGGCTGCGTCTGACCCTCTGGCCTCTGGCCTCTGGCCTCCAATCCCAGAGGTTGTCTCCCTGGTCAGGGGAGCGTGGTGGTCCAGACTGTCCAAGCTCAGGCCAGGTCGGGACCTGGGAGTGGGTTAGTTCAAGGTAGATGGTCAAGGAAGGCAAGCAGGACAAGGTGGAAGTCTTGCGGCTTGTGGAGGTAGCAGGCATGGCCCGCATTGCGTAGCTTCACCACAGAGTGGTTGGGCAGGTGGCGGAGCTGCCGCAGTGACTCTCGAGCCAGGATGTGGTCCAGCTCTCCATACAGGATAAGGGTTGGAGTCTGCAGGGCAAGGCAGGGGGCTGTGATCTTGGGGCCTGATGAGTTTCTGACCCCCAAGCCACTTCCTAGGAAGCCTTCCCCAACACCATCCAACTCTTCCTTCCAAGATCAGGGATAAGGCCATGCCCTGCCAAGTAAGACTTGAGTCTTGAACCCCCCCAAGCCAGAGACAGGGCGCCAGGACCTTTGAGATCCTTCTCCCAGTACCTTCACAGCCCAGAATTGTTCCTGGGTGTAGTTCTGGGTGGAGGTGGGTGCAATGGGCACGAATCCATGTAGCTGGTGGTGGCCTCGCATCAGGAAGGGCAGGGCATAGTGGCCACTCAGCGAGGGGCTCACCAACACGGCATTCTGTACCTCCAGGTCCTGCAGCGCCCGCTCCAGCAATGCTGCCCGCCCTGCCTCTGTGCTTGCCTCCTTTGAAGGTGCCGAGTTCCCAAAACCTAGGAACAGCAGCAGGTACCAGCTGAGGGGCAATGGGAAGGAGCACAAGACTTCCTGCCCACCACAGTGGGGGAAAAAGTTGGGGACCAGTGGCACTGGCGCACACTACCTAAAACTGCCCAGAAGCTATTTTTTGGCAATGTAATATGCCTGTTAGAAAAGCATATCTTGGCCAGGTGTGGTGGCTCACCCCTGTAATCCCAGCACTTTGGGAGGCCGAGGCAGGCGGATCCCCTGAGGTCAGGAGTTCGAGACCAGCCTGGAGAACATGGAGAAACTGTCTCTACTAAAAAAAAAAAAACACACAAAAATTAGCTGGGCGTGGTGGCAGGCGCCTGAAATCCCAGCTTCTTGGGAGGCTGAGGCAGAAGGATTGCTGGAGCCCAGTAGGTGGAGGTTGCGGTAAGCCAAGATGGTGCCACTGCACTACAGCCTGGGTGACAGAGTGAGACTCTGTCTCAAGAAAAAAAAAAAAAAAAAAAAAAAAAGGAAAAAGAAAAGCATATCTTTCATTCATCTAATATTAGCAAAATGAAAAAGACTGAAATAACACCCAGTGTTGGGGGAGACATGGGGAAATGTGCACTTTCATACATGACAGATGAGAAGATAAATCCATACAGTGTTTTTGGAGGATGAGGTAGTAGTTATCTAAATTTAAAAGTGCATGTCTTGGTGGCTGGGCGCAGTGGCTCATGCCTGTAATCCCAGCATTTTAGGAGGCCAAGGCGGGTGGATCATAAGGTCAGGAGTTTGAGACCAGCCTGATCAACATGGTGAAACCCTGTCTCTACTAAAAACACAAAAATTAGCTGGGCGTGGTGGTGCGCGCCTGTAATTCCAACTACTCAGGAGGCTGAGGTAGGAGAATCACTTGAACCCAGGAGGTGGAGGTTGCAGTGAGCCGAGTACGAGCCACTGCACTCCAGCCTGGGAGACAGAGCGAGACTCCATCTAAAACAAACAAACAAACAAACCATGTCCTTTGGCCCATCAATTGTCCTCAGTAGCTACCCTAGAGAAATTATTGCTTACATATTCAAAGAAGCATGTCCAAGGATGCTTTAGCTACTACATTGCTTGAGCATTCCGCCAGTAGAGGAATGGCTGGATAAAGCCTGTCCATCCCTTCTATGGGACACACTGCAGGGTTAACAACAGAGAGGGAAGTTTGCAGGGACCGGCATGATCTTTGAGACATGATGTAGGGAGAGAAAACCAAGCTGCAGATGGATGTGCTAAGCAGGCAGGACACCAGTCATGTTTACAGCCCTTACCAGACAATTCTCTATATTATCTGCATCTTTATGTGTGGGAATACCCAGAAGAGGGTGTGGCATCCCCTAAACTTCTTAGAGAGGGAGAGAAATGCGGCACCGGTCTCCGAGTGCTTCGCTATTTTTTAGGTTTTTTTTATCCTCTATGATTCGATGACATTTTAAAATTTTTTTAATGACAAAAATGATAGCATAAATCATTTGTGTACTTAAAAACACAAAACCTATATAGTTTGTCATAAAAAGTACACTGCTTGGCGGGCACAGTGGCTCACACCTGTAATCCCAGCACTTTGGGAGGCTGAGGTGGGCAGATCACCTGAGGTCGGGAGTTCAAGACCAGCCTGGCCAGCATGGTGAAACCCTATCTCCACTAAAAATAGAAAAATTAGCCGGGTGTAGTGGCAGGCACCTGTAATCCCAGCTACTTCGGAAGCTAAGGCAGGAGAATCGCTTGAACCCAGGAGGCGGAGGTTGCAGTGAGCTGAGATTGCACCATTATACTCTAGCCTGGGTGAAAAAGCGAGACTCTTGTCTCAAAAAATATATATAAATAAAATAAAAAAAGAAAGTACACTGCTTGTGAAGAGTTTTTATTTGCTTCGTGACCTAGAATTCACACTAGTTTTCATGGTAGAAAATGAAAACACAGACTTTTTCATGGTGCCTCCTCACGTTGTGACCTGCCACTGCTTGTCCATACACTAGGGTCCAGTTGCCCCCCAGCCACACCTTAGGGCTTCCCTAGACAAAGGGGTGGGGGTGCTCACCTGGAAGGTCAAGGGCCACGGCCCGGTAGCCCCTCTGTGACAGTAGCTGCAGTGTGCCCAGCTGCTCCCACGTGTGAGAGTTAAAGGCCTTTCCATGAAGCAGCACCACCTCCACCCTGCAGGCACGTGGGAATGTGTATCCTGGGGACCTGGTGTAGCCCGCCTTTCTTTATTCCTAGGCTTCTCCCATTGCCCTCCCAGGCCCTGAGCACTCTGAGTATAATGGAGGTCCCACACAGGGACTCCCCTTGGGCCTAGTCCCTCCACTAGACCCTTGGGGCAGCACCTACCTGTGGGCCGGGTTGAGTGGGAGCACCTCGCGGTAAAAGATGGGGGAGTTGCCAGGAGTAAGACCAGCCAGGACAGTGACATTGGGGTCTCCCCAGAACCAGGAATTCTGCTCTGGGGGGCCTGGCAGCCCCACATACAGTAGGAAAATGAGCAGCAGACCCAGGCCCAGCAGGGCTACCTGGGACCGGCTCATGGAGGTCTGTACCACAGTCTGGAGGAGGAGAGGAGAGGGAAAAGAGGCTGGGACCGAGCCCCTACAAGGACCTCTGGATCCCATCCCAAAAACCCACCCAGAGTCCCCAGCAGAGGAAGAGCTCTAGCCCTTGCCCTTTCCCTTGCTATGGGCAAAGTTCTGGGGGTTCATGCTCAACTACTCCACATGCCAGGGCAAATGCTCAGATACCTCAGTGTGAGGAGGTGCATCTGAGGTGTCCTCTGGCACACAGCATGCTCAGTGACCGCCACCATCATGGGATCAACTGAAACCACTTCCGTTCATCAAGCGCTTATGACAGCAGGCCCTGAGTGTGGCACTTTACATACAATGTTCTTTTCCACCAAGAACGCTGGGGAGCAGATGTGATTACAGTTCTCTTACAGGTGAGGAAATGGAGGCTCAGAGAGGTACATTCTCTTGCCCAAAGTGCCAAGTAGCAAGTGGGGGAATTGGGGTTTAAACCTAGGAATGGGCTTCTAACTACCAGGCCACACTTGGTTTGCCAAGGAGGAACCCATGGAGCTGGGAGGTGATGGATGAACTGGAGCCTTGCAGGTGGAAAAAGTGGTGAGGGCCATCAAAGGAGAAAGACTGCGTGCAAAGGGACCTCCCACTTAAGGGCATGTTTGGAAATGGTTCTTTTAATCTCGCTGCATTTAATACTGCTAAAATCAGAATGCGTTTTACAATCGCATTATAACTAACGGTCTAACCCAGCTGTTATGAAGAGGCTCACAGTGAATGTCTGTAATAGAGGAAAATGCTGAGGAGTGAGGGGCTGCAGGGCCAGGGAGGAGTATGGTACACCCAGAAATGAAAAACACAGCGTAGAGTTTGGAGAGATGAATGCTACTCCCCATCCCATACACAGACAGCTTCTGGCCAAATGACCTGCTTCGTGGACTCCTCCAGTCTGGGGTCTCTGCCACCCCAGAAGACAGCCCTTAGGACTCAGGACTCAAATTGGGCAGGCCTTTGAGACTGCCACTTCCTGGCCTTGTGTCTTCAGTTTGTCAGTAAAATGGGATAACCTCGTGGCTGCCCTCCTAAACTTCCTGTGAGATTTAGATAATACCATGGACTGGATCAGGGCTGTTCCTGCCGTTTCTTGGGCCTAGGATGAGCATGCCTGCTTCATTCCCGGAGTCCAGCGAACACATCTTTATTTATTTATTTTTATGTTTCTGAGACAGAGTCTTGCTCTGTTGCCCAGGCTAGAGTGCAGTGGCACAATCTTGGCTCACTGCAACCTCCGTCTCCCGGGTTCAAGCGATTCTCCTGCCTCAGCCTCCCAAATAGCTGGGATTACAGGCGCTCGCCACCGTGCCCGGCTAAGTTTTCTATTTTTTAGTAGAGACGGGGTTTCACCATGTTGTTCAGGCTGTTCTCGAACTCCTGACCTCGTGATCCACCCGCCTCGGCCTCCCAGAGTGCTGAGATTACAGGCGTGAGCCACCGCGCCCGGCCAGCACACCTTTGTTGAGTGCCAATTGGGCATCTGCCCGAGCTAGGAGCCGGGGGCCCGTCTTGGGTCCTATTCATCCCTCTGGGATGTTTTAGGGACGTTTCCTGAGCCTGCATCCCCAGGCTTCGGGGGTTTGTGGGCCACAGCAGCAGCCTTTCTGCTGTTTCTGGAAAACCAGGACCTAGTGGAGGAAGACCGCATTCCTCTTTTCTTCGAAACCACGAACAACCTCAGACGCACGTCTCTAACAGGGCGTTAGCCCAGGTTCCCACCCGGCGCGAGGGACCTTTCCTTGTAGTCCATTCGGGGCGACCCCGCGCCCCTCCAAGTAGGGAAGGGCGGGGCTTAGGCTGTTGCCTTGGCAACCCAAGGTGCTACGAAGTACTAGGCAATTGTAGCGGACCTGCAGCCGGCCGCCTGGGGGGATATGCGAGGGGCAGGGTAAACTGTGCCCGCGTTAGGTCATTGGAATATGCGTTGACAGTAATACACAGGTGCACACAAGCACAAATACGAATCTTGCCCCCACACGCTTTTCTTTTGCACAAGCTATTCCCTGCATGTACATGCAGCCTCCTTGCACACACACTGGCCCGTGTGCGATCAATCCCTTCCATGTAGTAATGGTATCCTCTAAATCACGCACGCAGTCAGGCATCAGGAAGCCAGAGAGACTGATGGAGGTGCACGCTTTCAAAACCACAGGCTGATCCTCAGAAATACTCAAGCATGGTCATACACACAACCGTAAAACTACACACTCACACAAGAAAGGCACACGCATAGGAAAGCAGACACACACATAAACCCTCAGAAATGCACACACGCAGACAGGTAGACACATACCCTTAAAATCACACGCACACAGAAATACACTGGGAAGACATACGCCGACGCAAGCAGGCAGACATCAACGAACACACTCCCCCTACCAATATAAGCGCGCAGAAACACACTGACGGACACCACGCAGACACACGAGCGTACACATACACCCAGACCCCCAAGAACACACGCAGACCCTGCGCGCACACACAACACGCGCGCACACGCACACCCGCAGCCCCAGCATCTGCTTCTTCCACGGGACTCTGCCCCGGAGCAAGGGGCGGGGTAAAGATGGCCCGCCCCCGGGCCACCGGCCGGCCTCCGTACCCGGGGAGACTCACCGGGCCGAACGGGATGAGCGGGCGGGCCCCGCCCAGGCGGAACCAGCAGCCGCACAGCGCCCCGACCATGGCTGCCTCCGCAGCTCCGCGGGCCGCTCCGGCTCTAGAAGGCCAGGACCGCGGCCACCGAGGCGCGCCTGCGCACTCCGCAGCCGCGGGCCTGCAGCCCAGTTACTGAGTCGTCTGCGCGAAGGGGGTGCTGGGGGCAGAGCCCAAATGCTCTCTGGCCCGCCCCCTGCCCAGATTTTCGGAATTGTTTTTGGCTTGAAGGATGGCGGAGAGCCATGTGGCTTCTTCCCAATGGAACATCTCCACTCTGGCTCTGTTCTCTGGCCTGTATAATGGAGTTAAGGATAAAACCCACAGCACAGGGTTGTTCTAGGTTCTTAAGGACGGGTCAAGCCTCAGAACAGTGTCCGGAGCAGAGGCCTCATTGTGTAAATGTCAGATATTGTTATGCAGCAGCTCCAGGTCTTGGCCCAGCCACTTTCCTGACTCCTACCCACTCCACCCCAACCCCTCCCCGACGCACACCACGATCAGAGCCTGGACCGGCCCTGGGCTCCTTCACATCTACTCATGGCGCCTGCCCTGGTTGGTGATGTGTTACCAACGTCTGGCCTGTCCCAGGCCCAAGGCTCCGCGTGGCAACCAGGCCCAGCACTGGGAGGCTGTGCAGAGCGTGGCGTTTACTCTTTATTGCTACTCTGCAGAGGTTGGCAACGTATGACCCGCTCTACAGGAAGGAAACAGGTTCGGAGGCATTGGGAAAACGATCAAGGCCACTTGGCTGGACAATGGCGGAGCCTCGCACTCAAACCTGTCCGGCCTCAACTCTGTGCCAGGCCAACAACTTGCCCTGGGCAGTTCTGGCTGGAGATAAGGGGGATGGGGAGCCGGAAGAGAGCAGCAAGGATGCGATCCCGAAGGAACTTTCCTCCTCAGACTGCTCCATGTCCATGTGGGGCAGGTCGCTGAGGAGTTCGAAACCATGCTCAGCACCGCGTTTGGGGCATGTGGGACCAAGTGGCTTGGGGAAACTGACGCAGCTGTGAGAAGAACGAGTTGAGCGGAGCCTATGGACCCTGCGAGCTTGTGGCCACAAGAGGGCGCCCCGGAGCACGGCCCAGTCCCCGCCCCCGCTGGATGGGGACCGGCCTCTTCCCCCACCATTCCTCCGCCGGGTCCAATTCACCGCCAGTACGCGTCTGCTTCCCGTCTGCGCGAGTCCACACAGCTCCCCAGGTACCCGCCCTGCGCTTGTGACCCTTTCTTCTCTCCAGTCAAAACCCAACCCCACCTACCCCAAGTCTTCGTTTTTCGGATCCCTGGGTCCCCTCCTTGGGGGTTGCCACCATTCCCTCCCCGTGCTCCCTCCCACACCTAGCGAGCCAGAACCGTGGTCCGCGGAAGCAACCTGACCGCGAGGTCAACGCGTTGGGCCCCAGGTGGCAGCGCGTTGAGCACCCCGCGTCCCCGGCGGGTCGCCTTTCCCACTGGGCGCTTCGGTTTCCGCGTCTAGAAAATGGGCTTTCTGGTGTGGAGGTGCGCGCCTGTGGTTCCAGCTACTGGGGGTGAATGCCGGGAGAATCACTTGAGCCCAGGAAGGTCAAGGCTGCAGTGAGCCATGATTGCGCCACTGCGCTCCAACGTGGGCAACAGAGCGAGACAACTTCTCTTAAAAAAAAAAAAAAGAAGAAGAAAATGGGCTTTTAGTCCCGGTGCGGTGGCTTACGCCTGTAATCCCAGCACTTTGGGAGGCCAAGATGGGCGGATCACTTGAGGTCAGGAGTTCCAGACCAGCCCGGCCAACATGACGAAACCCCGTTTCTACCAAAAAATACAAAAATTAGGCCGGGTGCGGTGGCTCACGCCTGTAATCCCAGCACTTTGGGAGGCCGAGGCAGGCGGATCACGAGGTCAGGAGATCGAGACCATCCTGGCTAACACAGTGAAACCCCGTCTCTACTAAAAAAATACAAAGAAGTAGCCGGGCGTGGTGGCAGGCGCCTGTAGTCCCAGCTAGGCTGGAGGCTGAGGCTGAACCTAGGAGGCGGGGCTTGCAGTGAGCGGAGATGTGCCACGGGCACTCCAGCCTGGGCGACAGAGGGATACTCCATCTCAAAAAAAAAAAAAAAAAAAAAAAAAATGCCGGGCATGGCGATGCGCACCTGTAAACCCAGCTACTCGGGAGGCTGAGGCAGGAGAATTGCTTGAATCCGGGAGGTGGAGGTTGCAGTGAGCCGAGATCATGCCACTGCACTCCAGCCTGGGCAACAAGAGTGAAACTCCATCGCAAAAAAATAAAAATAAATAAATAAATAAAATAAAATGGGCTTTTTACCCCAGTTTGGGCTCCCTCTGGCCTGCATTGCCAACTCATGACCTGTAACTTAATTGAGCACTGAGTCCTTACTACATGCTAGGCGTAGTACATGCATGGCCTTATTTAATCCTATCAACCACCTATGAGCTAGTACTACTGAATTATCCCCATTTATAGAAAAGGATAATAACGATGAGAATAAGAACAGCAATCGTAATGGAGCCCCACCACATGCTGAGTTTTTACAGCAGGCACCCCCACTGAAAATTTTTCTTTTTTTTTTTTTTGTTTTTTTTTTTTTTTTCCTTGAGATGGAATTTCGCTGTTGTTGCCCAGTCTGGAGTGCAATGGCATGTTCTCAGCTCACTGCACCTCCACCTCCTGGGTTCAAGCAATTCTACTGCCTCAGCCTCCCTAGTAGCTGGGAGTACAGGCTAATTTTGTATTTTCAGTAGAGATGGGGTTTCTTTCTCCACATTCGTCAGGCTGGTCTCGAACTCCCAACCTCAGATGATCTGCCCACCTCGGCCTCCCAAAGTGCTGGGATTACAGGCGTGTGCCACCGCACTGGCCTAATGGCAGTGACATGTGACCATCAGCTGGCTCTTTTTGTTTTTTGTTTTGAGACCGAGTCTCACTCTGTCACCCAGGCTGGAGCAGAGTGGTGCGATCTTGGTTCACTGCAACCTCTGCCTCCCGGGTTCAAGCGATTCTCCTGCCTCGGCCTCCTGAGTAGCTGGGACCACAGGCACGCGCCACCACACCTGGCTAATTTTTTATTTATTTATTTTTTTAGTAGGGACAGGGTTCCACCATGTTGGCCAGGGTGCTCTCAAACTCCTGACCTCAGGTGATCCACCCGCCTTGGCCTCCCAAAGTGCTGGGATTACAGGCGTGAGTCACTGTGCCTGGCCGATAATTTTTCTTAAACTTTTAATTCTTTTTTTTTTTTTTTTTTTTGAGACGGAGTCTCGCTCTGCCGTTCAGGCTGGAGTGCAGTGGCCGGATCTCAGCTCACTGCAAGCTCCGTCTCCCGGGTTGACGCCATTCTCCTGCCTCAGCCTCCCGAGTAGCTGGGACTACAGGCGCCCGCCACCTCGCCCGGCTAGTTTGTTTTTTTGTATTTTTTAGTAGAGATGGGGTTTCACCGTGTTAGTCAGGATGGTCTCGATCTCCTGACCTCGTGATACGCCCGTCTCGGCCTCCCAAAGTGCTGGGATTACAGGCTTGAGCCACCGCGCCCGGCCTAAACTTTTAATTCTTAATTATTGAGGTTGGCTTTATTGTTCCCATATTTCAGATCAAGAAGCTGAGGCCCAAGGTTACACACTAAAGTGAATGGCAGAGGCAGAAATAACACCTATGTCCTCTTGACCCCAAAGCATGTTCCTAAAGTTCTGGAAGCCAACTGGAGGCTTCCTTGCTGCTCCTGTGGGACCACCACCCTGAGCAGGGTGTTCTGTGGCCCCTCATCATTGTGGCTTTTGACCACAGGCCCTTCACCAGCACAGCAGCGGCAGGCATGGCGGCAAGCGTGGAGCAGCGCGAGGGCACCATCCAGGTGCAGGGCCAGGCCCTCTTCTTCCGAGAGGCCCGGCCCAGCAGTGGGCAAGCTCACTTCTCTGTACTGCTACTGCATGGTATTCGCTTTTCCTCCGAGACCTGGCAGAACCTGGGTACACTGCACAGGCTGGCCCAGGCTGGCTACCAGGCTGTGGCCATTGACCTGCCAGGTACTTAAGGGGCAGGCTTCTGGGCAGGGGTTGGGGAGTTCTCATCAGGGACAGGGCCAGGTTCCTTATAACATGTAGCCCCTCCCCACTCTAGAGGTGGGGGCGGTGGGATCTGGAGGACCTGGCCAGGCTGGGCCCTGAACTTGACAGCGTTTGGTCAAGCACACTGCAAGGGCCTCTGAGCAGTCTTGATCCAGATGTGGTCCTCACCGCCCAGCTGCTCCTCACTGTTACCTGGGCAGTGTCTCAGTGTCTCTGAGCCGCTGTTTCCTCATCTGCAGTGGGAGATAACCACACTCATGTTTGGGGCTGGCTCTAATGAGAATGGAATGAGATAATCCATGTGAGTATGTGGCTAGTACGTGACACAGAGTAATTGGTGCTCAGCCAATTGGAAGTAAAGTATTTTGACTGAGTCATAACCATAGGCTTTTGGAAGCCCTAAGGAGTGAGATCTGAGTCTTCTGGAGCCTTGGGGGACAAGGCAGGGCCTGGTGGGTGGCCAGGCCCCCAGTTGTGATCCCACATGCAAAGCCCTGAGCTGGGTTCTAGGGAGGTGGGATCAGTGCCCAGACTGCCTGTGATAACCCAGACGGCTGGGTCCCAACCCTTGGTGCCAGGTGTGAAAGGAGCAGCATGGCTCCCCTCAGGCCAGGGATGGTATGGTTTCATGGCTCAGGGGCAAGCCTCCAGCCCAGGCAGGATTGGTTTCAATGGTGGGTTGGCTTGAGCTTCAGGGTGAAGGTCTGGAGCTAATCTTGTTGGTGAAGCCTGAATGACCGGAGGAGAAGCTGCAGAATCTGCCCCTCAGCTGCTGTCCTTCAGGAGCCTCTCCTGTCCCAATCCAAGGCCAGGTGCCTTTCACGCAGTTAATTTTCACAACAATCTTAAATGGCAGATACTTTTGTTATCCCCCTTTAACAGATGGGGAAACTGAGCAGCTGAGAGAAGGCTGAGGGGGACCTACCCAAGGTCACATAGATAATAAATGCAGAATTGAGTTCTGGACCCAGACTTGTTGGGCTTCAGAGTCTGATTCTCTCCAGGACACTTACTGCTGGGGAGACAGGCACAGACATGGAGAGAAGTGCCTCATGCTTGGCACAGATAGGATAGAGTGAGGCTACTGTAGGAATAAACGTGGGCACACTGGGTGTTATAGGAACCTGGCCACAGAGAAACTGACCTAGGAGGGCTTCCTGGAGAGAGCAACCATCTCCCTTGTTTTGCCATTCACTGCCCTTGTCTTATCTCTTCCACACCTGAACCCCTGCAGGTCTGGGGCACTCCAAGGAAGCAGCAGCCCCTGCGCCTATTGGGGAGCTGGCCCCTGGCAGCTTCCTGGCGGCTGTAGTGGATGCCTTGGAGCTGGGCCCCCCGGTTGTGATCAGTCCATCACTGAGTGGCATGTACTCCCTGCCCTTCCTCACGGCACCTGGCTCCCAGCTACGCGGCTATGTGCCAGTGGCCCCCATCTGCACTGACAAAATCAATGCTGCCAACTATGCCAGTGTGAAGGTACCCTTGTGTGGGAAGCTGAGGTGTCCCTGCCAGGAGCAAGGAAGGGTGCATCCCTGGACCTTCCTTATCTGGGGGCTGGGTAACCAAGGGGTGTCTTCTGGGAGGAACTGACCACCCAACTCCACCATTTTGGTTTACTCAGCAGACTACTGTGCCAAGCCCTGTGCTAAACTGTGTTCTGGGGCAGATACCAATATGTGCCCCCACCCACTGGGACAGCTTGTCTCTTTCCCTTATATGGGGTGGTCCCAGGGAGAGACTGAAGTGGTGGGGAGGGCTGGGGATGCTATGGCAGGTCCCTGTTGACTCTGCCCCATCCTTCCTCTCAGACTCCGGCTCTGATTGTATATGGAGACCAGGACCCCATGGGTCAGTCCAGCTTTGAGCACCTGAAGCAGCTGCCCAACCACCGGGTGCTGATCATGAAGGGGGCGGGGCACCCCTGTTACCTGGACAAACCAGAGGAGTGGCATACAGGGCTGCTGGACTTCCTGCAGGGGCTCCAGTGAAGCCCAGCATTGCTGCAGGGGGTGGGCTGCCTGCCTGCCGAGCTCTCTCTGGCACGCTCTCTCTTCTCTCACGGGCTCTGCCTCATGCACATGCAACAGGTGCGTCTGTCTGGGTTCTTGTCTTTTGTGGTCTGTTTGTCTTTTCTGCCTCTTTCTCTTGCAGTGATAGGCTGAGGGGGTAAAATCAAGAGAAAAAACCCTCAGGAATCAAGGAACATAATCCGGTGGAGGGTAATCCATTACATGAGCTTCTCCTGTTCTTCCACTTTCCTGCCTGGCTTTCATTCCTTCCTCTGCTCTGCCCAGCCTTTCCCTCCCACCCCCTCCTCCTGCAAATGCCCTGAAGGCCAGCCCTTCCCCCAACACCCACTTCCCCACCCCGTTAGGCCCCAGATACATACTTGCCCACATGCACGCTTACATGTTTAGAACCATCCTTGTTCCCAAATATGACCCTTCGCTTGAGAGCAACTGCATAGGTACATGTAACTCTGGACTGGCAAGCACATTGTCATGTACAGCTTTGCATATACACACATGCATACATGATCCTTCACACAAGCACTTGCACACGTGGACTCCTAACCATGCTAACCTCACTGGCTGGGAAGGTGGGGACCCCACGGGGCCAGCCCTTGCAGGAGGCCCTTTTGCAAGGCTTAGGGTGTGGCCAGCCCTGAAAGCTACTTTGGACACAGGTTTCAGCGGGCCCCAGCTCAGAAGTGACCCCCAGAAAGGGAGGGCCACCGCTTTGCCCCCCTGCTTTTACCCTTCCTTCTGGGTGCTCTATACCTCCGGAGTTTACCAGGCCTGAAGCATCTCAGCCAAGCTTGTTTCCTGCTCTGAG
Source organism: Theropithecus gelada (assembly GCF_003255815.1). Classification (NCBI taxonomy): domain Eukaryota; kingdom Metazoa; phylum Chordata; class Mammalia; order Primates; family Cercopithecidae; genus Theropithecus; species Theropithecus gelada. Next base: position 88,198,767 of record NC_037669.1, read on the forward strand.
GCTTTGGGGGGTGGGAGCCAGAGTGGAGGTCGGTGAAATAAAGTGATGCAATTAGACCCCACCGGCTGCTGCTTCTAAAGAGCGCCGCCCCTCCCCCACCCCTGGGACCAACACTGTGGGCCCCTCCCCCATCCCGGCGGGACCAGATGGTCCCCCTGCCCTTTGTCCACCAGGCCAGATGGAGAGGAAGGGAGATTGGATTCCCCTCCCCACCCACACATACCCAGGTGCCAAGAGACTCAGCTGTGGGGGGAGGTGGAGGTCAGTGGGACCAGGCTGAGCCGATTATGGAGGAGAGGGGGAGGAATAGTTGCTTCCCCGAGGCCGGGGGGTGCCCAGGGGACTTGAGAACAGTTCAGCTTCTCCCCCACTAGTATCCCTTCTCCAGTAAAAGACTCAACGGAGCCCGTTCCTTGTTACCCTAGCCCCAAAAGGAATTCCGGGGGTAGATCTGGGGTTATCACAGGACCGGGTGCACAGGGCCACACAGCTCTCAGGCCCCTCCTCCACCCTGCCCTGCGCGGACGAGGGCCGGGCAGTGCAACTGTGGATGGCTGAGGGGAGCGGGTCTTGGTGGGCGCGAGCCCGAGCGGAGGATGGCGCGCAGCGAGCAGAGCTAGGAACTAGGCGGGGCGCGGGGTCCCAGCCGGAGTTCGGAGGGCCCCGGGCCGGGAGCGAGGCGGAGCCGGGGCTGGCGGGGACGAGGCGGGGATGGGGGTGCAGGGGGCTCGGCAGAGGCGCCGGGCGGGCGGCCCGGGCCGGAAGGACTGGCCTGGCGGGAGCGGAGGGGGCTCGGAGCCCGGCGCAGCGCGGGCGGCGTGGGGAAGGCCATGGCTGGGGATCGCGCTTCAGGCCGGACGGCCCTACCCCCAACCCCCGGGACTCTGGGAGCGGCAGGGGAAGGGTCGCCCGAGCCCTCCTGGAAGCGGCCGCCGCTCGGGGCGCACCGCGGCGCGCGGGGCGGGGCGGGTGGCTGCGGCACTGGGGCGGCTGGGGCGGGCCCGCCGCTCTGTAATCGGATCCGGGGAGGGGGCGGGGAGGGGCCGGGCCGGGCGGGCCGGGGGGTGGGGGGGGGCGCGGAGCCGGGCTCCGGGCCGGCCGGGCTCCGCGCCTGTCAAACCCCTCATTGTTCGCAGCTGATGTCACTCGCAGTTGTGAGCGGCCGCCTCTCCCGGGGACAATGTGGGACTGAGCGGCCCAGCCGCCGTGCCGCCGCCGCCGCAGGACAGCCCCAGCGAGGTAGGGCGCGGGCCGGGCGGGGCATGGCGGGCCGCGAAGTTTGGGGGTTCGCCCGGGGTCAGGGAGCCTGCGCCTGGATCCCTCTGTTGGGGTCCCAGGTTTGTGAGACTGTGAGGAACACGTTCCCTGTCCCACACGGCTGAGGCCTGCACAGGTGGGGGGCGCTGGTCTGCCAGAGGCGCTGTCGGCACCAGGGAGGGGCTTCCTGGACCTTAGATCCCAGATTTGAGGCCCCCATCCCGCTCGCTGTTTCTGTCCTTTGGGCCTGCTCCTCTATCTGCCTCCTGCCCTGGGTTCTGGTTCTGCTCCATCTCTGCCCTCATCTGCCACTCCCCTGTAGCTCCTGGCTGGGCACACACCCCTTCCTATCCTCTGTAGTCCTTGGAGGAGCCAGATACAGACTTCCAGGCCAGGGGTGTATGGAGATGACAGCTGGGGGCTCAGAGTGGTCCCTCTTGCCCCATAGCTCTTCAGCCCTTCAGCTCTGACCTAGCTTCTTGGCTGGGGTCCTGGGCGGTGGGGGTGGGAGGCTCTGCTACTCACTTCAACCTGGCCCTCATGCCTGCCTGGCCAGGAGAGGGAGGTGCCCGCCTCCTCTCTCCCCTATCCCTGGCCCGCCATCTTGAGACCTGTGGCACCCAGTGCCCCACCCGGCCCCAGCACCCAGGGGAGTGGTCTCCAAGGTGATGCACCCAGGGCCAGTTGCATTCCTTTCTCCCCACCAAGCCCAGGATGCTCATGTTCGTGCTGAACCAGCAGGACATGTGTCCCCAGGGGCTCGCCTTCCGCCACAAAGGCTCTTAAAACCCATGAACTCCCTAGGAGCTGAGCTCATGCCCTCCCTGTTCCCTGGGTCACCCTTATTGCCTCAGGACCAGTACCTGGGACCCTGTTCTTTCCCCATCTGAAAAAATTCCCTGGCCTTCCCAGGTCCTGGAGCCCCCTCAACCTCCAGGGCACCCCCATCCCAGCCCCCACCCCCTAGCCTTCATCAGCATGCAGGCTCAGGCTGCCCAAACACAAGGGGATTGTTCTTCTTGCATGCTCAGGGTGGGGGGCTGGGAGCAGGCAGCCCACACACCCTGGCAGGCCCAGACCACGAGGAGGCTGGCTTGCCCCACCCTGTGTCCCCAGACAGGCTGTCCATCCTCCCTACTCCCATCACTGCTGCCCCTCCAGCCTCCATCACCATTGCCCAGTGGCGCTGACATCTTGAGGAAAGAGCTCTGAACTGCACAGGTAGACCCCTGGGTTCTCCAGCTCTGCCAGTTGCCTCCCATGTAGACTTAGAAATATTTCCCTTCCTCTCTGGGCCTCAGGCCCCTCTTGTGATTGGTGAGGCCTTTCCAGCTGTGACAGGCTGAGCCCAACTCGACTCTGTGAAACGTACTCCACCCCCCAGCTCTTCTTCCAGTCCCCCTCTTGCGTGAGGAGACCCACTCTGCTCTCACCCTCTGAAAACCTAAAGCACAGCGCAAATCCCCCACCCCAGCAGCATACCTAGGGAGCTCCTAGTCCTGGTGAAACGGCAGGAGTAGGGCTGGGGATGCTGAGAAACGAACCGGGAATCCTGTCCAGGTAGGTCCTACCTCTGCCCATGTGACTGGCCCCTCACCTCTGGGTCTTCTCACTCTACTCTCATTACTCCTCCGGGACCCTTAGCCCCATCTTTGGTTCCAAATGTCCCCAGGCCCCACGAACCTTAACTCTTCTCCTTGCACACTGACCCTGGTCCTGTCTCAAATTTCCTCTTTCTGGAGCTCTGTGTATAGTGGAAAGACGGGCTCAGAAATGCCCAACGGGGACTTCTTTGAGTTGCAGCAACATCTTTGAGGGGCACAGAGGCCTGAGTGATCACATCTGACTTGGAAGCCTGGGGAGGGCTTCACAGAGGAGGTGACATTTGAGAAGGATTTTGACAGAGAGTGGGGAGGATGGGTGTTTTGAGCTGAGGTAAGCCTGGATAAAGGCCTGAAGGGCTGGAGGTGCTACGTGTGTTCTGCAGCCTGCCATATGTGAAGGATGGGGTGGAGATGAGACAAGAGAGACGGGGGCTGGATCACGAAGGTCCTTAATGGTCTGTCCGTGGAGCTCAGGCTTTATTCTTTGGGCACTGGGGAGCCATGGGTGGCTGTTGAGCAGCAGAGTAAGTATACAGTTTTCAGCACGAAGAATGGAAGCTGGAGGTCTTTCTCAGTGTAAGTGAGAGAGTGAGGGGATGGGTACCATGAGGAGGCTGTGTCCTTTCTCCTGGAGCCAAGCCTGGGCCCGGACTTGACTTGGTTTGCCTTGGTTCCGAAGACTCCTGGGGGCTGCCTAATGATGCTGTATGGAAGCTGTAGCATTTCTGGCACCTGCCAACTTGTCAGAGCTGCCTTTCCCTTCCTGGCACTTTCTCTGTGTGGCAGATCTGAATCAAGAAGCCAGAGGCTGGAGCTTGTGGACCCCAGGATGCTCACCTGAGGCTCCCCACTCCCCTCCTCCTCTCCCAACTGCAGATGATTGGCCATCCCCGGAGGCTGGGAGGCCAAGAGGCTGGGCACATGTGTCCAAGGACGCTGGGGCAATTCTTATGAAGGCCTGGCTAGTTAGGAGAGTGAGCATCTCCGGAGAAAGGATTTGGCAGGAGAGTTAGGAGCCCTTGATGTAGACCTGCTCAGGCCCAGGTTCCACCCTCACCACACCCTGCCTCCCCGGATGCTCCAAGCCATTCCCCAGCATCACTGGGTGTGGCTAGCATGGCTGCTTTGGGAGTGGGAATAGGAGAAGGAGGCTGCTAGGTGGAGAGCTGGGGGTGCTGAGGGGATGTAGGGGGATGTGAGATGGAGAGTGAAGCCCAGGTGGGTCCACAGGCCCTAGCTGGTCCAGACATTCTGGCCAGCAGAGCAGAGGGAATCCCCCAAGGGGCGGGCCAGTCTACTTGAATCGCCCGGCCCCAGGAGCCCTCCCCTCCCCTGGATTGTTCTTGTTCCAGAACAAAGGCAGGGTGGACACTTGATCCCTGCATGTGGGGGGAGCTGGCTAAGCCCCCAGCCCTTTGATTGGGCAGCTGTCATGGGAGAGAGACAGCTGGGGGGGAGGGGCAGGAAGGGGGCAGCCGCCATCGCTTACACAGCTGTCACCGCCCCCCCCCGCCACCCCCTCCAGCCTGAGTGGCAGAAAGCCAGGGACAGAAGAAGTGGGCACTGGGGCTGGGGAGGGGGCCTGGGAGTCAGGAGGGAATGCCCGAGGTCAGAGGCCTGGTGTGAGCTTGGCGTGTCCTGCCAGGGAGCCCTGCTGACCAGAGGGGGCTGGGCACCCTCGGAGGTGAGCTGGAGGTCACTGTGGCATGTTGTGTGGCTGCCACGTGGGTGGCCCAGCAAAGACCCAGGGCCCACCAGGCTGGAGCAACAAATAACTCCCTAGAGCCCCAGTGAGGGCAGGGGGAGCCAGTGATGCCTAATGGGGCTGCTTGTTCCTTGGGCCCTAGGAGAATAATTTGGAAGACATGGGTTAGAACCCCTTGTTCTTGCCTAAAGATGGGAAAGACCTTGAGAGTCTCTCAGAATAGGAAGGGCGCAGATAGACCAGCAACTCTCTCCCTACCCCAAGCCCCTAAACACAATGCAAGTGGGTAAACCAAGGTCTAGGTTAGGTGAGGACCTGGGCAAAGTTACCCACTGGACTTGGGGCGGTGGGTCTCTGCTGGAGACCCAGGCATCTTTTCATGGCAAAAGCTCTAGTTCTGGCCATGTTCCAGCCCTCCTGCCCCATTTTTCCTGGAGCCACGAGAGGTCATGTGGAGATGGTTTGGGGACAATATCAGGTCTCCCACTGGTTACCATCCCAGGGGGGTCCTTGAATCCCAGAAAATTTTGGAACTTAAGACTGAGGCCCTGGACAAGTTGTCAGTCCTTTCCAAATAGGATCCCTGTCTACTAGCCAGGCAAGGTCTCAGAGACAGCTGAAGCCCAATCCCCACTTTGGAAGGAGCCTGCCCTCCACGAAGAGGACTAACAGATCCAGACAGGAGCAGCCTGAAAGGGGAGGCAGGTGGGGCTTTGGATAGCCCCACACTAGCAATGCTAGTCCCACCACGTCCCACCTCTCTGTGACCTTGGGCAGGTTACCGATCCTCTCCAGGCATCAGGTTCTCCTTCTGTGCAGTGAATTCATCTGCTCAGCTAACCAGTATGTTAGCTGAGTTCCAGCTGAGCTCAGTATGTTCTGAGCACCTTCTCTGGCCTGGCTCTGAACTGAGCCCTGGGGACATAAGGAGAAGGCAGCAGCCTTGGCTCCTGCTCCAAGGGGCTCCTGGGCTTGGCTGTCCAGAGAGGCAGAAACCAAGCACGTCATCACAAGTGCTTTGATGGGGGAAGTGCAGGCAGCTGGGGGAATGTCTAGCAAGGGCAGCCAGCATGAGGCTGGCCAGGATGCTCGGAGAGCACAGTCCCTGCATCCACTGCTCATCTCCACCCTCTGGAGTCCCTATGGCAGAACTCAAATAGAAGGAGGAGCAGCTGCGCCCAGGGGAGCAGGGTGTCACCTCCGTTGGATAGGTGAGGAAACAAAGACCTTATGCCATACGGTGGCTTGCTGGGGCTTCTGAGAAGGAGCCAGGCTGGGAGCCCCCTTCACCTTCTGTGCTCAAGCTCTGTCTAGCAAGGGGAGTTCAGAAGAGGGCGCTAGACAGAACTCCATGCCCTTTCCTGTCATGTCGGGATGGGGCAGGGGGCTGAGGAGGAAGGCGCCCAGAGACTTCTGGAGTGTTCCAAGCCCAGCACACTCATCCTTCACCCCACACCCTTCTGGGCATGAGGAATTTGCAGTGTTAGAGCTTGGTCTTGGCCCAGACTTAGCACCAGTTAGTCCCACTCCCTGTGTTCCCCATAGGGTTCTGGTCCACCAGTGAGCTCCCCATCAAGGCTGAGCCTTGGCAGGAGACAGACGCCTAAGGAGAGGGATTTCCAAGCAGGATTAAGGTTCAGGATTAAGTCGGGGCATGAAAAAGGGTCGGGTGGGGAGGGCCGACTGCTGAGCTAATCCCAGCAGCTAATCTCAGGCTCCACCTTTCTCCATCAGTTAATGGCCTTGACATTCCCGCAGCCCACCAAATCCTTTTCTTACCCATCACGCAATCCCAGGGAGAGGTATTCCCTCCATTTTATGAGTGAGGAAATTGAGACTCAGAGCCCAAGTGACTTGTTTCTGGTACAGTAGAAAGTGTTCCAGGCTGGGAATGTGGCCAGCCTGGACACTTCTTACCTCCTGTTCCCAAGGCCATTTCCAGCACATAGGAGAGAGATTGGAAACCAACGTGCAGAACTGGCAGTCCCCTGACATGCTGTGCCCCACCCACTGCAGCCCAGTGCTGAATGAACCCTGCCCAGAGGTGTCTGTAGTGAGCCTCTGCCCTAGTGACTTCTGGTAGGTGGGAGGTATGCCTCAATTCCCCCCTCAACCCCTGCCTCAAGCCTTTACCAGGCAGGGGCAAGACCTGACCACACCCGAGGCCTCCCTCGCTTCAAGACTTCCCATGGCTGCTCCAGCTTCCTCCCCAGCTGCTCTTCTGTAGAGGTTCTGGCTGCTGGACGCAAGTGCCTCTCATATGGAGTAAGCTTTCAGCCTGAGCTCCACCTTCAAGGCCCAATCCACAGAGGTTCCCTCTTCCAAGAGGTCAGGGAGGAGGCTCTCCTCTCTGGACTCCCATAGGCTTCCTAGTTAATTATTTATTTTAGTGTCTCAGGGTAAGGGAAAGACTAGGTACCTACCATATATGTGCTTATTGTTTTAATTCTCATCACTCTTTGGAGATGGGAATTTGTATCCCCCTTCTACAGATGGGGAAGCTGAGGCTCAGAGGGTTGAATGGGCTCCCCAGGCTTGCACAGCTCGTGAGACACACATAAGCATCCGGTCAGAGGAATGTGTGGCACTCAAGGTCCATGCAGTCTCTTTCCTCTGGGAGTTTGACTAGCCTAGCTCTGGGGTCCCCATGTAAGGGCAGGGACAGGGTGAACTGGGCTCCTCTCGAACCCCTCTTTGGCTGCCCCTGCCAGAGCCGGCCAGGTCGCAGCGTGGACACACTTGCAGGTCGCTGTGGCCCCAGCCTCGCTTGACAGAATGAGCGGCTCGGATGGGGGACTGGAGGAGGAGCCAGAGCTCAGCATCACCCTCACGCTGCGGATGCTGATGCATGGGAAGGTGAGTGGGAGGTGGAGGGCAAGGCGAGGTGAGGCTGGGCTGGGCTGGGTTTCACTGGCTATCCCAATGGGGAGGGGCTGGGCCTGGGCACTGGCACCCATCTGACGGCTCTTGTCTTGTCCGCAGGAAGTGGGCAGCATCATCGGGAAGGTAGGTGCCCAGCTCTGCTCTGTACATCCCCCTCCAGCTGAGGCTTCAGCCCAGGGAAGGAGGCTGTGACCTCTAAGTTAAGAGCGATTCTGTTTTTTTCTCCCACAGAAGGGTGAGACTGTAAAGCGAATCCGGGAGCAGGTGAGGATGGAGTCTGGGGGAGGAGCCCAGGGCACTTGATGTGGAGGGGAGATCCCTGCCCCACTTTCTCCCTGAACCACTCCTTCTGGGCTGACCAGTGAGTGCCCCAGAGGGTGGCAGTTTTGAGCCTTGCCTGGGGCTTGGTGAGTGGGGCAGGCAGACAAGTTCTGGCAAGGGAGCAGGGAAGATGCCCCGCTGCCCGGCGCTCATTCTGTATCTGCAGAGCAGTGCCCGGATCACCATCTCCGAGGGCTCCTGCCCCGAACGCATCACCACCATCACCGGGTCTACAGCGGCTGTCTTCCATGCAGTCTCCATGATTGCTTTCAAACTGGATGAGGTCCGTGGCTGGCCAGGGCAGGAGACCAAGAGTGGTTCCCTAGGAGGAACGCAACTCTGACTTCAGATAGTGGCTGTGGGTGGGAGGGGAGGTCAAGCCCAGGGTAGTGTTCCCTTGAAGTGGGACTGGGGAAAGGGTACCCTCCTGACTCCTGGGCGGATGTAGCAGGGACGAGCATGGCCAACCCACCGTCTCCCTGTCAGGACCTTTGTGCTGCTCCTGCAAATGGTGGAAATGTCTCCAGGCCTCCAGTGACCCTGCGCCTTGTCATCCCTGCCAGTCAGTGTGGCTCACTGATTGGGAAGGCTGGCACCAAGATCAAGGAGATCCGAGAGGTGAGGGGAGAGGGATACCGCACACAGGGAGTCCGGGGCAAGGGAGCAGTTGCAAGAGGGGTGTTGGGCTTATGGCGTCCTCCCAACTAGAGAGCTCTGAGCCTAGGCAGCCCTTTTCTGGGTTACGGGAGCAGCTAGAAGTGGCCCCTGTTCTCTGTTTGCAGACTACAGGTGCCCAGGTACAGGTGGCAGGGGACCTGCTCCCCAACTCCACAGAGCGAGCTGTTACGGTGTCTGGGGTGCCTGATGCCATCATCCTGTGTGTGCGCCAGATCTGCGCTGTTATCCTGGAGGTGCTGCCCTGGGGCAGGGAGTGGGGGCAGGAGGTGGGCCCTGGGTCTGCCTTGTCGGGCACCCCAAACCCTATGTCTGTGCCACAGGTGGTGCAGGGCAGGGCTGCAGGGATGGATGATGAGCTCCGGGGATCATGTGCATTTCCCTGGGGGTCATGGTGGGGGCCTGAGGCCACTGGGCAGTTGGAGAGGTTATTGGAGTCTGAGAGGGTCCTGACAGAGCCTCCCTGTTTATGCCTTCCAGTCCCCACCCAAAGGAGCCACTATCCCGTACCATCCGAGCCTCTCCCTAGGTACTGTCCTTCTCTCTGCCAACCAGGTGAGGGGAACAACAGGAGCAGTGGGACACATTACTGGAGAAGGGGAATTGAGATGGAGAAGGGGATGGAAGAAGGAATTGGAGGTCCAGGGAGCAGGGAAGGAGTGACTGTCGCTGAACTGCCCTAATGTCACAGTAACCCCCTTTTCACCCACTTTGTCCCCACAGGGCTTCTCTGTCCAGGGTCAGTATGGGGCTGTTACCCCAGCTGAGGTGAGTGACCCATAGCCCAAGGCACCCCTTCCTGAACCATGCCTCCTCTGACCTCTGACCCCTCTTTGGCACAGGTCACCAAGCTCCAGCAGCTCTCAAGCCATGCGGTCCCCTTTGCCACACCCAGTGTGGTGCCAGGTGAGCCACCCCTGCACAAGGAGGCAGGGGAGGGTCCTAAGAGGGCAGCCCCCTCCCTTCCAGGGAGAGTGGAAATGGTGGCATGGGAAAGGTCCAGAACCACACTCAGTCCCTCTTCTCCCCCTCAGGACTGGATCCCGGCACACAGACCAGCTCACAGGAGTTCTTGGTTCCCAACGATGTGAGCAGGGGATGGGATGGCTGGAGAGTGGGTAAGGGGCCTGGGGGTCTGCGCCTCACCCAGGGTTGATTTCTGTCTTCCCTTTAGCTGATTGGCTGTGTGATCGGGCGCCAGGGCAGCAAGATCAGCGAGATCCGGCAGATGTCAGGGGCACACATCAAGATCGGGAACCAAGCAGAGGGCGCTGGGGAGCGGCATGTCACCATCACTGGCTCTCCGGTCTCCATCGCCCTGGCCCAGTACCTCATCACTGCCTGGTGAGCGTGGGCTGGGCGGCAGCAGGGGAGCAGGTCACGGTTCTCATGTGCCCAAGAAAGGCAGGGGTGGGGAGAGGACAGCTGGCCTCCTCTCTCTGTCTGGGCCCGACCTCTGCCTCTCCTAACCCTACCCCAATTCCCCATGGTCTTCGCCTAATTCACCCTCTGTTGCCCCATCTCCCCCCTTTATATCCACCTCTCATTCTCCATTGCTGTCTCTTTTCCCTGGGTCTCTGGCAACCCCATTTCTCCCTGCACCTCATGCTATATCTGCTTGTCCTTTCTTCCCTTCCTCTTCCACATTTCCCATCTTCCCCTCAAACACATCCACCCCCTGTGATTGTTCTCTGTTCACTGCCTCTTTCTTGCCTTTCATCTAATCTCATACCCATCTCTGCCCTCATTGTCCCTCTCTCACTCCCACTTTCCCCTTCGTCTCCCCTCTGTATCCCTCTCTCCAGTCTAGAGACGGCCAAGTCTACCTCTGGGGGGACGCCCGGCTCGGCCCCCGCAGACCTGCCTGCCCCCTTCTCGCCACCCCTGACGGCCCTGCCCACAGCTCCCCCAGGCCTGCTGGGCACACCCTATGCCATCTCCCTCTCCAACTTCATCGGCCTCAAGCCTGTGCCCTTCTTGGCTCTACCACCTGCTTCCCCAGGGCCGCCGCCGGGCTTGGCGGCCTACACTGCCAAGATGGCAGCGGCTAATGGGAGCAAGAAGGCTGAGCGGCAGAAATTCTCCCCCTACTGAGGCCAGCTGAGGTACAGGCAGGGGCAGGCAGGACCACCAGCAGGGGGCTGCCTCCGCACCCTGCCCGCCCAAGGAGACTCCACCCTGGGGTCCTAAACGCCGCTAACGCCCAGACGCATGGATGCACCCCCTACCCTGCCTCCGTCTATGGGAGTTCCTTCTCTCAGAGTAGGGGCAGTTTCTGGCCCAGGGGTCTGAGCTGCGGCAGCCCCAGAGCAGGGGGCGTACCTCTTCAGCTCTGTGCTTGGATACAGGGAGCAGCCAGGAGACTCCCTAGTGCCCCCACCATGGGGGGTGTCACTCACACACTCCCCATCCCTTAGGGCTTCCTGGCCTACTGCATCCTTTTGGGAGTCAGGGAGGAGGGCCCAGCGGGGTAGCTGGGGCCAGGCTTCTCTCCCCACCACCTGCAGATTTCTTGCTGCTTCCACTGATACCCTTTTGACTGGAATGAACTGGCTGGGCTTGTCAGGGGGCACCCTAAAGAGGGGGCACTGCCAGGTAGCTGGGGGAGTGGCATGGGGCAGGGGCCCAGTTCTCAGCAGCAGACACTCTGTACAGTTTTTTCAATCCCTGTTTTTGAATAAATATTCTCAGCGACCAGGAAGTTGTGAAATACTGGTGTTGTGGGCAGCAAAACCTCCAGAAAATGGGTGCAGCTGAGGTCCTGGAGGACCCCCATGTGTGAATCCACCAACCTCAGTTAGGCCTCGGCCCCTTCCACACGCCAGTTCTGGTGCTTCAGGACCCTTTGGGGATGAAGTCGTCCAACCTCCTACTTCTAACACCAAACTGGTCCAGTTGTCTTCTGGGCATTTTAGAAGCAGATGGAGGAGTTTCAGTAGCTTTGTCCAGACTCTCCTTGGTGCAGATGTCAGGGAAGTCCCTCCGAGTGTCTCTCCAGTGGTTCTTCCTGCTGTGGCTGTAACGCAGATACTGTCCTGCTTGGCGGATCACTTTGGTTGTGAGCCCTTAGGGCCCTCTTCTCTGTAACACCTGCCCACCTTGGCCTGGGGACCACCTGTGAGTTTCACAAACCACCTATGCTGGAGGGGCCCTTAGAGATGCTGCAGGGTGCAGATGGGAAAGCTGAGGCCTAAGGATGGGTCGGCCTGTGCACAGTGCTATGCAGTGTTGGGCCCAGACCCCAGGATTCCTGGCTCTCAGAAGTCCGTGGGCCTCAAAAGCCTGCAGATACCCTTTCTCCTCCTGTTCCAGTGCCAGATGTCCAGCAGGGCACCTGCTGTGACCTGTGCAGGGGCTGGATGAGCCCCCACGGAAACCACCCTCCTTTCTCCTGCTCAGGAGAGAGAACTCTCAGGTGGGCCCTGGTATGCTGGGGCTCCGCCCTCCTGCCAACTGTGGGGTCTGTTCTGGAGCCTCAGAAGGGCCTACGGCAGGGCCCTCTGGGGGTCTCTGGAGGCATTGCAAGAGTGCCCGCGGGTGCCAGGCTTGCGGAGTGCAGGCCCGCAGAGGTCCAGGCAGTGCACGGCGAGAGAGGCGGCCCAGTGCCAAGCGCACGGGGCGCTGCAGCAGCCCATACAGGAAGGGGTGAGCCGCGAAGGCCGAATAGGCGACCCAGGTGACAGCCGCCTCGGCTTCCGCGGCCCGCGCTGCGGGCGCCAGGCACGCGCAGCCATAAGGCAGCCAGCAGGCTGCAAATTGGCCCACGGCTAGCGCTGGGGCCAGGGCCGCCTTGCCCCCGGGCAGGCGAGGCCGGAGGGGCGGCAAGATGGAAAGGCGGCTATCCAGAGAGTCCGAGCGGAGTCGGGACCCGCGCGCCGGCCGTGGGGGCCTCAGGGCAGCGCGACGTGCCACCACGAAGATGCCGCCGTAGGCGCCGAGCAGCAGGAGGGCGGGCAGTGCGAAGGCCAGCAGGGCCCAGAGCGGCCGGAAGGGCCCGAGGCCCCCAGCCAGGACCGAGCAGCGAGCTGGAGCAGGGGGCGGTGCGGGCGGCGGCCCGAGCAAGGAGAGCGCGCCCAGCAGCCCAGCCGCGGCCCACACGGCGGTGAGCACGAGCACAGGCGGTGGCCGAGAGCCTGGCCGCAGCGGGTGCACTATGAGGCGGTAGCGTGCCAGACCAAGTGCGGCCACCCCGAGCGTGCAGGCCGGCAGCAGAGCGGCGGAGAGAAAGCGAGCGGCGCGGCACGGCGCGGGGCCCAGGCGCACGCGGCCCAGCCCGGGCGGCGGTGCGGCCAGCAGGCCCAGTGGCATGATGGACGCGGCCGCCAGCAGGTCCACAACGCACAGGTGCGCCAGGTAGAGCGCGTCGCGCAGTCCTGGCGTGCGCAGCACCACTACCAGCAGCGCGCCGTTGCCTAGCAGTGCCCCCACCTCCACGACAGCTGCCAGGATCAACCCCACCGAGCCTGCGACTTCTGAGGCATTCAGCCCTGTGGAGTTTGCCATTTGGGCTCTCAGGCTTCACCTTGCGCTGGGATGTAGATGGCAAAATGGAGCCTACAGCTGCAGGATTTCCATCATCTGTCCCCTGCTCCTCTTGTCCCTTGCTCTTCCGGCCCCTCACCTCATTGGCTGCCCAGGAGGTGGCTCCGACGCCCAGGCTGCCATCCTCTTGGGGGCTTGGCCAGGCCCATGGAGGGGTGCAAGGATGAGTCTGCTGTCTTTCTCCCCTGCCCCAGCCCAGCTCTAGCAACTCAGCCCCTGTCGGAGATGGTACTGGCTGTCACTCTGATGTTGCCACACAGGGCTGGCAAGGGAGGGCAGGGCCTGGCGCCAGCCCCCTGGGTCCTAGCAGCTGCCAGCTGAAGGCTGGAGGCTCTGCTGTGGAAGTGCCTGGGGGTGCCTCTAGGGTGGCAGGGTGGAGGACAGAGCAGGCACAGACCTGGAGCTTAGACTTGAGAAGGTTAGAGTGTGGGCTTTGGAGTCAGCCAGAGTCTGCTCTACCTTTCTCAGTGGTGAGAAGTGGCCCCCATCTTCTGTCTTCCCCCATCCTCATCAATGGGGGTAATCACAGCATTTAGCTCTCATATTAAAGGGAAACTGAGGTACCAGTGAGACAAAAGCTGAAGCAAGAGGACCCTTAGGCATGCCCTGGCCCCCCAAGAGGGCTAGTTCTCTCGGAAAGAAAGGAGGCTGGAAAAGTAAGAGAAAAGCATAGGACATGGCACATAGTAGGTGCTCAGCTAATATTAACTTCACACAGAATAGGTGCTCCATGATACTGTGTGGGATAAGTGAGAGGAGGCCTTAGCAGGCAGATGCTCTTTGGTTTTTTGTTGCTGTTGTTTGCTTTTGTTTTTGCTGCTAGCAAACAGGTGCCCTTCTGGTAAAAGCACCCTGAATTTTTTCTTTCCTTTTTCTTTTCTTTTTTTTTTTGAGACAGGGTCTCTGTTGCCCAGGCTGGAGTGCAGTGGCACAATCTTGGCTCACTGTAATCTCTGCCTCCCAGGCTCAAACGATCCTCCCACCTCAGCCTCCCGAGTACCTGGCACTACAGGCACGAACCACCACACCTGGCTAAACACCCTGAATTTTCTTTAGGAAACCACCCCTCCCCAATTCTCAGGACAGGAAGTTTGGGTGAACAAGATCCTCACCCTCCATTTTCCTGATTAGGCACAAAACCCAGTCCTGACTAATCAGTGAATGGCAGGGTTCCCCGCCCCAATGTGGTTGGCTCATGGAAAGCCGTGTAACCCCAGTAGGGCATATGCCCCCAGGTATGGCACCCAGTTTCATGGCAAAACCCCATCTATAGTCTGATAGCTTGCATTGGTATCTGAAGCCTCTTCCTCTTTTCTTGGGTATCCAGCTGCCTTTTCAACATTTCCCCCCCAGGACTTTCACTAATGGGCATCTCAAACTTCCTATGTCCAAAACAGAACCATGACTCTTGACCCCTCCCCAGCAACCTGCTCCTCCCAGAATCTTCTCCATCTTAGTGAACTCCATCTCAGGATGCCTCCCTCTCCCCCACGCCCTATATCCAAACCGCTGAGGTCTCTGGAATCCAGCCATTTCTCACCATCACCATCAAACTGGTCCCAGCCACCACCACCTCTCACCTGGACCATTTCAGCATCCTTCTAGCTGGTCTCCTGGCCTCGGCTCCTGCACCTTGTGCTGGCCATCTGCCTTGTTTGCCCTCAGATTCATTCCCTTCTTCCCCAGTGCCTTCCTGGGAACTGTATTTCCCAGGCTCCTTTGTCAACTGACTTTGGGTATGTTCAGCCAATGAAAGCTACCAGCAAAAGACTGGCGGATGGGAGGAGGGAAGAAGCCAGGATTTATTGCCCTCTGAAGCTCAGCCAGGGGCTCCCTTCAGGTGGCCCCCTCTGTGGTTCTGGCTCCTGCAGGGCGACCCTAGCCTCTGGGCATCAGAACACCATTCACTTCCTTTATCTCTCCAGTCTTAGGGTGGTAGTGACTTCCGGCTGTTGCTAATCTTTGGATTGCCTCATCATCCCCCATTTGGTCATTCAATTCTTTCCCTGTATCAAATTTCCCTTGTCTGAAATACCTAGGGTAATTTCTGTTTTGCTGACTGGATGTTAACTGACATATACTCTACAGTCCACTCTCTACACAGTGGCTGAAGTGGATCCCTCTAAAAACAAAGCAGATGGGGGCATGACCCAGCTCTCATACCTCCAAGAGCTTCCCGTCATCAGAATAGATCAGAATAGAATCTCGGCTCCTCTGTGATGGGAACCAGGCCCTTTTATCTGCCTTTTCTGCCCCTTTCTGAGCTCACCCTCCTCCTTGCCCACAGTATTTCTAGCCACAGCAGTCTGCTTGTGTTCCTTCCGCCCTTCAAGCCAGTTTCTTTGCATTTGCTGTTTCCATTGCAAGAACACCCTTGCTGCAGATCTGTCCATGGCTTGCTCCCTCACATGATTCAGGTCTCTGCTTGAGAGGGACCTTCAGCGACCATCCTTTTTTTTTTTTTTTTGAGACGGAGTCTTGCTCTGTTGCCCAGGCTGGAGTGCAGTGGCGCATCTCAGCTCACTGCAAGCTCCATCTCCTGGGTTCACACCATTCTCCTGCCTCAGCCTCCCGCGTAGCTGGGACTACAGGCGCCCACCACCACACCCAGCTAATTTTTTTGTATTTTTTTAGTAGAGATGGGGTTTCACTGTGTTAGCCAGGATGGTCTCGATCTCCTGACCTCGTGATCCGCCCGCCTCAGCCTCCCAAAGTGCTGGGATAACAGGTGTGAGCCACTGCGCCCGGCCTCTTTTTTTTTTTTTTTTTTTGAGATGGGTTCTCACTCTGTCACCCAGGCCGGAGTGCAGTGGCACGATCTCAGCTCACTGCAAGCTCCACCTCCCGGATTCATGCCATTATCCTGCCTCAGCGTGCCGGGTAATTGGGACTATGGGCACCCACCACCACACTTGGCTAATTTTTTTTTGTTGTTGTATTTTTAGTAGAGATAGGGTTTCACTGTGTTAGCCAGGATGGTCTCGATCTCCTGACCTCGTGATCTGCCTGCCTCGGCCTCCCAAAGTGCTGGGATTACAGGTGTGAGCCACTGCACCCGGCCTTTTTTTTTTTTTTTTTTTTTTGAGATGGGTTCTCACTCTGTCACCCAGGCTGGAGTACAGTGGTACGATCTCAGCTCACTGCAAGCTCTATCTCCCGGGTTCACACCATTATCCTGCTTCAGTGTCCTGAGTAGTTGGGACTATGGGCACCCACCACCACACTTGGCTAATTTTTTTTTTTTTTTTTTTTTGTATTTTTAGTAGAGTCAGGGTTTCACCGTGTTAGCCAGGATGGTCTCGATCTCCTGACCTTGTGATCCGCCTGCCTCGGCCTCCCAAAGTGCTGGGATTACAGGCATGAGCCACCGTGCCCAGCCTGTGACCATCTTTTCTAAAATTGTTCCACCTTCCCATCACTCAAATCCTTTTATCCTGCTTTATTTTTCTTCCCAGCACTTTCCCTACCTGCTATGGTATTTCATATTTATGCATACATTTGATTAGAGCCTGCTTTACTAAAATGTAAGCTCCATGAGAGCAGGGACCTCATCTGAGCCTCACTTGTGCCTGTGGCCCTAGCACCCCTCACAGACACAGGGTCAGCATCGCTGCAGATCTAGATGGTGAAGACAGCACATGGACCTCTTGGTTTAACTAATTTTGTGTTGGAATTCAAAGGGCTCCAGTGCAGTTCTCCATTATTCAGATGAGAAAAGTAGGGCCTGCCCAGAAAGTGGAGAAATGGGTCCCAGGTCACACAGCTGAGTTGGACCTGGAATCCAGGTCACTTGCTTCCTGGAGCTCTGTCCACACAGGTGTCCCTTCCTGTCCTTGAATACAACTTGAACTTGGGCATTTGCCTGTAGGAGGTGAAGCTGGATTTTTGAAGTTTTGGTCCTTACCCAGGTAGCTCTGTAGGCCCGGGGCAGCCCCTGCGTTACCAGGGCCTGGAGAGAGCTCAGTAGGGCCAAGTGGGAACAGCAAATGAGAAAAGTGGACTGGGGAAGGCGACAGGGAGGGGTGGGGACTATGGTGGGTTGCAGAGTTCATGCTCCCTTCAACATCATCAATATAAATAAAAAATTAAAACACTTTGTTAGCATGTGTATGTATGTGTGTGTATTGCAACATTTGCAAAAAACAAAACAAAGTTAAAAAAAAAACACACACACAGGAAGGATATACCAGAAACTAATGAAACTGGCTCCCTTCAGCAGGTGAGTAGGAATGGAGTAACGGGGATAGAAGGACTCTTCTGAGCACACCTTGCATAGAGTGGACCTTTTGGAACTATGTTAATGTTCCACATATTGAAAACAATAAAGTAACAAAGAAGAATGTAGACAGAAATGGCTGAGCCTACCTGTATTTCAAATGAATAACATAACTACATTGAAGAGAAAGAACCAATCCAAATAACAACTGAACCTGTATTCAAACTGTTACTTTGACCGTGGACCCTCAGTCCAAAGATAAAAAAAAATACTGAGTAAGATCAGATACATCTTGAGCTCTATTTAGGACATTTGTTTTTTTTTTTACAGGGTATTGGTATGGCAATTCTGAAACTCCTTTTTGTGTACGATTGAGCAAACAAGTAGATACATTGATGTTGATGGAAACCCAGGTTCTTACTGTTTGAGAATCAAGGAAATAGGGAATTGGGGAAGAATGGAAGAACTCTGTGGTGTTTGACTGGAACTGCAGAAATAGATATAGAGAGATGTGTTTGTTATTTATTCACACATACATATTCCCTCTCCCCTTTCTTTTTTTCCTTTTTTATTTTTATTATTTATTTATTTATTTATTTATTTTGAGACGGAGTCTCGCTCTGCCACCGGGGCTGGAGTGCAGTGGCCGGATCTCAGCTCACTGCAAGCTCCGCCTCCCGGGTTTACGCCATTCTCCTGCCTCAGCCTCCTGAGTAGCTGGGACTACAGGCGCCTGCCACCTCGCCCGGGTAGTTTTTTTTTGTATTTTTTAGTAGAGACGGGGTTTCACTGTGTTAGCCAGGATGGTCTCAATCTCCTGACCTCGTGATCCGCCTGTCTCGGCTTCCCAAAGTGCTGGGATTACAGGCTTGAGCCACCGCGCCCGGCCTCCTTTTTTATTTTTTAAGAGACAGGGTCTCAGTCTGTCATCCAGGCTGGAATGTAGTGTTGCAATCATAACTCACTGCAGCCTTGAACTCTTGGGCTCAAGAGATCCTCCCACTTTGGCCTCCCAAAGTGCTGGGATTACAGGTGAGAGCCCCTGCGCCCAGCCACATATACACATTCCTTAGCTCTCTTTGCTGAAAGGACTTAAAAGCAATGACACCTCAGTACCAAGGAGCACATCTATTGCCCAGATCTTGGATTCTAAACATTTCCTGCTCCAGGAAACCAGGGCTCCTTGGAGAAATGGTTGATTCCAGGTTTGTACGAGATGAACCTGGAACATCTTGTGATGCCAGAGAGAAAGGATGTGCTCAAAAAATGATTGGGACACAGAAGGGACCTTGTGCTGGCCAAATCTGGGACAATTTGAGGATCAAAATAACTAATGAATAGTAATGGATTATAACTCACTGAATAAAATCAAAATCCATGAGTCTACACTGATAATAAAGGCAGAAAGGATAATGTAAACTAATACATATAAAAGGAATGATGGAGTTAGATAACTACCATTTGCAATCATCTTAGCAAAAATTGATTCAGGTAGTTGATTTCAGTTATCATCAATGGATATTAAAGCTAGTGGGTGAAAGGTGATGAGGAAAGGGACATTTACACCCAACAGTATTTCCCCACAGATTATTAATTACAAAAGGGAGAAATGGCAGCTTCACAGTGGAGAAACATAGTGGACATCACCTTAATGGATGATTAAAATTATTTAACATCACCAAGAATGAGCCATGCCCCTATAGATGGAATTCCCTAAGGGCTTATCATCTATGTCGCATTCCTGCCCATACAATACCTAAATCTAATCACGACAAAGCATTACAGAAACCTAAACTGAGAGACATTCTATAAAACAACTGGCCTGTATTCTTCGAGTGTCAAGAATGTCAAAGTTATAACAGAAAAAAAAGGCCGTGGGCGGTGGCTCACGCCTGTAATACCAGCACTTTGGGAGGCCGAGGCGGGCGGATCACAAGGTCAGGAGATCGAGACCATCCTGGCTAACACAGTGAAACCCCGTCTCTACTAAAAATAGAAAAAATTAGCCGGGCGCAGTGGCGGGCGCCTGTAGTCCCAGCTACTCGGGAGGCTGAGGCCGGAGAATGGCGTGAACCCAGGAGGCGGAGCTTGCAGTGAGCCGAGATTGTGCCACTGCACTCCAGCCTGGGCGACAGAGCGAGACTCCGTCTCAAAAAAAAAAAAAAAAGACTGAGGAGTGTTTTCAGATTAAAGGAGACTAAAGAGACACAACAACTAAATGCAATGTGCAACCCTAGCCTGGATGTTGGCCTGCTCCAGCAATGGCACCCCTTGTCTGTGGATAGGATGACCTGCCTGGTGATCACTGGCATTCCTGCCTGAACTGCCTCCTTTCATGATTGCAGAGCTGTGCCCCTCTCACATATGCTCAACTTGTTTGTAACATTTAGATTAAGACACAAAGGAGGCTGCATGCAGTGGCTCACGCCTGTAATCCCAGCACTTTGGGAGGCAGATGCAGGAGGATCACCTGAGCCCTGGAGTTTGAGACCAAACTGGGCAACATTGCAAAACTCGGTCTCTACAAAAAACACAAAAATTAGCCAGGTGTGGTGTCATGTACTTGTAGTCCCAGCTACTCTGGAGGCTGAGGTGGGAGGATCACCTGAGCCTGAGGAGGCTGAGGCTGCAGTGAGCAGTGGTTGCACCACTGCACTCCAGCCTGGGTGACAGAGTAAGACCCAGGCTCAAAAAAAAAAAAAAAAAAAAAAAAAAGAAAAGAAAAGACACAAAGGGATGTTTGGTGCCAAGACATGAGGAATGCTTGATTCACCTGGCAATGTCTGGGATAAAGGACAGAATCACCACATGGGTCCCCAGATGACAAATAGTTCTGAGTTGACAGTGGGGGTCCCCCTTGAAGCCTCAATTGGAGGAAGCAGGTTGTTGCAGTTATGGACCAGGAGGGGCAAGGAGTATGTGCATGATCCACATCAACCGATGTGAGCACCCGCTCCCTGGAGTGTGGCTGGAGGCCCAAGAACAGCACAGTTGTGGCACAGATAGGCAGAGGTTGGGGCAAGAGAATACCATGTTTAGTAAAGCTGCTTGCGTATGCCTGCAGTTTAGCCTACGTTGGTAACCACATGGCTCCGACATGCAGTCCAGGCCAGGATGGACGGCCTGGGTGGATGTGGGATCCAAGCCACTCTCAGCTGTGCCCCTTGAGGAGGCTGCTGCATCTGTGTCCCTGTAATACGCCCCTACCACACCCATCACTTCAGGAGGCAAGACTCTGGGGCCACAGCCACATCAAGGCTAACAGGGATTGGAGGGAAGGGATTGATGTCTGGGACACAGGGGAGCCTGGTAAGAAGGGGTGATATGGATCCAGAAACCCCACTACTGGGTATACATCAAAGGGAGATGAAATCAGAATGTTCAAGAGATGTCTGCTTTCCCAGTTCACTGCAGCACTATTCACAATAGCCAAGATATGGAAGCACCCTGGTGTCCACTGATAGATGAACGGATAGAGGTAATGTGGTGCATATACATAACAGAGTACCATTCAGCCTTAAAAAAGGAGGAAATCTTGTCATTTGTGAAAACATGGGTGAATATGGTACACATTATGCTAAGCGAAATAAGCCAGGCACAGAAAGACAAACACTGCATGATCTCACTTACACGTGGCACCTATAAAAGCTGCCCTTACACAAGTAAAGAGTCAAATGCTGGTTACCATGGGCTGGGAGGAGAGGGACTGGGCAGATGTGGGTCAAAGAACACAAAATTTCAGTTAGACAGGAGGCATAAGTTCAGGGATCTTGTACAGCATGGTGACTATAGTTAACAACAACGTATTGTATTCTTGAAAAAAAGGAGTGACATAGGGGTACCAGAGATGTGCAGGACGATTGAAGATCATGGTCCAGCCTTGCAGGACCCCGGGGGACAGGGCGGGCACTCAGAGGCGGACCTCCAGCAGGTAGCGCAGGCGACACTGGCTCTCCTGGTAGATGAGGTACTCGCTCTGGGAGAATGTGGAGCTGCTGAACTCTGGGCAGGGCACAGGCTGGCCCTGGGGCACCACCACTCGCTGGCCATCCAGCTCCAGCTCTGTGTCCTGGGTCGGATCTGCAGGGCATAGCAAGGGCCAGGATGGCCCAGGGGTCACTGGTCCCTGGCCTTATGAGTAAGTCCTGCCCCCTACGCTCTCCACGTCTGTCACAGGGCACGCCTGCTCATTTCCACCTTGCCCACCTCCAAACCACTGCAGGGGCTGGGGCTTCTGCCTGCGGTGTCTGCCCCGACTTCTCTCTGGGAAACTCGTACTCGTCCTTCAATGTTCAGTCAAGACTCCTCTCTTTGAAGCCCTCCGGGATGACCAGGAATGATTTGTTGAACCAGTGGATATTTGTCAAATGACAAACTGAGTGACTGCAGGGAAGCTTCTTTTTGTCCCTCTTCCCAGCCCTCTCCCTGAAAATGTCCCAGCCCCTAGCTCGGCCCCACCTCTCTCCTTGGGCTGTCCAGCTTCTGAGGACTCACCAGGCTCGGTGTGGCCTCGGGCAATGACACTGTCAAAGCCGGGAGGTGGGCTCTTCAAGCTGGGGTTGTCCGTGGTGATATGGTGCTCTCTGCCCAGGGCCACCTCACCCAGGAACATGTAGCCGATATGGTGGGCCCCACAGTTCATGCCAGTAACTGGAGGACACAGGGAGGCACCAGTGGGCAGCTCGGCCTTCCTCCTGCTGACCCACGGGGCCGCTCTCTGCTGCGATGTTATCCCTTCTGGCTTTGCTGCTCCAGCAAGAAAAGGCTCACTCTCCTCCAGCCGTCACTCCCTCCTTGTCCTGGCCCACTCCCTTCCACCTTACTGTGCTCCCTATGGCCAGGCCTCTGCACCCTCTGCTGTCCTCACCAAGGTCAGCAATGGCCTCCCAGTGACCAAACCCAGGGCAAGGGCTTTTCTCCCTGGCCTGCTCTGCTGACTTTGCTCCTGACCTCATCAGTCCCTACCTGGGACTTCCTCACCCTGGCTCTCCTGAGCCCTCCACCCCGCCACTCTTTCCTAAGCTCCTCTGCCCTCCTGGTAGACCCTTGCTCTTGGTGACCTCAGGCATCCTAGAACTTCAGCCCCATCTGTTCTGGGATGAATCCCTTGTCCTTGCTCTCTTGGCCAGCTGGCCTCCAATGATGAGGTCAACCTGGGCTGAGGAGCTGGTCTGGGGAGGTCATTTTGGTGAGGACACTCCTGGCCGGAAACTCAGAAGTCACTGGAGACAGCATTGACCCTTTCCCACACGCTTCTCGTCCCACCTCCTACATGTACCTCTCACGGGCTCCCTCCCCTGCACCTCCCAGCCCTTGGGCCAGGCACACATCACTTCCAGCCTGGATGAGAGCATGGCCTCCCTTCAGCCTCTGGCTGCTGCCCCTGTCTCCACAGCTGTAGCCACTGGGATCCTGCTACAGACAAGTCCAGCTGGGCTCGCCATCACTCTCTGGATAAAGCCTCATCGATCGTTCTGTGCCCCTAACCCACCCTGCCCCCACTAGGCATTGCTCTGAGCTCCAGTATCAGGAAGTGTTTGGAAGCCCCGACCTGCCACATCCTCATATCCTCCCAGCCTCTCTGCCCATCCCCTTGCCTTGACATCTCTTTTTTATGTTTATTTTTTTCAGATGGAGTCTGGCTCTGTCACACAGGCTAGAATGTGATCATAGCTCATGGCAGCCTTAAACTCATGGACTCAAGCGCTCCTCCTGCCTCAGCCTCCTAAGTAGATGGAACTACAGGTGTGTGCCACCACACCTGGCTCAAAGGCTCCCCCTTTACCCCCTCCCAGGTCTGGTTGGTGCACCCATCCTATCTGTATCACCTCCCCCAGGAAGCCATCCCTGACCATCAGACACTTCCTCTAAGAACCCCGCCGCCAAAGCCCAGGACAACCCACTGAGCACTGTAGTCATTAACCATTAAAGGATTCCTCTCTTGGATTCACCATGAGCTTCCAGTGGGCAAGGACTGGGTCTAATCCACCTTAGTGCCAACCCTCCCAGGGCTTGGCCCAGAGGGGCACCTCACCATAGCCAGCTGACTTGCTGTTCTCTGAGGCAAAGTAGATTCCCTTGCCAACACGCCCACCAGAATGTGGCATGATGCGGAGCCCACTAGTGAGGATGGCGGCCACCACGGCCGTGTTGGTGCCATGCCACAGCAGCTTCCGATTACCCAGTTTGGAGTGGGCCTGGAATCTGTCTTCCTGAGTGGAGAGGAAGTGAGAAATGGGAGTCCTGCCACCCAAGCACTCAGGCGCCTTGCCCTGCTGCTCAGAGGTGTGACCAAGGCCTAGCGCCCCTCTGCTTACTCACACGCACTCATGGCCGGCAAAAACTGACCAGAGTTGCTAAACGATTTGCTAAGGGGCAGATAAGCCAAGGACATCTTCCTAAGGCACAGTGATGATGGGGAAGGGTGTGGAGGAACCTCCCTCACCTCCCCATCTCGGTTTACTTTCCAGACATGTTGAAGAGTAGGGCACCTGTAGTTGCTGCCAGTCTGATCTAGGTAGGTCTGTATCACCTGTGGGGAGAGCAGAAGCTGGTTGCCAGGGTGGGAGGCTCAGGAGCTAATCACCCTCTTTTCTTTCCCCAGTCCCAAGCCCTCCTCAGGCCCTGGAGACACAAGAAGAGAAGGCTGAGGGTGAGTATTCCTCTGGGCACCTCAAGGGCAGGTGGGCAGAGGGACGGTGCCCACTGATAGCCTGGCCCCTCTATGGGGCCTAACTCATCTTGTACTCAGGTGCTCCAGAGTCTAGCAGCTGCAGCTGGCACTTGAGAAGTTGGTAGTCTCGGTCCAGGGGGTGTGGCACCTCCTCCACCATCTTCTCCTGCTCAGGGGCTGCCTGCATGGCCTGTGCCAGCTCGATGTCTGCCAGCACCTAGGATGATGGGCCCTGGCAGCTTGTCTTCCCACTTGACCTCTGGACTGCCCTATCCTCTCTCACACAACTGGTAATGCAGCCACCCAAACTGTGTATCCACCTCTCCCTTCCCACCCTATCTGTCTGCCTGGCCTTCCCCACCCGTCTGTCAGCCTGTCCAGGCAACCCATCCCTGTGGGCCTTCTCGGCTACCTGTACCTCATCTCGCTCGCCTAGGCTGTCTGTTCACTGCCCCACTGCCTGCCCGCACCCCTGCCAGCCCTCACCAGCAGCATGTCCTTCTTGGCCTGCAGAAGCTCAGGGGAGTTGATGGGCGGGGGCCGGCTGCGGCCGAAGTTGTGCGGGATGACAGTGTAAAAGTGGGAGGACAGCTCCTCCAGGCTTTGGCCACCATCCGTGGGGCCTTTCAGGGCCTCCTCCAGAGCCTCCAAGGCCTCGAAGCCCCGTGCAATCTGTTGCTTGCTCAGCTTTCCCAGGGGCATCTTCTTCACATCTGGAGGGACAGGGGAGTGGGGAGACTCAGCCCCACAGCCCTGCCACCCTGAAGCCCCTGCCACTCTGCCTGCCTCTCACCCCTCACCCAGGTCCATGAGGGCCATGGTGTTCTTGAACATCTCCTTGCTGAAGATGTTAGTGACGAGCTTCTGCGTGGCTGGGTCCAGGGAGCAGGGCTGCACCCGCTTAGCCACAGTCCTCACTGGGCCTCCATCTACCTGAAGATAGAGGGCACATGTGGGCAGGAGCAGCTGGGCAGGGCGTGACACCAGACAGAGACCAGCCAGCCTGAGGCCAGAGGGGAGTTCTGTGGCTGAGGCTGCTCAGCTGGGCAGTGGCAGAGCCCAACCAATGGGGACTCTCCAACCAGTCCCCTCCCTCAGCCCAGGGCCCGCCCACCTTCCCTGGCCATCTCACCTTCACCACAGCTTCCTGGGCCTCATCCTCTCCCTGTACTTCGATAAGCGTGTACTTGCCCGGATGAGCCACAAAGCGGTCCCGCTCCTCCCACTTGTTCTTGGTCTTTTCCCGAAATTTCTTCTCAAAGTCCTTCTTTGCATCTTCTAGCCTTGTGAAGTGGTTGATCTTCGACTGGCCTACCTCTCCCTGAAACCGACAGCCTTCAGGGGTATGTCCACCATCAACATTTGCTGGCCTGTGTGTTGGGCCAGGCCCTGTGCTGAGTGCCCCGGGACAGCTGGGGGTGTCCCCCCACTCAGTAGCTGTGGCCTTTTGGGGACCCTGGGGAGTATGTGCAGAGCAGGCGGGGCACTCACCACACGGCCCCAGCGGTTCCAGCAGGTGAAGTGCTGGCCATCTTGGAGCAGCTGCATGATGTAGAACTTGTTGTTGTTGTTCCCGATGTTGGTCTGGTTCAGGGTGCAGTCGTAGTCCTCATGCACCTGGGCCAGAGGGGAGGTAGGGGGCAGGCTGGCTGGGGTCAGATGGGGTGCCTGGCTGCACACCGAGAGGGCTCTGATGGGGACAGGAGTCCAACAGCAGTGGGAGTCAGAGGGACCCTGTCTTGGAAGCTTGGGCGGTCACTGCTCTTCGGTAGGGGATGCGGTGTGAGAGGACATGGCTAAACCCTGACATGGGGGTGTGGGGAGTTCCGGGGGCACACAACTGGGCCCTGGATGGGGGAATCTGAGAGGGACATGGCTCTGCCCTGAGGGGACATGGGTGAGCACCCAGGAGACTGATGTAGTCAGAGCCTTTCCCTAAGTGTGGTTGGGGGAGGCCTGCATGGGGTCTGAAGGGCAGACGTGACCCGCCTGGACCTGATGGGACACAGCCCTGATGTCTGGGGTCAGGAGAACATGGCCTTGCTCTGGCGCTTACCTGGGGGCCTTGGGCTCCAAAACCAGAACTGAGCCCTGAGGGAGTGGCCTGGGTGTGTTTGTGCTTATCAGCGGGCAGGCTCTGGGCCTGACTGGGGACTGCAGCTCACCTGGGTCTCAGGGTTGCTGCTGAGTGGACATGTTGGATCCACACGGATTATGTGTTTTTCTGCGGGCATGGCCTTGAGGGCCTCAGCGGTGGAGCGGAAGGGGTCCTCCTCCCTTCCCCCCTGCCGGCCCTTCTTCTTCTCAGGGCCCTCAGTCTGTACCGAGCACTTTCGCTTTGGAGCCATGGCTGTCCTGGGGCACAGAGAGGCCCTTAGGCCTCCATGGTCTCTTCATCCCTAACCACCCACTCTCACTCCCCACCCCCGCCCTGGGCCAGCACAGCATCAACTTGCCCCACCCCAGGCTGGCCCTTCGGTGGCCTTCCACTGCATCCTCTGTCCACCCTGACGGCATTCCCAGTCCCAGACCACACCCGGCTCTTTGTCACTCAGAAACGCCCCTTTCCCCAGTCCCAAGTGCAAGATTAGGACTCTGTCCAATCTGCCCACTCGGGTCAACAGGGTCTGCCTGGCTCCCTACCCTCTCCAGCTCACCTGTGTGTCCTGAGGGGTAGGGAAAGTGAAAGGAGGATCTCTGTCTTCCACTTCAGGGCTCCTCCCACTGTGTCAGCTAGTTCAGCCCTGGCATGGTTGCCGGGCTGAGTCACTGAGCTATGGGGGAGGGTGGGCAGAGGCTCCTGGGGGCAGGATTCTTGGGGCCAGATTTATCCTCCGGAGCTTAGAATCCAGTGCTGGGAAGGCCAGGCTGGTCCTTCCCAATGGACTCAAGAGTTCTGAGGAGCCAGAACTCCAGATCAGTGGTCTTGAACTGCCAGAGGGCAAAGGCCACTCCCACCAGGCCTTGCCCTGCCCTGCCCTGCCCTGCGGAGGGCTGTGGGCAGGACCATAGGACACTCACCTAAGAAAAGCAGGGACATGGGAGAGGTCTTGGCTGCCACCTCACCTGGTTGTGTGTGCCTCCCTGGGCAGTCCCAGGTCTAGCAACTCTCCATGAGCCTTAGGAGTGAATTAGGGAGGGAATTCCCCAACAATCGCCAGAGGCCGGGGATGAGCTTGTGTGGGGAATTAGACATCGGCTATTTGGCCACCAGTGTGGTGAAGCAGAGGCTGGGGCAGGCCGAGTCAGGCGACCAGTCCCATGGACGGGTGGACACTAGATCTGGCATATCCAAGGCCAGGGCAGTCGCATCCGTAGCGCTGCTCCTGTGGCCGGGGCCTGCAGCACGCATCTGCCAGTCGCCCGGTGATCTTGGGCCCGGGTACGCAGCCTCCCTCTCCCCGGGGCTGCTTGGATCCCCGCTGGGTCTAGTGCCGGGCTGCCCAAGGAGGGGAGGAGTCACGCTCTAGAACGCGAAAGGACTCCGCGTCTCTGGCGCCCCCCAGCGGCCAAGGCGCGCAAACACAGAGAAGGCTCTTCCTCCGACTTCGAAGTCGGCCAGAAGCAGAGCGCAAGCGCCAGCTTCAGGCCGGAAGCGCCCGGGAGATACGGGCTTCCTACTCGAGCCTGGTGCGGGAGCCTAGGAACTTCAGGAGGCGGGGCCACAAGCGTGCATCCTATGGGTGCTTGGGGGCGAGGCAGAGCCTGCCTAAGGACCCAATGGAGCAGTAGGAGGCGGGGCCCGGCGGACGCTGGAAGCCTATCAGGACGCGGGATCTTGCCATGCGGCTGGGGAGCTGGGAGGGTTCAGCTGCCACGTGAGTTCCCCGGCGGCTGCTGCTACACTCTTGGTAGGCAGCATGTCGGCAACAGCGGGAGCTCGTAAGCGGGGAAAGCCGGCCTCTGGGGCCGGGGCTGGCGCGGGGGCCGGCAAGCGGCGGCGAAAGGTGAGCATGGCGCTTCTGAGGCCTGCGGTCAGCCCTGCTACTGGGACAACCGTCATCCCATCCAAGGGACCTAGGTCCAGGCCCTTCCCCAGCCCTTCGCCCGGGATCCCTGGTGGACTCAGCTTCGTCCCTCTCTCCGCGGGCCAAATCCTAGAAAGCCGTGCGCTTAACCCGGGAGCCACGGCCTTTCCCAGTCCTGGGGTTCTGAGGGACCCGAGGGGGGGCCCTTGGTCATGCCAGGGTGGTCGGGACCCCTGACCAAAGAAAAGACCGTATAATTCCCAGGCCGACTCTGCGGGGGACAGAGGCAAATCCAAGGGTGGCGGCAAAATGAATGAGGAGATCTCCAGCGACTCTGAGAGCGAGAGGTGAGCTGTTCTTTTGCATGTAGTGGGAGGGAAAACTGAGGCCCATGGTGTGTGGAAGACTCAGTGAGTCCTAGCAGAGCTGAGCCTAGAACCCAAGACTCTGGCCCTTGGCTCTGAGATCGTGGCTCTTTCCTTTAGTTTCTGGTCCTGCAGTCTCGTTTCTGCGAGGTCTCTGGGTGTGAAGGACCCTAGGCCCCAGTCCGAGGCCATTGAGACCTCCTTAGTCTTTGGCAGGGACTGGACTGATTGTGAAATCGCAGGAAAACAGAACAAAGCTGTCAAGTATTTCTTGCATCCCTCTTCACTTGCCAGTTTTCCTGCAATTTCACAATTACTGGACTCCTCGTCTCTTAACGCGCCAGGCACTGTCTTTACTGTTGGAAATGCAGAGATAGGCAGGCAGGTGAAGAGAGTGTGTTGTAATGAGGTGTGTATTTTATAGTTGTGTGTTCTGGGAACAGAGGAGGGACTTTTAAATAGTGTCTTGAGAGATGAGGAGGAGTCTTTCACGGAGAGGTAGGGAAGGCCTTCAGGGAACAGCAAAGGTAGGCAGGCAGGTGAAGACAGGGTTGTGGTGAGATGTGTAGCTTATAGCTGTGTGTTCTGGGAACAGAGGAGGGACATTTAAATAGGGTCTTGAGAGATGAAGAGGAGTCTGTCATGGAGAGGTAGGGAAGGCATTCAGGGATCAGAGGAAAGTCTGAGGTGTAAGTGTGCCAGAATGGGCACTAGGAAAGATGGAAGGGGGCTGGGCCTGGTAACTCACGCTTGTAATCGAAGCACTTTGGGAGGCCAAGGTGGGAGAATTGCTTGAGGTCAGAAGTTTGAGACCAGCCTGGGCAACATAGCGAGATCTTGTCTGTACAAAGATAAAAAAAGTTAGCTGGGTATGGTGGTCTGCACCTGTAGTCCCAACTACTTGGGAGGCTAAGGTTGGGGGATCCTTTCCCAGGAAGTTGAAGCTGCAGTGAACTATGATCATGCGCTGCTCTCCAGTCTGGGTGACAGAGCAAGACCCTGTCTCTAAAAAACACACACACACACACACAAACAGGAGGGCTGGTCATAGGTGCATGCAAATTGTAGAGGGCTTTGAATGCCTCCCTCATTTCTGCAAGGGATGGGTATGGTTGCTTGCAGGATTTCAAAGAAGGGTCAGGCAAGGGGTCAGGCCTGACCCTGTGGGTGGGAGGCTCTTGGACCAGAGAATCCTAGTGCCTTCCCTGTGAGCTGGCTTTAGAACCTCACTTCTAAGATTGAGTACGTGTTGCCTTAATTTGCTCACAGAAAGACTTAATGTACTTTTCTTGTTTTTGTTTTTGAGGCAGTCTCACTCTGTTGCCCAGGCTGGAGTGCAGTGTTGCGATCTTGGCTTACTGTAACCTCTGCTTCCCAGGTTCAAGTGATTCTCCTGCCTCAGCCACCTGAGTAGCTGAGATTATAGGCCTGCACCACCATGCCTGGCTAATTATGTATGTTTAGTAGAGATGGAGTTTCACCATGTTGGCCAGGCTGGTCTCAGTGATCCACCCACCTTAGCCTCCTAGAGTGCTGGGATTATAGGCATGAGCCTCCACACCCATCCATTAATGTACTTTTCTTAATCTGAAGGTTATTGTGGGTGAGTGTGTGACAAACTAGCGTGGGCTAAGTGCTTTTAAATATTTTTAGAATGTTGTGTTGTGAAGTGTGTTAGATACAGAAGAGTGAATGAGATATATTTGTACTACAGAGAGTAGTGGTAAATTGGTGAATCTCTGTACACTTACCACTTAGGTTAAGAACTAGAACATTTGCAGAAACTTAGAAACCCCAACTGTCATTCCTAACTTGAGTTAATCATTTTTTTGGTTTCTTTGCTCTTCTTTTAAAAAATTAGTATTTTCCATTTAGGTATAATTTACATATAGTACCATTCACTTTTTAAAGTTATAGTTCAGTGAATTTTGACAAACACACAACAGTCCTGTGACCACCGCTACCCTGAAGATAAAGGGTTTTATCACCCTCCAAAACTCCTCCTGCTCCTTTGTAGTCAGCCCCTCTCCCTCCCCCCCAGTCTCTGCTAACCACTGCCCCTGGAGTCATGCATTTTCTAGCATGTCCTGTAAATGGAATCATAGTGTGTCTCCCTTTGCGTTTCTTTAGCATTCTGCCTCATGCGTATGAATCCTTCAACAATAGATTGATTGGTTTGGCGAGATTGAGTAGAACTCTGAAGTTAACACAGGTCTCTTGGCTGTGTAAGGGAAGGGCAGCACTAGCCCTGTTGGCTGAAGGCTTGCCAGGCACAGGGCACTGAATTATTTCTGGGGCATGGTCCAGCTTTGGCTTTGCTGAGAGTTTTCGAGGTCCCTTCTGGGGAAGTCAGGGGCAGGGTTACGAGTGAGTCCTGGGAAACCCAGTTAGGGGAGTGGACAGAGACTAGATGTCTGCAGGCACATGATCAGAGGGAGTGGGCTGCCCTGGATTCTGTGCGTCTGAGTGCCCATGACCTACCCCCAGCTCCCAGGAGCGGGTCACAGCAGGACCTGTCTTTGAGTGAAGTGAGTACTCTCAGCTGGTCCTGAGGGCTGGGTCATGGAAGGGAAAGCAGTAACTTCACCAGTAACGGTCAATCCCCAAACAGTCAAGGTTCACTTGAAACCTTGTTCCTAGGGTAAAGGATGGTGCTGTGGTGATGACAGTCCTGGTGTGTCTGCCTGGTGGATCCATGGATCTGATCCAGACTGCCCCCGTCATGTCTGGGGATGGTGTCATCTTTTCTGCTCTCTGTGTCACATCTCTGGTTTCTGGTATCCCTTCCCTTCTCTTTCCCAGTTTACCCTCTTGTTTGGGGAGCACATCCTCTATCCTTCTTAAGAAAGAGGGAGAAAGTTATGTGGCACTTTGCACACCTGGCGGTGTCGTCGTTGATTGATTGACTGGGCATGGCATTTTAGGGGTCAGTGTATTCCTCCAGAGGTTTGTGTGTGAGGCTCCTTTGTCTTCTTGTTCTCAATATTGCTGTTGAGATGCCCGAGCATGTTGATTCCTGACTCTTTGTATGTGACCTGATTTCTTTTGGAAGCCTGGTTTCTCTTGGAAGCCTCCTCTTTCCCCCAGAGTTGAGAGGCTTTAGTGATCTCTTTGGGATTTGGGTCTGTTTCCACCCCTACGTGGGGCACTGAGTGGGGCCTTTTAGTTTGGGGAGTCACATCCTTCAGTTTTCTGCTGTGTAGTCACCGGCCATGTGGGCTGGCAGGGAATGGGAAAGGTTGGATGGCAGGGCGGGCATTCAGAAGGCACGATCCTAGCGGCCAGAGGAACAAGGTGAGCGCCTCAGACCCAGCCCCTTCCTACCCAAAGCCTAGCTCCAAGGAAGCCTGAAGAGGAGGAGGAAGAGCTGGAGGAAACTGCACAGGAAAAGAAGCTGCGCTTGGCCAAGCTCTACCTAGAGCAGCTCCGTCAGCAAGGTGAGCCAGTGGGCAGGCTAGCCATGGGCAGGGCTTGTGCCTGTGCTGTTCTGCTTCCCTCTGCTGCAACCCCAGCCACTTGATGGGTGACTGACATGGGTTTCCAGTGGGTGCCCGGGCTGTCGGTGCTGGCTGCTCTGTGGGGGTGGCCAGGAGCTCTCATGGGCCTCCTGGGGAGCCTGCAGGGGGCTGATCCGATAAGTAAAGGCAGGAGGAAACCCTCCAGCCTGCCCTCCCCTCTGCTGAGGCAGCTGGAGCTTCCTGCATTACCCAGCCCTGCGGCAGTGGGATGGAAGGGGAAAGAGGCGTCTCAGCCTCAGTTTACTTGGTCTGGTCTGTCCTGCGCAGAGGAGGAGAAGGCTGAGGCCCGTGCATTTGAGGAGGATCAGGTGGCAGGGCGCCTGAAGGAGGATGTGGTAAGTGGAGGGAGAGGTGGGGAGGGCGGGGGTGGAGCTGATCTGCTCCCAGGGTCTCATCCATCTCTTCTCTGTGCAGCTCGAGCAGAGGGGCCGGCTGCAGAAGTCGGTGGCAAAGGAGGTGAGTGGGCATGGTACTTTGGTATAAGGTTAGAGGGAGTTGGGGGCCCCACCTGGGCTGGTGGGCAGGTGGCTCAGTGTGGGCTCAGTGTGTGGGAGTCTTTGCTTTGGAACATGATGGACACTTGGGCCTATCCGGTCAGGTAAGGATCTGGTCCTTGTAGCCTTGAGTCTTGTTTTCCTTCTGGCCTGGGTAGGAAAGGCCAACACTGCGTGGTGGGGTTGGTGGGGTAGTGCCTTTATGCCACTAGCCACAGTGACCCAGCACCTGTCTGCCCAGATCCAGGCCCCAGCCTCAGCTGACATTCGTGTTTTACGGGGGCACCAGCTCTCTATCACATGTTTGGTCATCACCCCCGATGACTCGGCCATCTTCTCTGCCGCCAAAGACTGCACCATCATTAAGTGTGAGTGAGTGCCTGGGAGGGGCTGCAGCCCTCAGGGCAAATCCGGGAGGGCTGGTCAGGGCAGTGGGAGTGGGCACGGCAGGCTGAGCCCTGAAGTGGAGAAGTCTCTGGAGGCAGGTTTGCTGCCCT
The DNA here is from genome assembly GCF_003255815.1 of Theropithecus gelada. NCBI lineage: Eukaryota > Metazoa > Chordata > Mammalia > Primates > Cercopithecidae > Theropithecus > Theropithecus gelada. Next base: position 88,231,485 of record NC_037669.1, read on the forward strand.
AGAGGTGCTCTCTGGGTGACAGTGGAAGCTGCTGCCTAGCAGTGGGGCTTATGAGCTCCCTGTCCCTAGTGACCTTCTGGCAAAGTCAGGAAGATGATTTAATGGGAATTAATGCCGCAGGTGGGTGGTTGGACTAGAAGACATTTGAGGCTGTGCAGTCCTTGGATTGAGTGCCTGGTCCTCCTGCGTTCCCATCTGTTGCTGGCTGAGCAGTTCCTTCTCCACCCGCTGTATTAACAGGAGAGCTCCCACCATCAATCCCAAAGCCCTTGTGCATCTCTTCTCTTCTTTGGGCTTCATGGCTGCTGTTTGGCACTAATGTCCCTCTTCATAGATGAGGAAACTGAGGCAGCTTGTCCTGAGGCTCATGGTGGCTGAGCCAGGTCTTCTGGCGGAGTCCGGGACCTTTGCCATGGCTCTTGTTTCCATGCTGCCCCTTGAGGGAGGTTACCAACCAGCCCTATTCCCCCATCCCAGTAGCTTCTCCCCCACCCCCAATGGCAGGGAGCATGGAGAGTGGACGGAAGCTTCATGTGATTCCTCGAGCCAAGAAGGGTGCCGAGGGAAAACCCCCTGGCCACAGCAGCCATGTCCTCTGCATGGCCATCTCCTCTGACGGCAAGTACCTTGTAAGGCCAGGTTGGCCCTGGGGGCAGGTGGGAGGTCCGGTGCACGGTGGGTGCCTGTGGTCATTGTCTTCATTCCTGCAGGCCTCGGGTGACCGCAGCAAGCTCATTCTCATTTGGGAGGCCCAGAGCTGCCAGCATCTGTACACCTTCACAGGACACCGTGATGCAGTGTCGGTGAGGAGCTGGATCTACCCCAGTGGATCTTTAGCGGGCACATGCTAGTGTTTTAGGTTCAGTGCTGGCTTCTGGGGTCCCCGTCCTCAGGGAACCTGCATCCTGGGGTAGCGAGTGGGTAGTGAGTGGTGCTGTAAAATACATAAGTGGTCTAGAGGGATGGAGAGGAGCTGGGGGAGACCAGGCTGAGCTTGCTCAGGAATCAGGGAGGGCCTTGAGAAGCTGTCTCTGGGCGGGATGTGGTGGCTTTTGCCTATAATCCTAGGACTTTGGGAGGCCGAGATGGAGGATCATTTGAGCCCAGGAGATGGAGGCCGCAGTGAGCTATGATCGCACCCCTGCACTCCAACCTGAGCAATACAGCCGGGCTGCACAAAAGTGCCTCACAGGACGTGCTGCATGGCTTGGTTTTTGGGAAGTCCTCCCTGGGCCTGAACTGTCTCTTGCCTGCTGTAGTCCAGGTCCCCTTTGTCCTCTCCCCATGCACCCTTAGGGGCTGGCATTCCGCAGGGGCACCCACCAGCTGTACAGCACATCCCACGATCGCTCCGTGAAGGTGTGGAATGTGGCGGAGAACTCCTACGTGGAGACACTGTGAGTGTGTATGGGAGAGGGTGTGTGGATGGCGTGGGAGAGGGTGTGTGAGTGTGCGTGCCTGAGTTCACGCAATACCCCTATCCTGCTCTGTCTGGCCCTCCAGCTTTGGACACCAGGACGCAGTGGCTGCTCTGGATGCCTTGAGCCGGGAGTGCTGTGTGACGGCTGGGGGCCGGGATGGGACTGTACGTGTGTGGAAGATCCCCGAGGAGTCCCAGCTTGTCTTCTATGGCCACCAGTAAGGTGGCCTGCTGTGCCAGTGGGGGCTACATGGGCTGGGGGTGGGCTTGGGCCACGCCCCTCACAGCCCCTTTCTCCAGGGGCTCCATCGACTGCATCCACCTAATCAATGAGGAGCACATGGTGTCTGGCGCGGATGATGGGTAAGAGCTCCTTTGGATGTCTCTGGCCACGGCTTCGGCTCCCGAGCGCTGGCTGCCCATGGGGCCCTGAGCGTGCCTCAGGGTACCCCCAGTGGGGGAGCTGTTGTAACCTCTTTTCATAGATGAGGATGCTGAGGCGGAGAGCTCAGATGACCTTGTCTGGGCTGTGTGCTATTGATCCCTTCCTGTCATGTGGCCTTTTTTCTTTTTTTTTAGAATTAAAAAAAATTTTCTGTGGGTGCTTAGTAGGTGTATGTATTTATGGGGTACTTGAGATGTTTTGATACAGCATGGAGTACGTAATAATCACGTCATGGGAAATGGGGTACCCATCCCCTCAAGCATTAATCCTTTGTGTTACACGTGTGGCCTTTTCTGCCTCTGGCCCCCTCGCTGCTGTATTCCCTCCCTGTCTACAGCTCTGTGGCCTTGTGGGGCCTCTCCAAGAAGCGACCACTTGCCCTGCAGCGTGAAGCTCACGGGCTGCGGGGAGAACCAGGCCTGGAGCAACCCTTCTGGATATCGTCGGTGGCAGCCCTCCTCAACACAGATCTCGTGGCTACAGGTGGGTGCCCTGAGAGGCAGGGAGGAGCGGTCGCCGGGTGGGCCGGTGCGGGGGTTGCTCACTGTTCTTGTCTCCCCAGGCTCCCACAGCTCCTGCGTACGGCTTTGGCAGTGTGGGGAAGGCTTCCGGCAGCTTGACCTTCTCTGCGACATTCCCCTGGTGAGTAAGTGGGCTTGAATGCTCAGCCTGTCTCTGCCACACTGCTGAGGCCCCTGGAATTAGCTCTTTAAGATCTGTCTTCCTGCCAGAAGGGAACCTTCTCAGGGCAGGGCCAGCTCGTAGCACTGGGCCTGGCAGGAACCCTTCTCACTTTCCCCGCTCTGCTCCCCTTCCTATCCTAGGCCCTGTCCAGGGTGCTGGGGTACAAGTCAGGAGCAGCATGGGCAGAGGCATGGAGACCTGGCCCTGTGATGGGTTCTGCACCGCTGGTGCCAGATTGGGTGCCAGGCTAGAGCGTGTGGACCCTACTGTCCACACTCGGGTGACCTGGGGGAGGGTGGCGGGATCTGTCAGTGATGTGTGCTGAGAATGCAGGGTCTAGGTCAATGGGGACAGTCATGGGGTCTCCAGGGCCCCACCACCAGGAGCCAGCCTCAGGCCATACTTGGTGTACACTGCCTCCTTCATCCTCACAAACTCACTGCTAGCCCCGTGCTCTGCTTACCGCCATCTCGCAGATGTGGAGGCTGAGGCCCCAACAGGTGAAGGGCTGGCCTGTGTCACCAGGTGGCAGGAGGCAGAGCAGGGATTTAACCCAGGCCTGGTAAGGCCAGGCCCTTGACTGTGATGCTGAGCACGGTGGTGGAGGGGCATTCTAATGTCTGTCTGTGTTGTCTCTCTCTCTGCTCAGGTGGGTTTTATCAACAGCCTCAAGTTCTCCAGCTCTGGGGACTTCCTAGTGGCTGGGGTGGGGCAAGAGCACAGGTATGTGTGGCCCTCGAGGGTTCAGGTAAGGTGGTGCAGGCTGGACAGCTGGGTGGAAATGGGGTGGAGACTGGGCCGAGTCTCAACTGCTTCTTGCGCTGTCTGCAGGCTTGGCCGATGGTGGAGAATCAAAGAGGCTCGGAATTCTGTCTGCATCATCCCACTCCGCAGGGTCCCTGTACCCCCAGCTGCTGGTTCCTGACACTCTTACCCTCCTTATTTAAGTCCTTCCCAGGCCATGCCCCACCCTCTTTGTATTAAAAGCCTCCTTTTTTGGGCCTTGTCTCTTGTAGCTTCTTGGGGGAGTGGGGGTGGGAGTGCATCAGGGACTGGGTGGGAGGCGGCCTGGGGAGGGACAGGACTCCAGCAGTCTCCTAGCTCTGCCCCTCTGCTAGCCTGAGGGCTGTTATCCTTTTCCAAAGAACTTGGGATGGAGACCTCAACTGGCTCTGGCTCCTGGTCCCTGCGTGTCCTGCACGACCTCATCAGGCTTGCTGCCCACCACTGTTCTTGGGTGGTTGGGGTCAGAAGCTACTCACCCCTCAGCTCAGAAGCCATCGCTTGTAAGGGCTGGCGCAGGGGTCAGGACTGGGCTTTAGACAGTGGACCTGCATGTCAAACTGGCTTGGCTTCCTCTCCCAGGTCAGGTCAGGAAGCTGGAGGGGACAGACTGCCTCTGAGGTGTGGGGGTCGGGAGTGGGAGTGGGAGTGGGACCCTGCACCGTGGGCTTACTGTTTGGAGACGGGTCCAAGTTGGGAAGAGCTCTGTCTTTGGTCTGAATGTCAGAACCAGGCTACAGTGCTTATCACAGTCAGGACCTACCTGCCAGGCAAGCGAGTCAAAGGAATGTTCACTCTCTCTGATTTCACCGAGTGGGTAGCTCCCCCCTGCTGTGGGGTGAAGCCAGTGAGGAGGAGGCAGAGGTGGACTGGAGGTGTAGAGGCACAGTGAGGTTCCTTCCTGTCAGGAAAAAGGAGAAGGGGGTATTAAGGGAAAGCCCTGTGCCCATGGGGCCCTGAACTTGTGAAGGAGTCGTGCGGTCCCCTGAGAGATGAAGCCACAGGGCTTCCCTTGACCCTATGCTCACGAGGCCTCCCCCTCAGACTGACCTGTGCCTGCAGTTAACCTGGGGCCAGAGGGATCAGGTTCAGGCTGAGCCTCTGAAAAATCATTTTTTTTTTTTTTTGAGACAGAGTTTTGGTCTTGTTGCCCAGGCTGGAGTGCAGTGGCATGATCTCGGCTCACTGCAACCTCTGCCTCCCAGGTTCAAGCAATTCTCCTGCCTCAGCCTCCCAAGTAGCTGGGATTACAGGTGCGTGCCACCACATCTGACTAATATTTGTATTTTTAGTAGGGATGGGGTTTTGCCATGTTGGCCAGGCTGGTCTTGAACTCCTGACCTCAGGTGATCCACCTGCTTCGGCCTCCCAAAGTGTTGGGATTACAGACATGAGCCACTGCCCAGCCTGAAAAATCCTATTACAGATGAGATGTTGATAGAATTCATTCACTCCTGTGTCCCGTCTCAAATTGAGCTCAGCAATGTCATAAACACCTGAAGAACACTGTAAACAACACAGAGAAGCTGCTGAAGGAGAGAACCCTTTCCTAAGTACATTCTCTTCAAATGAAAACAAGGGCTCCAAATTCAAAGTGAAGATAACTTCTCCCATGGTTTCTATTCTCAGCCTTGCTCCGTCAGGGCTTCGTTGCTATTGGATTCTTGAGCAGGAGCTGCTATCAGCAAATATGGTGCCTTCAGCCTCTCCCACGACCCTTCCCCTCACCTCCGCTTTAGCCAAAATCTGGCTGTTCTGGGAGGGTTGCGTTCCACCTAGCTCTCAGGCTGAGATTGAGTAGGTGTTCTCCGTGGCTCCTGCATCTGTTAGCTATTGCTGGGTGCAAACCATCCTAAAACTGGTTTAGAATCATTAGTGTGCATGGATCTGTAGGCCAACGGGGTTTTTTTTGTTTTGTTTTATTTTGTTTTTTGAGACGGAGTCTTGCTCTTGTTTCCCAGGCTAGAGTGCAATGGTGCAATCTCAGCTCACTGCAACCTCTGCCTCCCAGGTTCAAGTGATTCTCCTGCCTCAGCCTCCCGAGTAGCTGGGATTAGAGGCATGCGCCACCATGCCCGGCTAATTTTGTATTTTTAGTAGAGACGGGGTTTCTCCATGTTGGTCAGGCTGGTCTCGAACTCGCGACCTCAGGTGATCTGCCCACCTTAGCCTCCCAAAGTATTGGAATTACAGGCATGAGCCACTGCGCCGAGCCCAGCTGGGAGTTTCTTCTGGTCCCAGCTGAGCTTACCCATGGCTTTGCAGTCAGTTGTGTTTGAAGCTCTGCTGGCCTTGACTTATCTATGTTTGGAGGTTGACTGGCAATGGACACACTGGGAAAACTTCACTTCCATATGTGATTTCTCATTCTCCAGCAGGCTAGCCCAGGCCAGGAGAGAAGCATGCAAGTCATCTAGAGGTCAAGGCTTGGATATGGCACTTCTATTGCATTCAGTTGGCCAAAGTGAATGGCAGGCCATCCCAGATTCAAGGGAAGGAAACTTCATCTCCTGATGGGAGTGACTGCCATGTCATTTTGTGAAGGGCACAGAAATGGGACATTTCGGCAGGGAATCCACATAGTCTACTGTCCAGTCCAGAACATCACTCCGCCTTTCTCCTGCCAGAGCTAGGCTCTTCTTACTGCTGATTTGGCAGAGGATGTGCTAGAGGGCAACCTCAGACTCTGATTAATGGTGCAGGAAGAGTCAGGGATGAACGGCCAGACCCTAGCCCACTGGCCAAGATTTTTTTTTTTTTTTTTTTTTTTTTTGAGACAGGGCCTCGCTCTGTCATCCAGGCTGGAGTACGGTGGCGAGATCTTGGCTCATTGCAACCTCTGCCTCCCTGGTTCAAGTGATTCTCATGCCTCAGCCTCCCGAGTAGCTGGGTTTATAGGCATGAGCCACTAGACCTGGCTAATTTTTGTATTTTTAGTAGAGACGAGGTTTCACCATGTTGGTCAGGCTGGTCTCAAACTCCTGGCCTCAAGTGATCTGCCCACCTTGGCCTCCCAACGTTCTGGGATTACAGGCATGAGCCACGGCAGCTGGCTGCCCCCTGGCCACTATTAGGAGGTTGGCATGACAGATGAGCAGCCAGTATCCACTCTTCCCTCCTGCCTGAGAATGGGCCTAGGAGTACGGTCTGAACCTCTGAACCACCCAAATCACTGTCATTCTGGGGGAATCTACCATCAATTCTAACTTCAAAAGGGAAACTAGAAATCAGGGAGGTGAAGGCAATAGGGCTGGCAGCCCACCTTCTTTCCACAAACAAGAAGGGTTGAGGCCACTTTATGGAGATGGTGACAGTAATATGTCTTCGATACCTGTTGTGTGGTCTGCCAGGTACTCATTCCCATTTCCTTCTGAAAGTGTAACTCCAATTTCTCTTGGAAAACTATCCCTTGCACCTTGTAACATATCCCTCCATCCATCCATTGATCCATCCATCCATCCATTGATCCATCCATCCATCCATCTGTCCAACAAAACTTTGTTGTGTTCCAGTGAAGCCCCAGCTCCTGTTCTAGGCTATGGGGATACAGAAATGAACAAGAAAAAGTTCCTACATTCAAGAAGCCTGCCCTCTGAAGGTATAAAGCATGTAAATAAGCAGATACAATGCAAATCCAGATGATTAGTGTTATGAAGAGGTCAAGCAGAGTGAGAGGACAGAGACTGGGTAAGGTTTCTGGAGAAGTGACATCCAGTGAGACCTGAATGATGGGAAGATCTAGGGGAAGAGCGCCCCCAGTCTTGGAATCATCTTTGCAAAGGCCTAATACAAGAGAATCTTCCTCAAGGAGCCACTTTCCAGGGCCTCCTGACTAGAGAAGTGTGTGGACAGAAACCCCAGGCAGAGGTAAGACAGAGGGGTAGCTGGTGCAGGATGGGGTTGGCTGCCAGCTAAATGCCCTGCCTCTCTCAACCCCTCTTAGTCTACCATGTCTCTGCCTCATTTGTCTTCCCCACCCCTACCTTTCCAGTGCTGGCTCTTCTGGCTGCTGTCCAGTTCCCAGTGCTGAACTCCACCTTCCCCAATGCGGAGTTTCCTCAATCCCAGCCCAGTCACTTCCTGCTCACGCCCACCTCTTTCTGGGGACACTGGGTACAGGGAAGCACAGTGACAGGACCTGTCCCTAGGCATGGAGAAAAGGGTATTGGGACTTTAGGGCCTTGGGTCTCCTTACAGAAGCATCTGGTCCTCTTTTACTTTATAATATTCATTCATTCAATGAGCATTTATTTAGTACTTGCTCTGTGCTGGCACTTTTTAGCATCTGGGGACACAAACGAGGGAAATGCTCAGATTCTGCCAGCAAGGAGCCAGATGAAGGAAGAGACCAGCTAGCAAAGGTGACTGTATAAGATCAGGTGAGGACCACAGGTGGATATAGATCAGGTAGAGATCTTTAAAGGGGGCCATGGGGCTTCCCAAGGTACAGGATCCACCAAGTAAACTCCTGGGTCCTCCTGGGAGGCTGCTGTGCCAGGGGCTGCATGTGAGGGTCACTTATCTGGGGATGGGACTGGGGCTGCTGCAGAAGAAATGCTTGAGGCAGGGGCTGAGGGTTGCCTTAGAACAGCCCATTCCCAGGAGACCTGCGTTCCCTCCTCTGCAGGCCATGGGCCTGGGAGCACAAGCAGAGGGCTGGTCCCACTGGGACCCTCACTGAGTCCTGCTTTCTTCTCCCTTTTCCAGCCCTCCCTCAAGGGGTCTACTGAGAACCTCTGGGGGAAACTCTGGTAGAGGAGGTGGAGAATTGTGGGGGTGGGATGGGAGAATGGTACCCCAGGATGCTGGTACTTCTGTGCTCAGTGGCCTTGTCTTGCTCCCTGTGCTTCACCCCTTACCCCGGCTCCAGGAGGCTCACTCCGCCATGCTTGCCCCAGCTCCCTCACCCAGCACATCCTCCAACCTCCCCTTGGATGGCATCTCCCTCTGCTCCTCAGCCCCTGGGTTGCCTCCTCCCTGCCCACTGGCTAGAGGCTGAGCTGGTCTTGGTGGTACTCAAGGCCCCAGCGCCCACCTGGCCTCTAGGGTCACCTCATCCACCAATCCCCCAGCCCCTGGGTCTCTTCCCCATCTGGGCTTCCCTCCATTCTGGGCTCCAGCTCTCTAGTCACCCTAGGCTCCAAATGTGGGATCTTTCCTGTGCTGTTGGAGTGCAAGGACCTTCATCTCTTTGCTTCTCGTGTAGACCCAAATAAGAGGATCATGCTGGGTGGGATAACTCATGCCTGTAATCCCAGCACTTTGGGAGGCTGAGGTGGGCAGATCACCTGAGGCTGGGAGTTTGAGACCTGCCTGACCAACATGGAGAAACCCCATCTCTACTAAAAATACAAAATTAGCTGGGCATGGTGGCACATGCCTGTAATTCCAGCTACTTGGGAGGCTGAGGCAAGAGAATCTCTTGAACCTGGGACGGGGAGGTTGCGGTGAGCCGAGATTGTGCCATTGCACTACAACCTGGGCAACAAGAGCAAAACTCTGTCTCAAAAAAAAAAAAAAAAAAAAAAAGAGGATCATGATTGTTTTGAGTTGTTTTTAAAACTTACACACAATAAACTTCTTTCATGTGACATATGGAGTTCTAAATTTTTAAAAATTGTGCATTGAAATTGACTTTTTTTAGGGAATGTACAGTTCTGTGAAGTATACATCATAACACATAGATTCATGTAACCACCATCACAACCAAGATACAGAATAGTCTGTTACCCTAAAACAATCCACTTGGTACCCCTTTGTGGTCAGACCTCCCCCATCCCTAACCCCTGGCAGCCACTGAACTGTCTTTTTGAAAATGTCACATGAATGAAATCAAACAGTATGTAACATTTTGAGACTGTCTTTTTCTTTTTTTTTTTTTGAGGCGGAGTCTTGCTCTGTGGCCCAGGCTGGAGTGCAGTGGCCGGATCTCAGCTCACTGCCAGCTCCGCCCCCCGGGTTTACGCCATTCTCCTGCCTCAGCCTCCTGAGTAGCTGAGACTACAGGCGCCCACCACCTCGCCCGGCTAGTTTTCTGTATTTTTTAGTAGAGACGGGGTTTCACCGGGTTAGCCAGGTTGGTCTCGATCTCCTGACCTCGTGATCCGCCCGTCTCGGCCTCCCAAAGTGCTGGGATTACAGGCTTGAGCCACCGCGCCCGGCCGAGACTGTCTTTTTCAACTCAACATAGTGTCTTTGAAATTCATTCACATTTTCACATCCTTTTTCCAGTTGAGTGGTATTCTGCTGTATGAATGGATTCCAGTTTGTTTATCCATTCATTTTGTGATAGAAATTTGAGTTGTTTCAAATTTTTGATACTATGTAGAGCTACTATGATACATAGAGCTACTATGAAGCCAGGCGCGGTGGCTCACACCTGTAATCCCAGTACTTTGGGAGGCCGAGGCGGGTGGATCACCTGAGGTCAGGAGTTAGAGACCAGCCTGGCCAACATGGTGAAACCCCATCTCTACTAAAAATACTGAAAATTAGCCGGATGTGGTGGCAGGCGCCTGTAATCCCAGCTACTCAGGAGGCTGAGGCAGGAGAATTGTGTGAACCCAGGAGGCGGAGGTTTCAGTGAACCGAGATGGCACCACTGCACTTCAGCCTGGATGACAGAGTAAGACTCTGTCTCAAAAATAAATAAATAAATAAATAAGTAAAAAAAAAAAAAAAAAACTACTCTCAATATTCGTGGACATACTTTTTCACTTCTCTAGGTTAAATACCAAGGAGCCAGATTGCTGGGTCATATGTTGAACTTTATAAGAAGCTTCCAAACTATTTTCTGGAGCAGCTGTACCATTTGGCATCCCCATCAGCAATTTATGAGACTTCTAGTCACTCCACATCCTTTGTAACACTTCTTATTAGCAGTATTTTAAATTTTATCCATTTAAATAAATGTGTGGTGGTATCTCATTTTAGTGTTAATTTGTATTTCCTAGTGGATAATGGTGTTGGATATCTTTCATGTGGTTATTTTCCATCTGTGTATCTTCTTTAGTGAAGTATCTGTTCAAATCCTTTGCTTATTTAAATATTATGTTGTTTGTCTTTTAAGAATGTCAAATAGCCGGGTGCAGTGGCTCACGCCTGTAATCCCAGCACCTTGGAAGACCGAGGCGGGTGGATCACGAGGTCAGGAGATCAAGACCATCCTGGCTAACAAGGTGAAACCCATCTCTACTAAAAAATACAAAAAAATTAGCCGGGCGTGGTGGCGGGGGCCTGTAGTCCCAGCTACTCAGGAGGCTGAGGCAGGAGAATGGCGTGAACCCGGTAGGTGGAGCTTGCAGTGAGCCAAGATTGCACCACTGCACTCCAGCCTAGGTAACAGAGTGAGACTCTATCTCAAAAAAAAAAAAAAAAAAAAAAAAAAAGTCAAATAAATGAAACTATACAGCATATAACATTTTGAGACTGGCTTCTATTACTCAACCTAATGTCTCTGAGTTTGTACAAGTGGTTGGGGGTATCAACAGCTTGTTCCTTTTCACTGCTGGAATTACAGCAGTTCGTGTTTATCCATTTACCCTTTGAAGCACATTGGGTTGTTTCCAGTTTTTGGCTATTACAATTAAAACTGCTGTGAACCTTTGTGTACATGCTTTTGTGTGAGCGTAAGGTTTAATTTCACTAGGGCAAATACCCAGGAGTGGGATTGCTGGACGATTAGATAAGTATATGTTTACCTTATAAGAAACTGCCAAACCATTTTCCAGCAAGGTTGTATTTTTCTCATTCCGACAAGCAGTGTGTGAGTGTTCCAGTTCCTCGTCATTCTTGCCAGCTCTTGGTGTTGCCAGGATTTTTAATTTTAGCATTTCTAACAGGGGCATAGTGATATCTCATTGTGGTTTTAATTTGCATTTTCCTAATGGCTAATTATATGGAACATCTTTTAATACATTCACTTGCTATCATTATATCCTCTTTGATGCTGTGTTTGTTCAAGTCCTTTGTCCATTTTTAATTGGGTTTGTTTACTTATTATTTAGTTTTGAGAATTCTCAATAATAGTCTTGATACAAGTCCCTTCTAGAATGTGATTTGCATATATTTTCTCCAATTCTGTGACTTGCTTTTACATTCTGTTAGTGGTTTTTTTCACTGAGCAAAAGTTTTTTTTTTTTTTTTTTTTTTTTTTTTTTGAGACAGAGCTTTGCTCTTGTTGCCCAGGCTGGAGTGCAATGGTGTGATCTTGGCTCACCACAACTTCTGCCTCCCAGGTTCAAGCAATTCTCCTGCCTCAGCCTCTGGAGTAGCTGGGATTACAGGCATGCACCACCATGCCTAGTTAATTTTGTATTTTTAGTAGAGATGGGGTTTCTCCATGTTGGTCAGGCTGGTCTCGAACTCCCGACCTCATCCGCCTGCCTCAGCCTCCCAAAGTGCTGGGATTACAGGCATGAGCCACTGTGCCCAAGTTTTAAATTTTGAAGTAAATTAATTTTTTCTTTCATTTTCATGGATAATGCTTTTAGTGTTATATCTAAGAAGTATTTCTTCCAATATTATGGAAAATTTTCTCTTGTGTTCTTAAAGTTTTACATTTTACATTTACAGCTATAATCCATTTTGGGTTAATTTTTTATAAGGTATGAAGTTTAGGCTGAGAGTCCTCCTTTTTACATTTTCTGATAGATGTCCAATTATCCCAACACCATTTAAAAAAAAAAAGACTACTCTTGGCCAGGCGTGGTGGCTCACGCCTGTAATCCCAGCACTCTGGGAGGCCAAGGCAGGCGGATCACGAGGTCAGGAGATCAAGACCATCCTGGCTAACATGATGAAACCCCGCCTCTACTAAAAATACAAAAAATTAGCCAGGCGTGGTGGCGGGCACCTGTAGTCCCAGCAACTTGGGAGGCTGAGGCAGGAGAATGGTGTGAACCCGGGAGGCAGAGCTAGCAATGAGCCGAGATAGTGCCCCTGCACTCCAGCCTGGGTGACAAAGCAAGACTCCGTCTCAAAAAAAAAAAAAAAAAGACTACTCTTTCTCCATTAAATTGCCTTTGCATCTTTGTGGGAAAAAAAAAGCAATTAGTCATATTTGTGGAGATCTATTTCTGGACATTCTATTGTGATCGATTTGTCTGTGTTTCTAATCTTCACTAATGTCATACTGTTTTGATTACTATAGCTTTATAGTAATTCTTAAAATTGAGTTATGTGAGTCAACTTTTTTTAATCTTCAGAACTGTGCTATTCTAGTTCCTTTGCTTTTCTACATAAATTTTAGAATCACCTTGTCTCTTCTAAAATTCTGCTGGGATTTTGATTCAAATGACATTTAATTTATGGACCAATTTGGGGAGTATTTAGCTATATTGAGTCTCCCAATCAATAGACATGATATATCTTTCTATTTGTATCTTTTTATTTTGGTCATTAGCATTTTGTATATTTCAGAATATGTATTCTGCTCGTTTTATTAGATATGTGTTTTATTAGATTAGATAAATCCAAGCATTATATTTTTGAAGCTATTATAAATGATTTTTTAAATAATTTTGGTTTCTAACAATTCATAGAAGTATATGGACATGTGATTAAATTTTGTATGTTAACCTTACATCTTTTTTTTTCTTTGAGCATGAAGATAAATCCTTATTTTAATCTTGCTAAACTCACTTAAGGGCCTTTGGTGGAGTCTTTGAGATTTCCTATGTAGACAGTCACTGTGAATATGGACACTTATATTTCTTTTTGAATGTGTGTGGCTTTTCTTTCTTTTTCATGCCTTGTTGCACTAAAAATATGTGTGGCTTTTATTTCTTTTTCATGCCTTGTTGCACTAAGACTTCCAGTACAATCTTGAGCAGGAGTGGTGAGAGTGGACCCATTGTCTTGTTCCCAATCATAAGAGTGAACATTTAGTTTATCCCCGTTAACAATTATTTTACCTGCCAGGTTTTTTTTTTTTTTTTTTTTTTAGACGAGTCTTGCTCTGCCGCCCGGGCTGGAGTACAGTGGTGCGATCTCGGCTCATTGCAAGCTCCACCTCCCAGGTTCACACCATTCTCCTGCCTCACCCTCCCAAGTAGCTGGGACTACAGGCACCTGCCACCACGCCCAGCTAATTTTTTGTACTTTTAGTAGAGACGGGGTTTCACCGTATTAGCCAGAATGGTCTCGATCTCCTGACCTCGTGATCCACCCGCCTCGGCCTCCCAAAGTGCCGGGATTACAGGCGTGAGCCACTGCGCCAGGCCTTTTTTTCCTTTTGAGACACAGTCTTGTTCTGTTGCCCAGGCTGGAGTGCAGTGGCGTGATCTTGGCTCACTGCAGTCTCGGCCTCCTGGGTTCAAGCAATTCTCTGCCTCAGCCTCCCAAGTAGCTGGGATTACAGGCACCTGGCATCACGTTTGGCTAATTTTTGTATTTTTAGTAGAGATGGGGTTTCACCATCTTGGCCATGCTGGTCTTGAACTCCTGACCTCATGATCGGCCCGCCTCAGCCTCCCAAAGTGTTGGAATTACAGGCGTGAGCCACTGTGCCTGACTGAGTTTTTATCATGTATTGATGTTGAGTTTTGTCAAATAATTTTTCTGAATCAATTGATATACTTTTTTTTTTAAAAGGAGTCTCTCTCTGTTACCCAGGCTAGAGTGCAGTGGCGTGATCTGAGCTCACTGCAACCTCTGACTCCCAGGTTTAAGTGATTCTCTTGTCTCAGCTTCCCGAGTAGCTTGGATTACGGGCATGTGCCACCACGCCTGGCTAATTTTTGCATTTTTAGTGAAGATGGAGTTTCACCATGTTGGCCAAGCTGGTCTTGAACTCCTGACCTCAGGTGATCCACCTGCCTTGGCCTCCCAAAGTGCTGGGATTACAGGTGTGAGCTACTGCACCTGGCCAATTTATGGTTTGTTTTTTTTTTTTTTTTTTTGAGGCAGGGTCTCTCACTCTGCCGCCCAGGCTGGAATGCAGTGGCACAATCTCGACTCACTGCAACCTCCGCCTCCCAGGTTCAAGTGATTCTCCTGCCTCAGCCTCCTGAGTAGCTGAGATTACAGGTGCCCACCATCACGCCCAGCTAATTTTTGTATTTTTAGTAGAGAAAGGGTTTCACCATGTTGGCCAGGCTGCTCTTGAATGCTTGACCTCCAGTGATCTGCCTACTTCGGTCTCCCGAAGTGTTGGGATTACAGGCGTGAGCCACTGCGCCCAGCCTGCTTATATAGTTTTTTTTTCTTTAATCTGTTTATAGGATGGATTGTATTTTTTTTTTTTTAATGTAGAACCCTTCTTGCATTCCCGTGATAATCCCCATTGGTAGTAGTGTATTATTCTTTCTATGTATTCAATTGGCTAATATTTTGCTGATTTTTTTTTCTATGTTCATGAGGAACATAGTTTAATTTTCTTATAATGTCTTTGTCTGGTTTTGATATCAAGGTAATTCTGCTGTCTAAAGCCATTTGAAAATGATTCCCTTCTGTTATATTTTATGTAAGAAATCGTATAGAATTGGTGCTATTTCTTCATTAAAATTTTGGTAGAATATGCCAGCAAAACCATCTTTATCTGGGATTTTCTTTATTAGAAAGTTTTAAACATAAAAGTCAATTTCTTTTCTTTTCCTTTTTTTTTTTTTTTTTAAGATGAGGTCGTGTCACCCAAGGTGGTGCAATCATAGCTCACTGTAGCAACTCCTGGGCTCAAGAGTTCCTTTCACCTCAGTTGGGACCAGAAGTGTACAGCACTATGCCCAGCTAATTTGTTTATTTTTATTTTTTGTGGAGATGGGGTCTCGCTGTGTTGATCAGGCTGGTCTCAAACTCCTGGCCTCAAGTGATCCTCCTGCCTTGGCCTCCCAGAGTGCTGGCATTACAGGTGTGAGCGTCTGTGCCTGGCCCTGGTGCAGTGGCTCATGCCTGTAATCCCAGCATTTTTTTTTTTTTTCCTTTCAACGCCAAACACTTCACTTTACTCTCCTTTGCTCAGATGGTTTCTGATGAGAAGTTTGCTGTATTTCTTATCTTTGCTCTTCTGTAGGTAAGGTGTTCCTCTCCACTCCCCTGGCTTTTCAACTTTGCCTCTTGATTGCTGATTTTCTGCAGTTTAAATATGATATGCATCAGTGTAGATTTTGATATTTATCCTGTTTGGTGTTCTCTGGGTTTCTGGGATCGATGGTTTGGTATCTACCATTAATTTGGAAAGTTCTTGGCCATTATTTCTACAAATATTTCTTCTGCTCTGTTCTCTCTTCTTTTAGGTATTCCAATGACACATATGTTACACATTTTTGAAATTGTCCCTCAGTTCTTGGATGCATTGTCTTTTTTTCCCTTTGCATTTTAGTTTGGGAAGTTTCTGTTGGCATATTTTCAAGCTCACTGATTCTTTTCTCAGTCACGTCAAGCCACAGGTGAGCCCACTGAAGACATTCTTCATTTCTGTTGTTACCGTGTTTTTTAATTTCTAGCTTTCCTTTTGATGCTTTCTTAGGGTCTCCATCTCTCTACTTATATTACCCATCTATTCTTGCATTACTTTTTCCATTTGAGCCCTTCACATAATAATCATGGTTACTTAAAATTTTCTGATAATTTCAATATCTGTGTTACATCGGGGTTTGATTCTGATGATTGCTTTGTCTCTTCAAATTGTGTGTATGTGTGGTATGTTTTGCCTTTTAGCATGCTTGTAGTGTTGTGTTGAAAGCTGGACATGGACTGAGTGTGGTGGCTCCTACCTGTAATCCCAGTGCTTTGGGAAGCTGAGGTGGGAGGATTGCTTGAGGTCACTGGGCAACATAGTGAGACCCTCATCTCTAAAAAAAAAATCAACAGGGCCTGGTGGTGCATGCCTGTGGTCCTACCGACTCAGGCAGCTGAGGTGGGAGGATTGCTTGAGCCCAGGAGTTCAAGTCAGCAGTGAGCTATAATTGTGCCACTGCACTCCAGCCTGGGAGATAGAGCAAGATATTGTCTCTAAAAAAAAAAAAAAAAAAAAAAAAAAAGCTGGGCATGTATCAGGTAATAGGAACTGAGGTAAATATGCCTTTAGTATGAGGATTTATGTTAATCTGCTAGGATTTGGGCTGTGGTTTTCTTTTGTTGGTTTTTGAGACAGTCTTACTCTGTTGTGTATGCTGGAGTGCAGCTCACTGCAACTGCTTCCTCCTGGGTTCAGGTGATTCTTCTGCCTCCTGAGTAGCTGGAACTGCAGGCACGCACTACCATGCCTGGCTAATTTTTGTATTGTTTTGTATAGAGACAGGGTCTCGCCATGTTGCCCAGCTAGTCTCGAACTCCTGGGCTCAAGTGATCCACCTGCTGCGGTCTCCCAAAGCATTAGGATTATAGGTTTGAGCCACTGTGTGCAGCCTGGGCTTTGTTTAGAATTCATCACTCCTGAATATTTCCTCATGCTCCTCGGTCATCCCTTCCTCTCACCCCTCCTGAAGCCCCACCTCCATCTTCAGGAAATCACTGATGTGCTCTCTGACATTTTAGACTAGTTTACATTTTTCCAGAATTTTATATGAATGAAATTATACAGGAGATATATATATATAACTGATATATAAAAGTTGTACATGTTTATGGGGTACACATAATATTTTAATACATGCATAGAATGGGTAATGATCAAGTCAAGGTAATTGGGATATCCATCACTTCAGACATTTGGGAGCAAGCCGGATGGAACTGGAGGACATGTTAAGTGAAATAAGCCAGGCACAAATATTACATTTTCTCACTCATATGTGGGAGCTAAAAAAATTGATCTCATGGAGGGAGTGAGTAGAATGATGGTTGCCAGAGGCTGGAAAGGGTTGGGTATGAGGAAGAATGAAGAGTGGTTGGTTAATGGGTGCAAAAATGCAGTTAGCTAGGAGGAATAAGTTAAAATGTTAGCATAATGGAGTGGCTATAGTTAAGAATTTATTGCATGTGGCCGGGTGCTGTGGCTCACACCTGTAATCCCAGCACTTTGGGAGGCTGAGGTGGGCAGATCACCTGAGGTCAGGAGTTTGAGACCAACCTGGCCAACATGGCGAAACCCTGTCTCTACTAAAAGTACAAAAATTAGCCAGGTGTGATGGCGTGAGCCTGTAGTCCCAGCTACTACTCAAGAGGCTGAGGCACAAGAATTGCTTGAACCCGGGAGACGGAGGTTGCAGTGAGCCAAGATTAAGCCACTGCACTCCAGCCTGGGTGACAGAGTGAGACTGTTTCAAAAAAAAAAAAAAGAATTTATTGTTTCAAAATAGCTAAAAGATTTGAAATGTTCTCAACACAGAGAAGTGATAAATGTTTTAGATATACTCTTTTCATCTGTATACTTTTTTTTTTTTTTTTTTCTGAGATGGAGTCTTGTTCTGTTGCCAGTCTGGAGTGCAGTGGTGCGATCTCAGCTGAGTGCAACCTCTGCCTCCCGGGTTCAAGCGATTCTCCTGCCTCAGCCTCCCCAGTAGCTGGGACTATAGGCGTGTGCCACAATACCGGCTAATTTTTTTTTTGTATTTTTAGTACAGACCTGGTTTCATCATGTTGGCCAGGATGGTCTTGATCTCCTGACCTCGTAATCTGCCCACCTTGGCCTCCCAAAGTGCTGGGATTACCTGGCCTCATCTGTATACTTTCAAACAAAATTTATTTTGAGATTAATTCCTGTTACTGCGTATATCAATAGTTTATTCCTTTTTATTGTGGAATAGTGTCCCATTGAATGGGTGTACTACGTTTATGCGTTCACATTTGTGTTGTTTTAAGGTTTTGGCTATTACAAATAAAGTTGCTGTGGACATTAGTGTACAAGTCTTTATGTACACATATGCTCTCATTTCTCTTGGGTAAATACTTAGGACTGGAATAGGAGGGTTACATGGTAGGTATATGTAAAATGTTTTAAGAACTGTCAAACTTTTTTGCACAGTTGTACCATTTTTAATTCTCATGAGCAGTGTATGCGAGTTCGTTCTCATCTAAAGAGTTCAAGTTGCTCTACATCCTTACTGGCACTTGGCGTAAGTCTTTGAAATTGTAGGCATTTTAATATGTGGGCCATAATAGTTTATCGTCCTAGTCTGCATTTCCCTAAGTACTAAGGATTTTGAGTATCTGTACATATGCTTATTTACCATTGAGATATCTTCTTTGGCTCCCCCTTCCTGTACAGTTGCCTGGAAACTCTCCAGGCAGTAAACTCTCATTTGTTTCCTTTCTCTTGGGGATTACTGTCCTTCATTACCTGGTTCCTAGAATCTTAAAAATCATTGTTTTCTAGATTTTATGTAGTTTTTGGTTGTTTCAGGTGGGAGAGTAAATCCAGTTACTGTTACTCTATCTTGGCTGGAAATGGAAGTCCCATCCTTTTACTTAATTTTTTTATTGAGGTAAAATACACATAAAGTTTACAATTTGAACTATTTTCATTGTACATAAAGTACTTGTTTTACTTTTAACATGCCTATATAATTATGTTTTAAATAGATTTATTATAGAGAGCACACAATTTGTCTTTTTTAAAAAAGCCAATCTGTTAATACCTCTCTTTTAATTGGCATATTTAGACTGTTTACATTTAATATTATTATTGATGTAATTTAAGACTACAGTTTATCATTTGTTTTCTGTGAGTTCCCTCTGTTATTTATTTCCCCTTCTGTTCTCCATTCCTGATTTCTTTTGGGTTATTTGAATATGTTTTAGTGTTCCATTTTAATTTACGTTTTGGATTTTTGAATGTGTCTCTTTGTATTTTTTTCGTGTTTTCTCTCAGGATTACTATATATTTATACATATAGCATACCTTCACAATCGATTAGAATTAATGCTTTCTCTCTTCAAGTAACATGTAGAAACTTCACAACCATACAAGTCCCTTTATATTCCCTTCTTATGTAATAGTTGCCATGTGCATTTCATTTGTATATTTTGTTTTTTTTTTGTTTTTTTTTTTGTTTTTTTGAGACGGAGTCTTGCTGTCGCCCAGGCTGGAGTGCCGTGGCCGGATCTCAGCTCACTGCAAGCTCCACCTCCCAGGTTCACGCCATTCTCCTGCCTCAGCCTCCCGAGTAGCTGGGACTACAGGTGCCCGCCACTTCGCCCGGCTAGTTTTTTGTATTTTTTAGTGGAGACGGGGTTTCACCGTGTTAGCCAGGATGGTCTCGATCTCCTGACCTCGTGATCCACCCGTCTCGGCCTCCCAAAGTGCTGGGATTACAGGCTTGAGCCACCGCGCCCGGCCTTTCATTTGTATATTTTGAAAGCCCCACCAGACAATACTGTAACAGCAATCAAACATATTCTAAAGAACTTAAAAGACTACTACTTTTAGTCTATTATATTTACCTAGATAACCATTTCTGTTGTATTTTCTTCATTACTGAAGTTCCAAGTTTCTCTCTGATATTATTTCTCTTCTTCCTAACTTCCTTTAGCATTTCTTTAGGAATAGTTCTGCTGGCAATGAATTCTCTTATTTCCTTCATCTGAGAATGTCTTTATATCACCATTATTTCAAAACTATTTTTTTTTCTGGATATAGAATTCTGGGTGACAGCTCTCTTGAAGCATTTTAAAGATGTTGTTCCACTGTCTTCTGGTCTCCATGATTTCTGATGAGAAGTTCGGTCATTTGAATCATTATTTCCCTATAAGTAATGCATCATTTTTTCTCTGGCTACTTTTAAGGTGTTTTGTCTTTTCTTTTCTTTCTTTCTTTTTTTTTTTTTTTTTGGCCTTTGGTTTTCAACAATTTGATTATAATGTATCTGGGCATGGTTTTCTTGGAGTATATCCTTTTTGGTGTTTGCTGAGATACTTAAATCTGTAGATTTGTGCCTTTTACAAAATTTGGGAAATTTTTAGCCATTATTTCTTTAAACGATTTTTCTCCTTTCTTTCTAGGTCTTCAATAACATGAATGTTAGGCTTTTTGATACTGTTCCACAGTTCACTGGCATTCTGTTTATTATTTTTTCCAATCTTTTATTTCTCTGTTGTTCAGATTAGTTAATTTCAATTGCTCTATATTCAAATTCACTGATTTTCTGTCATTGGCATTCTGCCAATGAGCCTGTCAGTGGATTCTTTATGTCAGATATTGATTGTATTTTACAGTTCTAAAATTTTGATTCAGTTATATTTCTTTATTTTTTAATTTTTGGTGGACCCGTCTGCCCTCCTGAGGGAGAGGGAGGACAGGGCCCTGGTTATATTTTTGTTTTGTTTTATTTCTCTGCTGAGGGCTCCTATCTTTCCATTCATTTGAAAAGGGTTCGGCCAAGCACTGTGGCTCACGCCTGTAATCCCAGCAGTTTGGGAGGCCAAGGCGGGCGGATCACCTAAGGTCAGGAGTTCGAGACCAGCCTGACCAATATGATGAAACCCTGCCTCTATTAAAACAATACAAAAATTAGCCAGACGTGGTGGCAGGCACCTGTAGTCCCAGCTACTCAGGAGACTGAGGCAGGAGAATCACTTGAACCTGGGAGGCAGAAATTATAGTGAGCTGAGATTGCGCCATTGCACTCCAGCCTGGGCAACAAGAGCAAAACTCTGTCTCAAAAAAAAAAAAAAAAAAAAAAAAAAAAAAAAGGGTTCACCTTTGCTTCATGGATAATGGTTACAGTAACTGCTTTAAAGTCTTCAATATTTCCAACAGCTGGGTGATTTCGGAATGGCAAGAACTGATTGTCTTTTCCCTTGATAATTAAACAGATGTTCCTGGCTCCTCATATATTGAGTAATTTTGGATTGCATCCTAGACAGTTTAAATATTACATCTCTGGACAACGTTTAGTTTTTATTTTAGCAGACAAATCAGTTACGTAAAGGCCAGAGGCTTTGTCTTGCTTTCCACGGATGATAATTCTGATGTCAGTGTCAGCTTTCAAAGCCTTTTCTATGCTGTTTGGGTCTGCCCTTGCATTTGCTACATAGGGGTTAGTTTGGGACTTGGAAGTGGTTTTTGTTGTAGTTCATTTTTCAAAGGATGCTGTAAACCAAAAGCATCTGAGAGAAGTCTCAATTTAGAAGTTTATTTTTCCAAGGTTAAGGACATGCCTGTGACACAGCCTCAGGAAGTTCTAACGACATGTGCCCAAGGTGGGTGACCTACAACTTGGTTTTATACATTTTAGGGAGTCATAAGACATCAATCAGTACATGTAAGATGTACCTTGGTATGGTCTGCAAAGGTGGGACAACTGGAAGTGGGGGCTTCGACGTCATAGGCAGATTCAAAGATTTTCTGACTGGCAATTGGTTATTATCTAACGACTTGGAATCAATAGAAAGGAATGTCTGGGTTATAAGGGCTTGCAGAGACCAAGGGTTGATGATGCAGATGGAGGCCCCCGGTAGCAGGCTTTAGAGAAAATAGATTGTATGTGTTTCTTATCAGACTTAAAGAGTCTATCAGTCTTAAGGTCTGTGTTGATATTAATAGTAATGAGGTATGTCTGACTCCCACTTTCCAGCATAGCCTGAACTAGTTTTACAGGTTAACTTTGGAGTGCCCTTGGCCAAGAGGAGGGGTTCATTCAGGTGGTTGGGGGCTTAGCATTTTATTTTTGATTTATAATGTGCAGCTAAGGCATGAACCTGAGACATGTGTTTGTTATACACAGAATTAGGGGACTCCTTTTTCCTTATTTTCTGGACTTGCCTCATTCTTCCACTCCTAGAAATTATGTTCTTGGTTCCTCTGGCCAGAAATATAGATTTGTCTCAGAGTTATAGACCACTACACTTGCATGCAGTTCTATGTGACTAGAGTGGCCTTCAGGGCAAAGTGGCAAAAGCAATGAGAAAAAATTACTTCTTTCGGACTACAGGGGTCTCGTCCCTTTGTACATTTCCTCTAGCCAGGGAGATGATTTTTCAGGTGCCCATAGCACCACCACTGTGACAATGCGGTTCTGTGACGGAGCCTGGCCTTGGGGTAGGGCTAAGAGAAAAAAGAGAAAGAAAGAAGAAGAAGGATGCTGTCCATACTCTCTAGCATGAGGAAGTGTCTTTTTCTGATCCTCTGATCCAAAATAAGGACTTTCTTTTGGATTATTTATGTTCACACTTGTGCAGTTCTGCATTTTAGGCTGTTTTTGACTTTGACTTGGAAACCGGAGCTGATAATTCTTCACATTTGACTTTCTTCCCCAATCTGTGTGGTATTGCTACTCTCTCTCTCTTCTTCTTCTTCCTCCTCCTCCTCCTCCTCCTCCTCCTCCTCCTCCTCTTCTTCTTCTTCTTCTTCTTCTTCTTCTTCTTCTTCTTCTTCTTCTTCTTCTTCTTCTTCTCCTCCTCCTCCTCTTCTTCTTCTTCTTTCTTCTTTCTTCTCTTTCTTCTTCTTTGATAGAGTTTTGCTCTTGTTGCCAAGGCTGAGTGCAATGGCACAATCTTGGCTCACTGCAACCCCCACCTCCCAGGTTCAAGGGATTCTCCTGCCTCAGCCTCCTGAGTAGCTGGGATTACAGGTGCATGCTACCATGGCCGGCTAATTTTGTATTTTCAGTAGAGACAGGGTTTCTTCATGTTGGTCAGGCTGGTCTCGAACTCCCAACCTCAGGTAATCTGCCTGCCTCGGCCTCCCAAA
Source organism: Theropithecus gelada (assembly GCF_003255815.1). NCBI lineage: Eukaryota > Metazoa > Chordata > Mammalia > Primates > Cercopithecidae > Theropithecus > Theropithecus gelada. The sequence continues at coordinate 88,254,384 of NC_037669.1, forward strand.
GTGCTAGGATTACAGGCGTAAGCCACCATGCCTGGCTGCTATTGTTTACTTTTCAGAGTCTAGTTGATTTTGTATTCTGTCCAGAGTTTTCTATTGTAATCACTAGGAAAGATTATCTATAGTGTACTTACTTCCTCTTGCCAGCACTGGATTCAATGGTGTTTTAAAGAAATTTTAAAAGATGATCTTTTCTGTTTGCTCACATAATCATCATTGTGGGGCTTTCATTTCCACCTGCTGCTCTGAGCTTCCACCCAGGACCTTCCTTTAGCATTCTGGCAGTGTGAGTCTGCTGGTAATAAATGATCTCAGCTTTTATTTTTTGGAAAATGTCTTTATTTCACCTTCCTTAAAAAAGCTCAGGTATAGTTTATGTACAGTGAAATGGAGAAATCTTAAATGTGAAGTTAAATGAGTTTTGACAAATGCATATACCTCAAATCCACACCGCATCAAGATATAGAGCATTCATGTCATCCCAGAAAGTCCCTTTGTATCCCTTTCCAATCAATCTCAACTCCCAGAGGCAACCACTGCTTGAGATTTTTTTTTTTTTTTTTTGAGATGGAGTCTCGCTCTGTCGCCCAGGCTGGAGTGCAGTGGCACAATCTCGACTCACTGCAAGCTCCGCCTCCTGGGTTCACGCCATTCTCCTGCCTCAGCCTCCCGAGTAGCTGTGACTACAGGCATCCACCACCACACCCGGCTAATTTTTTTTTGTATTTTTAGTAGAGACGGGGTTTCTCCATGCTAGCCAGTATGGTCTTGATCTCCTGACCTCGTGATCCACCCGCCTTGGCCTCCCATAGTGCTAGGATTACAGGTGTGAGCCACTGTGCCCAGCTGAGGTTTTTTTTTTTTTGAGGTGGAGTTTAGCTCTTGCTGCCCAGGCTGGAGTACAATGGCGCGATCTCGGCTCACTACAACCTCCGCCTCCCAGGTTCAAGCCATTCTCCTGCCTCAGCCTCCCGAGTAGCTGGGATTACAGGCATGTGCCCCCATGCCCTGCCAATTTAGTACTTTTAGTAGAGATGGGGTTTCTCCCTATTGGTCAGGTTGGTCTCGAACTCATGACCTCAGGTGACCTGCCCGCCTTGGCCTCCCAAAGTGCTGGGATTACAGGCATGAGCCACCACGCCCGGTCCACTGTTCATGATTTCTATCATGATATATTAGTTTTGCATTTTTTAAAAAACAGGGTTTTGCTCTGTCACCTAGGCTGGAGTGCAGCGGCTTGATCCTGGCTCACTGCAGCCTCGACCTCCCAGACTCAAGTGATCCTCCCACCTCAGGTTCCCAAGTAGCTGGGACCACAGGTGCACACCACCACACTTGGCTAAATTTTTTTTTTTTTTTTTTTTTTTTTTTTTGAGACGGAGTTTTGCTCTTGTTGCCCAGGCTGGAGTGCAATGGTGCGATCTTGGCTCACTGCAACCTCCGTCTGCCAGGTACAAGTGATTCTCCTGTCTCAGCCTCCCAAGTAGCTTGGATTACAGGCATGTGCCACCACGCCTGGCTAAATTTTTTGTATTTAGTAGAGACAGGGTTTTACCATGTTAGTCAGGCTGGTTGTGAACTCCTCACCTCAGGTGGCCCACCCACCTCGGCCCCCCAAAGTGCTGGGATTATAGGCGTGTGCTACCACACCCATCCTCGGTTAATTATTTTTAAAAACATTTTTTTTGGGAGGCCGAGGCGGGCGGATCACGAGGTCAGGAGATCGAGACCATCCTGGCTAACACGGTGAAACCTCATCTCTACTAAAAATGCAAAAAATTAGCCGGGTGAGGCGGCGGGCGCCTGTAGTCCCAGCTACTCGGGAGGCTGAGGCAGGAGAATGGCGTGAACCCGGGAGGCGGAGCTTGCAGTGAGCCGAGATCGCGCCACTGCACTCCAGCCTGGGCGACTAAGCGAGACTCTGTCTCAAAAAAAAAACAAAAAAAACCAAAAAACATTTTTTGTAGAGACAGTGCTTTCCTATGTTGCCCAGGTAGGTCTCAAACTCCTGGGTTCAAGAGATCCTTGGCCTCTCAAAGTGCTGGGATTATAGGCATGAGCCACCACAACAAATTTGCATGTTTTAAATTTGATATAAATAGAATTATACAATATGTTCTGTTTTGCATTTGGCTTTTTTTGCTCAATATAATATCATGGATAAGATTCACCCATGTTATTGCACGTATCATTAATTCTTGGCTATTTATTGCCCAATGGTATTTTATTTTATGAATATACCACAATTTGTGTATCCATTATCCTATTTATAGATATTTCACTTGTTGCCAATGTTTGACTATTATGAGTATATGCTATGAGCATTCCTGTACAAGTCTTTTTGTGGATATGTTTTCATTTCTCTTAAGTAAATACCTAAGAGTGAAATCGCTGAGTCAGAGAGTGGGTGTAGGTATATGTTTAATTTTAAAAGCAATAGCCAAATGAATTTCCAAATTGGTTGTATTATCAAAAATATATGAGAGTTTCTTTTGCTCTACATCCTTGCCAACATTTGGTATTCTCCTTTTCTTTTTTTCTTTAATTTTGGCCATCATGATGGTGGCTTAAATTTTGTCTTTCCCTGATAACTAATGATGTTGAGCAAATTTCATGTGTTTGGAAGCCACTTGAATATCTTTTTTTATAAAGCTTTGGTTTAAGCCTTTTGTCCATTTTTATTAGGTTGCTTTTTATTACTGAGTTGTAAGAGTTCTTATATTCTGAGTAGGAGTCCTTTGCCAGATATAGGTATTGTGAATATTCTTTCCTCAGATTGTAGCTTAAGTGCTGTCTTTTGATAAACAGAAGTTTTAATTTGGACAAAGTCTAATTTATCAAATTTTTTTTTGAGACAGGGTCTCACTCTGTCATCCAAGCTGGAGCACAGTTGTGCAAATATGGCTTATTGCAGCCTTGATCCCTGGGCTCAAGTGATCCTCCCACTTCAGCCTCCCTGAGTAGCTGGGACTATACAGGTGCATGCCACCACGCCTGGCTAATTAAAAAAATTTTTTTTTGTAGAGACAAGGTCTCAACATGTTTGAGTCTGGGCTAGTCTCAAACTCCTGGGCTCAGGAAATCCTCTCACCTCAGCCTCCCAAAGTGCTGGGATTATAGGCATGAGCTACCATGCCTGGCAAAGTTATTAATATTTTATACTTAGTGTTTTCTGTGTGCTAAGAAAACAGTTTTTGTTGATTCTTGGGCACAAAATAGTTCTCATAGGATTTCTTCTAGAAGTTTTATAGTTTGAGGTTTCATTTAGGCTATGATCCATCTTGAATTATTATTTGTGTCTATGGTGTTAGATAAGGATCAAGATTCTTTTATTTTAAATTGAAAAATGCGTTTCCTTCTGCATTGAATTGTGTTGGTACATTAAACAAATCAACAGACCATATAAGTGTAAGTCTTTTTCTGGCTTTTCTATTCCATTTCATTGATCTGTTTGTCTCTTCTTTTTTTTTTTTTTTTTTTTTGAGACGGAGTCTGGCTCTGTCACCCAGGCTGGAGTGCTGTGGCCGGATCTCAGCTCACTGCAAGCTCCGCCTCCTGGGTTCATGCCATTCTCCTGCCTCAGCCTCCGAGTAGCTGGGACTACAGGCGCCCGCCACCGCGCCCGGCTAGTTTTTTGTATTTTTTAGTAGAGACGGGGTTTCACCGTGTTAGCCAGGATGGTCTCGATCTCCTGACCTCGTGATCCACCCGTCTCGGCCTCCCAAAGTGCTGGGATTACAGGCTTGAGCCACCGCGCCCGGCCAAAAAATTGCATTTCTTTTATTCTGTTCTTTAGAGTTTCCATTTGTCTGCCCAAATTCTCCATTTTCTTATTTCATTTTTTTCTACCTTTACCTCTAAATCATTTTTCTGTTATATGTATATTTATATAATCTCTGTTGTTTCAAAGTCTTTGCTAATTCTAACATATGAATCATCTGTGAGTCTGCTTCTATTGCTTTTTTCCTTTTGATTACAGGTCACATTTTTCTGCTGCTTCATGTGTCTCATTTTAAAAATTGTGTGCAAACACTAGATAAAAGCAGTAGAGACTAGGGTAGGCCATTTTTCAACTAATCAGGAGTTCAGTTAGGTTGGGGCTATGTTGACACTTTAGTTGGTTTGCATCCCCCTCAGTTTCAAATGTCTTGAGGCTGGGCTCAGACTCCTTTCTCCAGCAAAAGTGTGGAATGTTAGCACTGTGAGACTTAAGAGCTCTCTCTGCTGTCCAAGCCAGCCCCTGGCTCCCTGTGCTGCTGTAGATCCAACAGAAGTCCCACGGGAAGGAATGATGGCAGCAGAGGACTCACTGTATGTGTGTGTGTGTGCGTGTGTGTGTGTCTTTTCCAGATTCCAAGTTGTCTTGCAGCTCGCATGCAGCCATTGAAAGTTCAGCTGGTTTATCCTCATCACAGCATTTCACTGCATATGGCGGGCTTACTCCTGCGGGTCCCTGTGTCCAGAGATTTGGTACCTATCCACAGGCATGAAAGCAGCCACTAACCTCAGTGCACCTAGAGAGGGATAGAGCCACTTTAGAATTCAGTTTATTTAGATGCTCCATAACTACTATTTTGTGATGTTTTAAGTTTGTCAGGTGTTTTCTTATTGTGCAGTTGCTGTGGGAGTATTTTGTGACCCTCTGCATCCTAACTGGAGGTGGAGCCCTCTGACATTCCCATGAAGTGGCGTTTCTTCCTCCTCCTGGCTACTCCGGAGGGAAGCCCTTCTATGCCCAGACCTGTCTTTATACTGTCTCATTTCCTTTCTTGATGTTGCCAGGGCTTTTTATTATTCACAGGATGTGAGTTACCCCATATATTCTGATCAGTAATTAGATTTTTGATTTAATTTTTCTATCTTTTTTTTTTTTTTAAGACTGGGTCTCGCTCTGTCACCCAGGTTGGGGTGCAATGGTGCGATCATGGCTCACTGCAGCCTCGACCTCCCTGGGCTCAGGTGATTTTCCCACCTCTGTCTCCCAAGTAGCTGGGACTACAGATGCACACCACCACGCCTGGCTGAGTTTTGTATATTTTGTAGATACAGGGTTTTGTTATATTGCCCCGACTGGTCTCAAACTCCTGGGTGCAAGTGATCCATCTGCCTTGGCCTCCCAAAGTGCTGGGATTACAGGTGTGAGCCACTGCACGTGGCCTTCTCTGTCTTCTTCTCTCTCAAAAAGCTGATACCCACTACTTAGGTTGTGAGGAGTTTGGGGTTTATTCTTCCAGATGATGAAGCACAAGGCTTTCATGAGTATGTGTGTGTGTGTCGGAGGGGAGGTGTGGAGAGTGTTGGGAGTTGGGGGAAGTAAAATACTGACTAGTGTTACAACAAAGGCCTGTATCCTATTATCCTTCTCAAATGAACACATATCACACCTTCTCTGTCACACCCTCTATTAGTCCATTTTCAGGCTGCTGATAAAGACATACCCAAGACTGGGCGATTTACAAAAGAAAGAGGGTTAATTGAACTTACAGTTCCACGTGGCTGGGGAAGCCTCACAATCCTGGCGGAAGGCAAGGAGGAGCAAGTCATGTCTTACATGAATAGCAGCAGGCAAAGAGAGTTTGTGTAGGCAAACCCCCATTTTTTTTGGGGGGGGGATAGAATTTTACTCTTGTTGCCCAAGCTGGAGTGCAATGGTGTGATCTCAGCTCACTGTAAACCTCTACCTCCCAGGTTCAAGCGATTCTCCTGTCTCAGCCTCCTGAGTAGTGGGATTACAGGCACGAGCCACCATGCCCAGTTAATGTTTTGTATTTTTGATAGAAATAGAGTTTCACCATGTTAGCCAGGCTGGTCTCGAACTCCTGACCTCAGGTGATCCACCCACCTTGGCCTCCCAAAGTGCTGGGATTACAGGTGTAAGCCACCACGCCCAGCCCAAACTCCCATTTTTTAAAACCATCAGATTTCGGGAGACTCATTCACTATCACAAGAAAAGTGCAGGAAAGATCTGCCCCCTAATTCAATAACCTCCCACCAGGTTCCTCCCACGACATGTGGGAACTGTGGGAGTTATATATAATTCCAGATGAGATTTGGGTGGGGACACAGGGCCAAACCATATCATTCCACTCCTGGCCCTTCCCAAATCTCGTGTTCTCACATTTCAAAACCAATCGTGCCTTCCCAACAGTACCCCCAAGTCTCAACTCATTTCAGCATTAACTCTAAAGTCCACAGTCCAAAGTCTCATCTGAGACAAGGCAAGTCCCTTCTGCCTATGAGCCTGTAAAATCAAAAGCAAGTTAATTACTTCCTAGATATATTGAGGGTACAGGCATTGGGTAAATACAGCCATTCTTTTTTTTTTTTTTTTTTTTTTTTTTTGAGACGGAGTCTCGCTCTGTCGCCCAGGCTGGAGTGCAGTGGCCGGATCTCAGCTCACTGCAAGCTCCGCCTCCTGGGTTCACGCCATTCTCCCGCCTCAGCCTCCCGAGTAGCTGGGACCACAGGCGCCCGCCACCTCGCCTGGCTAATTTTTTGTATTTTTTAGTAGAGACGGGGTTTCACCGTGTTAGCCAGCATGGTCTTGATCTCCTGACCTCGTGATCCGCCCGTCTCGGCCTCCCAAAGTGCTGGGATTACAGGCTTGAGCCACCGCGCCCGGCCAAATACAGCCATTCTAAATGGGAGAAATTGGCCAAACAAAGGGGCTACAGGCCCTATGCAAGTCGGAAATCTAGTGGGGCAGTCAAATCTTAAAGCTCCAAAATGATCTACTTTGACTCCATGTCTGATATCCAGGTCACGCTGATGCAAGAGGTAGGTTCCCATGGTTTTGGGCAGCTCCACCCATGTGGCTTTGCAGGGTACAACCTCCCTCCCAGCTGCTTTCATGGGCTGGCATCCAGTGTCTGTGGCTTTTCCAGGCAAACAGTGCAAGCTGGATCTACCATTCCAGGGTCTGAAGGACAGTAGCCCTCTTCTCACAGCTCCACTAGGTGGTGCCCCAATAGGGACTCTGTGTGGGGGCTCTGTCCTTACATTTCCCTTCCACACTGCCCTAGCAGAGGTTCTCCATGAGAGCCCAGTCCCTCTAGCAAACTTCTGCCTGGGCATCCAGGCATTTCCATACATCCTCTGAAATTTAGGCAGAAGTTCCCAAGCTCCAATTCTTGACTTCTGCGCACTCAGAGGCTCAACACCATGTGGAAACTGCCAAGGTTTGGGGCTTGCACCCTCTGAAGTTGTACATTGGCCGCTTTCAGCCATGGCTGGAGTGGCTGGGACACAGGGCACCAAGTCCCTAGGCTGCACACAGCACTGAAACCATTTCCTCCTGGGCCTCTGGGCTTGTGATGGGGGGCTGCTGTGAAGGCCTCTGACATGCCCTGGAGACATATTCACCATTGTCTTGGGGATTAACATTCGGCTCCTCATTACTTATGCAAATGTCTGAAGTCGGCTTGAATTTCTCCTTAGAAAACGGGGTTTTCTTTTCTATCACATTGTCAGGCTGAAAATTTTTTGAACTTTTATGCTCTGTTTCCCTTATAAAACTGAATGCTGTTAACAACACCCAAGTCACATCTTGAATGCTTTACTGCTTAGAAATTTATTTTGCCAGATGCTGTAAATCACCTCTCTCAAGTTCAAAGTTCCACAAATCTCTAGGGCAGGGGCAAAATGTTGCCAGTCTCTTTTTCGCGACATAAGAGTCACCTTTGGTCCAGTTCCCAAGAAGCTCCTCGTCTCCATCTGAGACCACCTCAGCCAGGACCTTATTGTCCATGTCACTATTAGGCTTTTTTAAAAGCCATTCAACAAGTCTCTAGGAAGTTCCAAACTTTCCCACATTTTACTATCTTCTTCTGAGCTCTCCAAACTGTTCCAAGCTCTGCCTGTTACCCAGTTCCAAAGTTGCTTCCACATTTTTGGGTATTTTTTCAGCAACACCTCACCCTAATGGTACCAATTTACTGTATTAGTCCATTTTCAACTGCTGAAAAGACATACCAAAGACTGGGCAATTTACAAAAGAAAGAGGTTTAATTGGACTTACAGTTCCACATGACTGAGGAGGCCTCACAATCATGGTGGAAGGCAAGGAGGAGCAAATCACGTCTTACATGGATGGTAGCAGGCAAAGAGAGAGCTTGTGCAGGCAAACTCCCTTTTTTTTTTTTGAGATGGAGTCTTGCTCTGTCACCCAGGCTGGAGGGCAGTGGTGCAATCTCAGCTCACTGCAAGCCCTGCCCCCTAGGTTCATGCCATTCTCCTGCCTCAGCCTCCCCAGTAGCTGGAACTACAGGCGCCCACCACCACACCCGGCTAATTTTTTGTATTTTTAGTAGAGACGGGGTTTCACCATGGTAGTGAGGATGGTCTTGATCTCCTGACCTCATGATCCTCCTGCCTCGGCCTCCCAAAGTGCTAGGATTACAGGCATAAGCCACTGCACCCAGCCCAAACTCCCATTTTTAAAACCGTCAGATTTCATTAGACTCATTCACTATCATGAGAACCATGCAGGAAAGACCCACCCCCACAATTCAGTCACCTCCCACTGGGTTCCTCCCAAACACACGGGAACTGTGGGAGTCACAATTCAAGATGAGATTTGGGTGGGGACACAGAGCCAAACCATATCACACCCACAACTTCCCATATCTTTCAATATATTTACATGTTCCCCACCCCCTCATCCCATTAACTTCACATCCCAGCCTCAAATGGCCTCCTCCTCTTCCCTACATTCCCCCTACATATCCACATTGGCCTCTCCCATACTCACCCTACATTTCAAGTGCACTCCTCAGTGATCCCAGGGGCTGTGCCTCTCAGGGATTTACCCTGTCCAGCTGGGTTTTCAGAGGCTGAGATCAGGCAGAAAGGGGCTGTGCTTGTGCAGTGGCCCCCCTCATCTATCTGACTGTGGCCTTGAGACCACAGGGACAGAGGAAGACAGGAGAGCACTTGAACCCATTTGAACCTCAGATGGAGTCCAGGCTGGTCCTCGACCCTCATGGGGTTCCTTGGGGACTGTGTTAGGCATGAGTCAGCAATTTAACTCGCCTCTCCAGAGGTAATCATTGGTAATAGTTTGGTATATATACCTTTTTTCTTCTTTATATTAATTTACAACATAAAATGTGTATCATATAATAACTTCTGGCATAAATTATTCAATTTTATGTGTAGAATTATGTTCCTAGTTTTGTTTACATAGTGGGATCAAAAGGAACTTTAGTTTTTTTACTTATAAATACATTTTTATAATTTCCTCATTAGTAATATAGATCAAATTCATTATTTTTAATAGTTATGTAGTATTTTATAGTATGAATGAACTATGCACCATTAAGTTAATCCCCTATTGATTATTAAAGTGGGCTATTTAAGTTTTTTCTTTTCTTTTTTTTTTTTTTGAAATGGAGTCTTGCTCTCTTGCCCAGCCTAGAGTGCAGTGGCATGATCCTGGCTCACTGCAAACCCCACTTCCTGGGTTCAAGCAATTCTGTCTCAGCCTCCTGAGTAGCTGGGATTACAGGTGACAGCCAACACACCCAGCTAATTTTTGTATTTTTAGTAGAGACAAGGTTTCACCATGTTGGCCAGGCTGATCTCGAACTCCTGACCTCAGTTGATCTGCCTGCCTTGGCTTCCCAAAGTGCTGGGATTACAGGCCTGAGCCACCGTGCCTGGCCAAGTTTTTTCAATTAAATATTATTACCAATGACTGGCTTTTTATAAACCTTTACAGCAATGGGCCAGGATTTCTGGCATCTTGCCTTTGAAGTCAGGGCTTTGTCCATTTCTGGCAGAAAAGAATGGGCAGCGCTTTTGTCTTTCCCTCGGAGGGGGCTCACTTGTTAGGAACCATCTGGTGCCTGAGTCACAGGTGCCATTATGACATCACAGGCCTTTTTTCCTCCACCCTTCCTGCCTATGCCATGGCTGGATGAACACAGATGTGAGGGGACTTGAACCATCTACAACCAATCCATATGTGACCAATGGTAAGAGCCAAACACACCAGGCTTGTTAGGGGTGTCCCATTGATCTCTCAGGGTGAAGGGACCCCCTGACACTGAAGACTCTGAGAAGACCTAGAAGCTGGGGATGCATGCCATACTGAATGGAGACGGAGGGACAGCAACCTCACTCTTGCCTTTCCCCTAATGCTGATTGCAGGAGGAGAAACAGCCCATAAAGACAGAGGAGCCCTCAAAAGAAGATGAGCCTCAGCAGAAGGAGACGCTGACCCATTTGTCCTTAGAAGCAGAGTCGAAGGCAGAGGTAAGAGGAGCCCTGACTTGGATGTCATTGATCCTATGTCCTAGTGCTTGTGGCTAGTGTCTTTTGCATGGTGCTGTTATAAGTAAAGTTTTAGTGCCACAAAAGAAATAGCACTCAAATATAAAATTTTCTTTTTAATTCCCAGCAATGCAATGTAGTTCTATAGAAGGGTGTACCCTTACAGGTGGAGCAATGGTGAGCACACACTTGGACAAGGGAGGGGAAGGCGTTCTTATCCCTGACGCACGTGGCCCCTGCTGCTGTGTCATTCCCCTATTGACTAGGGTTAGACACACAGGCTAAACTAATTCTGATTGGCTAATTTAAAGAGAGTGAAGGGGTGAGTGGTTTGGTGGGAAAAAGGGTTATGGCGGAGCAGGAAATTGGAATGAGTCAGGGTGGAGAATGAGCAGGTAATCGGAATGAGTCAGGGTGGAGCAGGTAATCAGAATGAGTCAGGGTGGAGCAGGTAATTGAAAAAGGTTGCTTTACAAGGAAGTTAAGTTTAAAAGTAGAAGGCAAAGAATTGAACATACTGACATACTGATTCTTTGAAGAGAAATTTAGAACTCATATCTATGAGTTTTCCTTCTTTCTACCCTTTGATGAGAATGTGATCCTCAGGCTGGTGCTGGTTTACCAGAAATTCTAGGGGTGGTACCTGTGCTAAAAGACTTTTTGTTTTGAGGGAAAGGAAAATAGAAGATAAACCAAGTATATAATTTCTAAGAAATTGACCTTTTGTTTTAAATGTGGGGACATCAGCAGTGGACTTTATAGTCCTTTGTAACTTCTTACTGAGAAATTTCCTTTAGCACCTATTTTTATTAGTTTTTAGACCAAAGAAAGTCAAACACCATTTTATATTTGACAAAGCTTCCTATATGACTTTTATACCAGATAAGCTAAATTTAACCTTTATATTAGTGTGTTATTAATGTTAAACTTAATTTTAATAAAACCTTGTAGACATATTTATCCAATTTTTAATGTCTGACTATAAGGTAAGAATTTTATAGACTCTTTTTAACCTTTTATAATTTTTGTTAAACAGCAGGTTAGTGTTTTAAGAAAAACCTGTTGTGCTTTTATTTTAAAGTCCAGTTCACAGAAAAACTGGATGATGCCCCTTTAACTTTAGCCAATATGTTTACACGCAGAACTTCCTTTACAATTAACATTTCAAAACTTGCTTAAACCTTTAAAACAAAAAAAATTTTAAACCTTTTAATGTAGGTAAAAATCCACATTCTTATACCTCCTTATAATCCTTTCACCAAAGGTATATTTTACTTTCCTTACACACCTACACACCTTGCACATAAACTGTTTCTTCAATAGTTTTACATTCAGGAGGCCTAATTACTTTTAAATTATACAACATTTCTTGCACAAATTCCCTATTATAACATTTTTTTTCCATGACTTTCACAGACAATTCTTCGACATGCCTCAATTTTCTGACTTGTTGCAAACATCCCTTTCTTTAAACAACCAGTTAATTTATTTTAGGACAAGAATTTATCATATAACATTCCTTTTTACATAAATCCTCCCTCCCTCCCCCGGCTTTTTTTTTCTTGAAGATGATAACCATTCTTTTCCAAAGTGAACTTCCTTCATGTCTGTGGACTAGACTGCCTAAGGCCACAAGATTAGAAGTTACTATAATACATGTTACACTGTTAACTTTTAGCAAACTTTACTTTTGTTGAAAATCTTGTAAGTTTGGGATTTCAATTATTCTTTGTTATTAATAAGACCTCGTTCAGTCCATATTAACTTAGAATTCATATAGATGGCTCCTTCCTGATTCTGTAAGTATTTTAAAGCTTGGCTGAGTGCAAACAGCTCGCAGGTTTGAGCAATTTTCCTAACTCTGCTTCTACAAGAGTTTCCTCATCACTTACTGAATACCCATTGTGTCTTTTTCCCTCAATCACTCGGAAGGAACCATCTATTGTCCTGTCCCGAAGGGAGTTCCTTGGAGGTCTGGTCGGACCTTTGTATGATAATTGAGATTTAGATCCCCTGTTAGGAAATCTGCTGGGTTAAGGGAATTTTCAGTGGTTAATGTTAAATCATCTTTTTCTAACAGAATAGCCTCATACTTCAAGGTTCTTGAGTCACTAAGCTACCTTTTTGCCTTTTTTTTTTTTTTTGACTTAGGATAGTTCTGACTTGAGGTGTGCTCACAATGAGGTTTCCGCTAAAACTTGTTTTTCTACTTTCTTCTGTTAGCAAAACAGTTGCCGCTACAGATTGAATGCATTTGGGCCATCCGCAGGTTACCGGATTAAGAATTTTTGATTAGAAAGGCTATGGGTTGTCAGTGGCCTCAGTGTTTTCGGGCTATGCCTTTGTTTACACTGACAACAAGGTGGTATTGGAGTGTTATAGGGTCATGGAAAAGATCTTCAATTATTAATTACAGGTTTTAAATTTACCCTGGCTTTTAAAGGAATAGGATACACTATATTTTCTTTACTACTTCCATCTCTCTCTGTCTTTGACTCTGTTTCTCTCTTTCCCTTTGACTCCCTCTTTGTCTTTCTGTCTCCTTCTCTCTCTCTCTCTCTGCCTCTCTGTCTCTCTTTCTCTTTGACTCCCTCTTTGTCTCTTTCTCTCTCTCTTTGCCTCTCTGTCTCTCTTTCTCCTTGATTCCCTCTTTGTCTCTTTCTCTCTCTCTGCCTCTCTGTCTCTCTCTCTGACTCCCTCTTTGTCTTTCTCGTTCTTTCTTTGCCTCTCTCCTTCTCTCTCTGTCTCTGACTCTGTCTCTTTCTCTCTGACTTCCTCTCCCAGTTTCTCTTTCCTCTTTGCTGGTCTTTCCCTGCCTCTGCCAGCCGCTTATGCTGCTGTTCTCCCCTCTCCTTCCCCTTCCCCTAGGGGAGGGACCATTGGGAGAGGAGCTACTCTCTCTTCCCCCAAGAAAGGAAAGGGGTGTTCTGAATATTTTTCTTACTACCAGAGGTTTGTGTGAGGTTCAACCCCCTGAAATTTGCGGAAGGCTCAACCCCTCAAAGCAGGGATGTCTCGCCTTGCCTGCCCTAGAAGTCTCAACCCCACAAACCAGGGATGTCTTGCCTTGCCTATCCTGGAAGGTTCAACCCCTCAAATCAGGGCGCATCTTGCCTTGCTGCTCTGGAAGGTTGACCCGTTTCCTCTCTTTCCCCCTCTGAAGGTCCCTTGGACACTTCCCACTCATGTTGTCCTCTCTGGCCACTCCCCAAGGGAGAATTAGGCCCCTCTTAGTGTTGGCATGCTGGTATAAATCCCATGGCAGGATCCACCCTAAGCCATAAGAGGTAGCTACAGAACTGCAGAGAGGATCCACTCATTCTGTCCAGAAGTAGGACTTGTCACCATCCACATGAACAACACCTCAAGTAGGGTTGTTTGTGATCATTCACACACACACACATTTAGCCCTCCAGAATTTGACCACCAAGGAAGTACTTTATCGGCTCCCACAGCTTCTCCTTTCTTGGTCTGTGCACAGAGTTGTTGCCACAATATGTGAGGATCCTTTAAGCTAGGTTGCTGGCCAGTTTTTTTCCGCGTTGCTGAGAGCTTGGGTTATTCCTCGCACTGGGTGGGTTCTGATTTTTCACCCCTGAGGCCGTTGCAAGGGGGCGGGGTGCACCTCCTCATGAGAGAGAACCAGAGACCTTCCCCAGAGTGGAATGTAATCACAGGCGAGCCCCCAGATTGTTATAAGTAAAGCTTCAGTGCCGCAAAAGAAATAGCACTCGAATGTAAAATTTTCTTTTTAATTCTCAGCAAGGCAATGTGCTTCTATAGAAGGGTGCGCCCTTACAGATGGAGCAATGGTGAGCGCACCCTTGGACAAGGGAGGGGAAGGGGTTCTTATCCCTGACACACGTGGCCCCTGCTGCTGGGTCCTTCCTCGGTTGGCTAGGGTTAGACCGCACAGGCTAAACTAATTCCAATTGGTTAATTTAAAGAGAGTGATGGAGTGAGTGGTTTGGCAGGAAAAATGGTTATGGCAGAGCAGGAAATCGGAATGAGTCAGGGTGGAGAATGAGCAGGTAATGGGAATGAGTCAGGGTGGAGCAGGTAATCGAAAAACCTTGCTTTATGAGGAAGTTAAGTTTAAAAGTAGAAGGCAAAGATTTGAACGTACTGACAGATTGATTCTTTGAAGAGAAATTTAGAACTCATATCTAACAGTGCTGAGCTAAGGAGAGAAATAAACTCAATCTTGTCCGTTCTCTTTCCCCATTTCCCTTTCAGGCTAAAACTCCAGTTCTGGTTGAGACACAGAGAGTGGACAATGCCAATGAGAAATTAGAAAAAGTATGACCTCCCAAACCACACAGGGCTGGGGCTGGGGATGTGGGGGCTGTGCTTGTGGAATGGAATGACCATGATATGGAAGCGGGGCTCAGTTAGAAGTACCTGTGTGTGCATGTGTGTGTGTGTATGCGTGTGCGTGTATTTGAGCTTGTGCATGTATGTGTGCTTGTGAATTAAGATTTAAAATGTGAAAGTTAAGAAAAATGATGATGGGGAAGAGATGTAAGAGTTTTAACTTTGGGGTGGAGGAACTTTTGATACTATGACATGTTGACAAAAAGAGAAAAGAGTTGAACTCTGCAAAATATTTGAAGAGATTTATTCTAAGCCAAGTGTGAATGACCATGGCCCATGACACAGCCCTCAGGAAGTCCTGAGAACATGTGCCCAAGGTGGTCCCGGCACAGCTTGGTTTCGTACATTTTAGAGAGGTATGAGGCATCAATCAAATACATTTAAGAAATACATTGGTTTGGTCCAGAAAGGTGGGACAACTCATAGCGGTGGCTGGGGGGAGGGTGGTGTTTCCAGGCTATAGGTGAATTTAAACATCTTTTGACTGACAATTGGTTGAATTTGTCTAAAGACCTGAGATTCATAGAAAGGGAACATTCAAGTTAAGATAAAAGATTGTGGAGACCAAAGTTCTTTTGAACTTTTGTAGTATCTCCCCTTAGAGAAAACAGATGACAAATGTTTCCTAGTCAGATCTTAGTTAATCTCTTTAGGTTTGGGAGGGTCTGGAAGAAGAAGATCTAGCTATGTTAGTAGAGATTCTTTACAGATGCAAATTTTCCTCCACAAAGAACAGCTTTGTAGGGCCATTTCAAAATATGGCAAAGAAGCATGTTTTGGGATAAAATATTTTTCTTCCTTGTCTGATAATGTTATGCCAGGGTCAGGTTGGAAAGTAAAGGGTTAAATAAAACCCATCTGATGAGAAGTTATGATTTGTAGGGCATGACTCCCCAGGCCCCTTAGATACGAATTTGGGCAAGACAAAAAAAAAAAAAAAAAATCAGGGTTTAGTCTTCAGACATGACAGAGGGAGAGAACAGGCTGTGGCTATGAACTTTTGCCAGGGATGAGAGGGCAGGACTGGCAAAGGATGTGACTTCTCCAGCAGGTTGAAGGGGTCTGAAAGAAAGGATCAGATCTGGGTGGAACATGGTAACCCTTTGACCCTATATCACAGTGTTCTTGCTGGTCAACAAGGTCCGTGGAAAACTGGGTGAGGTAGCCAGGGCAGGTGTGCCCCAAGATGGGCAGGACACTGAGACCCAGGGGCAAGGTGATGTGCTTGTGGCTATCAACCAGAGGATGGCAGAGGCAGGACACCTACCTGATCTGGTTCCAGCTAGTGTCCTGCCCAGTGCTCCTGAATTCCAGAAAAAGAGACAGTTGCTGATAGGGAATCAGGGCCTTTCCTGGCACACCCTAGGGCTGAAGCCAGTGGGGAGCATTCTCTGAAGGTCCCTCTTTTTTCTTGAAAGCCCCCAGAAAACCAAAAGAAGCTCTCTGACAAAGATATGGTAGCCACCAAGATCCAGGCCTGGTGGCGGGGCACCCTGGTGCGTCGGGCACTGTTGCACGCGGCCCTCAGCGCCTGCATCATTCAGTGCTGGTGGCGGCTGATACTGTCCAAGATTCTGGAGAAGAGGCGGCGGGCGGCGCTGGAGGCCTTCTTCCGGGAGGAGTGGGCAGCAGTCACACTGCAGTCCCAGGCCCGCATGTGGCGCATCCGCAGGCGCTATTGCCAGGTGCTCAATGCTGTTCGCATCATCCAGGCCTACTGGAGGTGCCGCTCCTGTGCTTCCCGAGGGTTCATCAAGGGCCAGTACAGAGTCACAGCCAACCAGCTGCATCTCCAGCTGGAGATCTTGCTGGGCTCAGGGCCTTGCATTGTGACAGAGTGTATTCCCCTCTCAATAAAGGAATGAACTGGTCTTTTCCAGATAGTCTCTGACAAGCTTCAGGAGGTCAGAGCAATGGATAGCAGATACTTAGCATTTCATATACCAGCTCTGAGGAATGGGCAGGGCTTGTCTGAGGCCTCATGTGGAGCAGACTCTGAGCCTCTTTTCCAGACTGAGCAGAGACTGTGATTGATTAGCAACGTCTGCCGTAGGAAGGAAAGTTGAGGGTACAGACCTGTCAATTGGTCAACTCCATGGAATATCATTCATATTTACATCATTCTATGTACATAGTGCACCCTCCCCAGGACTGGGTATAATAGAAACCTGGCGGGTGGTGGTCATGGCAATGGCAGCACATTCTCCAGGAATTCACCCGTCTGGGTCTGGTTGCTCAGGGCTTGTTCCCCAACCCCTAGGACTGAGAGGAGCCCCCCAACCCCAAGCCCTGAGATCCTGTCTCCCTGCTGCACTGGGGGCTTTGTCCTTATACTTGGCTTCTAAGAATCTGAGACCCAAACTGGAAGCTGTTAGCATAACTCAGGTCCTCATCCTCACCTCAAACCCCATCTGTCCCTTGCCCTCGAGCCCCATATGAAAGCTAGGACTCATTTTCCTCCAGACCAGGCTGGCATGGGAGGTTCCACAGGCAAGGGGGTGGGAGAGAGGGCATTTTGCTGCCAACCCAACCCTCTGGTGAGTGTTAGACCTCAGGCTATCACAGCTGCAGGAGCTGAGCAGGCATTAGTCTTGTGTTCCTTATCCTCCCCACTGGCCCAACTTCTACAAGGGCCAATCCAGGCAGAGCTGGCTCTTCTGAAAGTCCCTTCCTGTGAAATGCTGCCAGCTGGGGTGGGGTTGGGGCCCAGGTGATGATAAGGGCCAATTAAGAGGTGAAGGTTTGCATTACTCTGATGATTAGTGATGTTGAACAATTTTTCACATTCCTGTTTGCCACTTAGCAAATAACAATGTAGTGTATATTTTAAGATACTTAAAAAAAAGATTTTTGAATGTTGTCACTACAAAGAAATGATAAATGTTTAAAGTAATGGATATGGTAAATATCCCAATTTGGTCATTACAGTATATATACATGCATTGAAATATAACATTATACCCCATAATTATGTATAATTATTATCAATTATCAATTAAAAAATTAGTAACCAAAAAAGAGGTTAAAATTAGGCTGAACTTCTGCCTGTCAACACTGCTGTCACTGTCCTGTGGTTCCCTGCAGAAAGTGGGGATTCTGAGGACTGAGTCACAGCCCTATGTCCAGCCCTGCTTCAACGACTGTGCCCTGGAGAGCTGGTCCCTCAGCTCATAGATGTTCTGAGATGCTGCCCAGAAGTCTCAGGCTCTAGCTCTCAGGCATGAGCTCTGTATTTTCTGCTCTGTCCTGCCATGTCCTGCCCCTTGTATCTCGTTCAGGGCCTGGGTCTCTCATACCCACTCTGAAGGATTCCTGTCTTTCTCCTTGCCCCTGTTGTCCTGTGTTCAGAGTATCAGAGCATAGAGCTCTGACTTCCATCTGCTCCACCTCTCACTGCCCTGTGGCCATAGACAAGTCATTTCCCCTCTCTGAGCCCAGTGTCCTGAACTGTGAACTGGCGCTAACATTCCCCACCTTCCAGGGTAAATGTCAAGCACCATAAAAACTAGCACCTTCAAAACATCAAGTTTGTACACCTACTTTGCATTTAACTTTGTTAATTATACCTCAATAAAGCTAAAAAAATTTTTCTTCATCAGCATCAAAACAAGGAAAGGAGTCACAAACAAGCCTTAAATACCGGTAGCCATGGAAAAAACAGCCAATTCTGGGGTCAGCTGGAGTGGCCCAGCAAAGCACATGGAGGCATGTTCATCATTGTTGAGGTACTCCCACTCCCAGGCCTCCTCAGTGGACAGAGCCAGGAAATACATGTTTGTGTGTATGCATAAGCATTGCACATTTATATCCATGTTCATTTCTGTGCCTATCTATATTGAAATCTGTGAGCTCACACTGATACCTCCAATCCCACCCCAAATTTAAGAATTCACTCTAGTTTTCTCCTTTCCTTATTTCTTTTCTTTTTGAGATGGGAGTCTGGCTTTGTCACCCAGGCTGGAGTGCATTGGCACAATATTGGCTCACTGCAACCTCCGCCTCCCTGGTTCAAGCAATTCTCCTGCCTCAGCCTCCCGAGTAGCTGGGATTACAGGCGTCCAGCACAACGACTGGCTAATTTTTGTATTTTTAGTAAAGACAGGGTTTTGCCATGTTGGCTGGGCTGGTCTTGAACTCCTGACCTCAAGTGATCCACCCACCTCGGCCTCTAAGTGTTGGGATTACAGGTGTGAGCCACTGTGCCCGGCCTCCTTTCCATATTTCTACTCTTCTTTCTGAGAGTGACACCCCTAGCTCCGATGATCTTTAATACATTTTCTTATTTGATTTTTCCTGTGTGCAACTAATTTTGCACAGCTACTACTGGCCCCTGTCTTACAGAGACACTGGCCTATTTCTCTTGATCTCTGATATACGACACCGTCTATTGCCCTCTTCTTGTGGCTGAGGCTGTGGCTCCCCACGTTGGTCTGATGACTGAGGTAAATGCTCCTTCACCCAACCTGAGCTGAAACAAAATGTCAGGCCACCCTCTGCGTGGATATCCTCCTCACTGTGCTCAAGTTCTGATGGTCTATGCCACCAAGGATGCCCTTCTCATCCTGCCTGATATGACACTATAACTGGTATGGACTTACACCCCCGTGTGGACTCCTCCTCCCACTGCCTGGGTTTCATGCTGGTCCCTCCTAGAACGATGCCTTCCTTCCCCGTCTTGTGACCCTCCCTCACCCGACTCTGTTCCATGGTGGCTCTCTTTGCCCCTGGTGCAGCTATGTTGCACTGCCCAGCCTGAGGATTTCAGACCGATGGAGTGATTCGGGAAGGAAAGGGAAAAGAGAATGAAGGCAAGGGCAAGAGAAAACTAAATTTTCAATAAAAAAATGGAGACAAAGCATCTGCAGAAGAAAATTCTCAATCATGGGCTAACATCTGCTTCAACATTTTCACCCCAAACCTCAAGCAAGCATAACCACAGAGAAGATCTGGAAATTGTTCATGAAATAATGAATCAAAATGTTTGAGGTTCAGGCCTTCCTCTCCCACTACAAATTCATAGGAATAACAGAAAAAAAAAAAACATTGATTTCAAAAGTTTGTACTAGTACCTAAAATATAGGAAGGGGGCCTTCAGGGAATGGAAGCATGTGGAATCCCTAATAGTCAGAAGGTATATGTGGAAAAACTGCAAGACAATAAATTAAAGCTTTAGAAAAGGCAAAGGCAGCCGGGCGCGGTGGCTCAAGCCTGTAATCCCAGCACTTTGGGAGGCCGAGACGGGTGGATCACGAGGTCAGGAGATCGAGACCATCCTGGCTAATACGGTGAAACCCCGTCTCTACTAAAAAATACAAAAAACTAGCCGGGCGAGGTGGCGGGCGCCTGTAGTCCCAGCTACTCGGGAGGCTGAGGCAGGAGAATGGCGTGAACCCGGGAGGCGGAGCTTGCAGTGAGCTGAGATCCGGCCACTGCACTCCAGCCTGGGCAACAGAGCGAGACTCTGTCTCAAAAAAAAAAAAAAAAAGAAAAAAAAGAAAAGGCAAAGGCAAAGGCAAGAGTGGCCATGCAGTTTCTCCATGCTTGGAGCTAGCTGGCCAGGGACAGCAGGGCTGTGGGCTCTGCAGGGCACTGGTTGGAATATGCCCATAGGAGGAGCAGCTGGCTCTCTGCTGAGCTACACAGTTGGCAAGAGTGGCTGACGGCAGAGGGCTCTGTGACCCACCAGGGCCTGGTGCCATGTGACACCCTTGCACAGCAAGGACCCTGTCCAGAGGACCACCCACAGAAGTCCCACCCTGACAGGCCACCTCACAGAAATGGAAGACCCAGAAGTTCCACTGTTGGTCGAATGTGTGCTTCTGAGAAAGGATGGAGAATGGAGGGAAGGAGCACGCAAGCATGAGTGAGAGGATCTCCCATCATTAATGAGAGTTTTAATGAGATTCTTTAGAAAGAACTACAGTTTAAGACAGCTGACCAACTGCACCAAGATGAGTGAAAACAGATGGAACCCAAAATATGTTATGGCTGAAGATAAACTGAATGAAGATACCGAAATTTTTTTTTTTGAGGTGAGTTTTGCTCTTGTTGTCCAGACTGCAGTGGCACAATCTCAGCTCACTGCAACCTCCTCCTCCCGGGTTCAAGCGATTCTCTCACCTCAGCCTCCCGAGTAGCTGGGATTACTGGTGCCCACCACTGCACCCGGCTAATTTTTGTATTTTTAGTAGAGACGGGGTTTCACCAAGTTGGCCAGGCTGGTCTTGAACTCCTGACCTCAGGTGATCCACCCGCCTTGGCCTCCCAAAGTGCTGGGATTGTAGGCATGAGCCACCACGCCCTGCCAAAATGCTGAAACATTTAAACAAGAAATAAAACCAATGGCTTACCCACCAAGGAGTAGGTCAGGGTGACTTCAGGTTTCTCAGCAGCAACACTGATTGCAAAGAGAGAGTGGAGCCACAGCCTCAACTTTCTGCAGAAGAATCTTTCTCAGCACAGAATCATAAACTCACCTCGATATTATCCAAGTGTTGTCCACCCGCCCCCCACCCCGCTCCCCTGCAATCCGTGGAGTCAGGGACGTGGCACTCAATAGGCTAATGGGAAATCTAAAACCAAAGATGAGCACCCAAACAAGAACCACCAAGCTTTGGAGGAAACCAATAGCATGAAAAAGCATTCTTAAACTCTGCAAGCAGAAACCTGATAACCAAGGGAAAGACTTGAGAAATTAATATCCTCATTGGGTGAAGGAAGACATCTTAGATACAAAAGAACAAATCTTTATTAAAAAGCCATTTATGGATCTCAGAAAGGAATAATCCTTGTCAAAATTAAAACCCAGTAGATGGGATGAATAGCAGAATGCAGGTATAAAGTGCAGATTAGTGAGTGGAAATTTTGATGTGAAGAATCCTCCTGGAGGCCAGGCGTGGTGGCTCAAGCCTGTAATCCCAGCACTTTGGGAGGCCGAGACGGGCAGATCACGAGGTCAGGAGATCAAGACCATCCTGGCTAACACGGTGAAACCCCGTCTCTACTAAAAAATACAAAAAACTAGCCGGGCGAGGTGGCGGGCGCCTGTAGTCCCAGCTACACAGGAGGCTGAGGCAAGAGAATGGCGTAAACCTGGGAGGCGGAGCTTGCAGTGAGCTGAGATCCGGCCACTGCACTCCAGCCTGGGTGACAGAGCGAGACTCCGTCTCAAAAAAAAAAAAAAAAAGGATCCTCCTGGAGTGTAGCACAAAAGGTCAGAGAAATGAAAAGCTTAAAGAAAATAAATAAAAGAATGAGGCATTGATCCAGAAGTTCCAGTCATGGTTGACTGTGTATTCCTGAGAAAGGAATTGCAGAGACAAAGGCAGAAACATTCAAAGCATTGATGAGTTTTCCAGAGCTTAAAGAGACTCACTTGCCCTCAAAAGATGAAGGAAAACAGATGGAGCTTCACATAGGTCACAGCACAATCTCATAACTGATGAAGATAGAACACTTAAATATTTAAAGAGGAAAAGGAATCAACACATCACCTCCTAAGGAACAAGTTTCAGATTCACATCAGCTTTCTCAGCATCAACACTGAGTGCAAGAAGAAAATGGAGCAACACTCCCAATGCTCTGAGAGAAAGTAAATGTGAGCATTGAATGCTATGCTACCCCAAATGTCATTCAAGTGTAAGTGCAAAGTGAAAGGCATCCTTTTAATTCAAAATTTAGTCTACATCAAAAGTCTCTGACTGTATCTCTGGGAAATTAACTCCATGACAAAGGAAAACAAATCCAGGAGAATGGCACAAGACATAGTGATGAGTATAGATGCCACTAACATTTATTATTACGACTGAATAAGATTTTCCTATAAAATATATATATTTCTTTTTTCCTGTTAGACAAGGCCTCTCTCTGTAATCAGGCTGGAGTGCAGTAGCTGGATCATGGCTCACTTCAGGCTGCACCTCCCAGGCTCAAGTGATCCTTCCACTTCAGCCTCCTGAGTAGCTGGGACTACAGGTCCATGCCTCAATGCCCAGCTAATTTTTGTATTTTTTGTAGAGATGGGGTCTCACTCTGCTGCCCAGGCTGGTCTCCAATTCCGGGGCTCTAGCAATCTGTCTGCCTCAGCCTCACAAAGTGTTGGAATCACAGGCGTGAGCCACTGCGTCTAGCCAAAATATGTATATTTCCATAAAATATGTCTGTTTCTCAAATGATGGCAACATGGGAGGTTGCTGGAGACAGTGTATGGAAAAAAGGAACTTGGGCTAAAGTTCTTGCCTGATTTGAGGCCCAAGTGATACTGATTTGCTTCAGATGCTCCACAGGCAAAATAAAATCTGTTAACATGTAAGTACTAGAAGAACAGCAATGAGGTATATAACGTCTAGGTAAATTAGAAACTACATTCAGCTAACATAGAAATCTAAAATACATTTGGGAGGCCGAGACGGGCGGATCACGAGGTCAGGAGATCGAGACCATCCTGGCTAACACGGTGAAACCCCGTCTCTACTAAAAAATACAAAAAAAACTAGCCGGGCATGTTGGCGGGCGCCTGTAGTCCCAGCTACTCGGGAGGCTGAGGCAGGAGAATGGCGTAAACCCGGGAGGCGGAGCTTGCAGTGAGCTGAGATCCTGCCACTGCACTCCAGCCTGGGCGACAGAGCGAGACTCCGTCTGAAAAAAAAAAAAAAAAAAAAAAAGAAATCTAAAATACAGTGAGTCAAACAAATTAGAGGTTTGGTTTACATCTCCTAAAAGAAGTCTGAGAGTGGACAGTCCAGGCTCAGTGGACAGCGCCATGATGTCATCATGGAACTAAGCATCTACTGTTTTCGCACCACCTCCCCACCGTGTTGGGGAGGTAACCCATGTCCTCATGCTCTCAAAGCGGTTACCAGAGTGCTGGCCATCAAGTTCACATTTTAGGGAAGCAGAGGGTTAAGGCGAAATGGGAAAAGGGTCCATTTGAGCCCAGCCTGGCTCCTTAAAGAGGTTTCCCAGAAGGCCCACCCAGTGACTCTGCTGACATCTCATTGGCTAGTGAATATCACGTGACCACTCCAGTCGCAAGAGAGGCCGAGAAACGCTATTCCTTTAATTGCACATGTTGCCAACACCACTAAAATCAGTTTTTTTTAGTGATGAAGTGGGACTAAGTATGGGTAAGCAACTCACAATATCTGACACAATTTCTAAAACAGTAGGAAGAAAAAAACCTCACCAATCTCAAAACTCCCTGAAAACCTAATTAATCCAACAAAAGACAGGATAATAAAAATAAATCTTAAGAGAAATGATAGATTTAGAGTACAAAATAATATAGCAATAAGCCTGATATATTAGGAATCAGTAAATGTAAATTAGTAATGCCGACCTATTAGAAAATGAGACTTCTGGCTAGGCACAGTGGCTCTCACCCATAATCCCAGCAATTTGGGAGGCCAAGGCAGGAGGATCACTTGAGCCCAGGAGTTCTAGACCACCCTGGGCAACATAGCAAGATCCCATCTCTAAAAATAATACAAAAATTATCTGGGCATGGTGGTATGTGCCTGTGGTCCCAGCTACTGAGGGGCTGAGGTGGGAGGATCACTTGAGCCCAGAAGGTTGAGGCTGCAGTGAGTTGTGATCATGCCACTGAACTCCAGCCTTGGTAACAGAGTGAGACCCTGTCTCTGAGAAAGAGAGAGAGAGAGAAAGAGAGAGAGAGACTCTCAAGCTAGGTTAGACAGATTGTGCTTGTGGTGGATGCAGAGATGCACCATTTAGACTTCCCTCAACAAAGGACCTGTTGTATCAGCTCCTGGGAGTACTGACTACAGCTGTCAGCTCCTTCAGGTACTGCTTCAGCTGCGGAAAGCCTACCTTGCCCAAGGTTAAGTCCTTCCAGATGCCACCCACAATGACTGAAACAGGTGAATGGATAACCACCTGACCACCACATTCAAATCGGGCAATTCTGCCAGGCCATTTCAGCATCAGAGCTTCTTATGGTACTTGATAAGGATAAGAAGGGAATACTATGAACAAGTAAGTATACACACATTAAATTAATGAAATGAATCAATTCCTTGAAAACAAAAAAACTACTATACCAAAAGTTATCCAAGATGAAATAAATAACTGGAGTCATTCTATAGCTATTTAAAAGATTGAATTTGCAGTTTAAAACCTTCTAGATAGTTTTATTGGCAACTTCTACCAAATATTTTACAAATAACACCAATTCTACATAATCTCTTCTGCAAAATAGAAGAGGAGAGACACTTCTCAATTCATTTTATGAGGCCAACATTATTCTGACATTAAGACCAGACAAAGATAGCGTTAAGAATAGAAAACTATGGACCAAGGGCGGGCCCGGTGGCTCATGCCTGTAATCCCAGTACTTTGGGAGGCTGAGGCGGGTGGACCACCTGAGGTCAGAAGTTTGAGACCAGCATGGCCAACATGGTGAAACCCCCGTCTCTACTAAAAATCCAAAAATTACCCAGATGTGGCGGGCACCTGTAATCCCAGCTACTTGGGAGGCTGAGGCAGGAGAAATGTTTGAACCCAGGAGGCAGAGGTTGCAGTGAGCTGAGATTGTGCCACTGCATTCCAGCCTTGGCGACAAGAGTGAAACTGTCTCAGAAAAAAAAAAAAAGAAAGAAAGAAAATTGTGGACCAATATACTTCATGAACATAGAAGCAAAAAATTTATTAATAAAATATTAGCAAATTCAATTTAGCAGAAAGTATACAATATTACAGTCACACATCGCTTAATAATGGGGATATGTTCTGAGAAATGCATCATTAGGTGATTTCATCATTGTGGGAACACCATAGAGTGTGCTTACATAAACGTAGATGGTGTAGTTTTCTACATAACTAGGCTATAGAGAAGACGTACAGCCTATTGCTCCTAGGCTGCAAACCTGTACAGCATGTTACTCTGCTGAATACTTTAGACAATTATAACACAATGGTAAGTGTCTGTGTACCTAAACATAGAAAAAGTACAGTAAAAATGTAGTATTATAGTATTCTGGGACCACTGGTGTATATGTGACTGAAATAGTGTTATGTAGTGCGTGACTGTATGGGCCTTGTTTCAGGAATGCACAACTTCAATATTTCAAGAATGCAGTTTCAATACTTGAAAACCAAACATTGTAACTTACATGATTAATTTAAAGGGGGAAAACCACATGGTCGTATCACTTGAAGTACAGAAAACATTTGACAAAATTCAACATTTGTTCATAATAAAAACTCTCAGCAAATTAGGACTAGAAGGGAATTTTCTCAACCTGATTAAGTTTATCTACAAAAAGCCCACAGCTAACATCCTACTTAAGAGAGAAAGATGAAATGCTTTCCACCAAGGTTGGGAGCAAGGCAAGAGTATTTTCTCTTGCCAGTCCTATTTACTAGATATTCCTGCCAGAAAAAGAAATAAAGATATACAGATTGGAAACAAAAAAATAAAACTACCCCTATTCATAAGCAACAGGATTGTCCATGTAGGAAATCCCAAGGAATCTACAAAATGAAAGCCAAAAATCTTCTAGAAGAGATAAGATAATTGAGCAACATTGCAGGAAACAAGGTTAACACAAAATTCAGTCATGTTTCTATATACTAACAATTGGAAACTTAAATATAAAAGCAGTGCTATTTACAATAGTTCCATAAAATGAAATTCTTAAGTATAAATCTAACAAAACATGTAAAAATCTATATTTGGAAAACTAAAAAACACTGACAAAAGAAAGCAAAGAAGGCCTAAATCAATGGAGAAACATACTGTATTCACAGATTGGAAGACTCAGCAAAGTAAAGATGTTAATTATACACAAATTGATCTATAGGTTTAATGTAATTCCAATCAAAATGCCAGAAAGATTTTTAGATATAGACAAGCTGATTCTAAAATTTATGTGGAAAATTCAAAGAATTAGGAGAGCCAGAGCACTTCTGAAAAAAACAATAAATGTAGAGTAATCATATTATTTAATTTTAAGACTTTATAAAGCTGCAGTAATAATGAAGACTGTGGTATTGGTAAAGGGATAGACACATAGATCAATGAAATAGACTAGACAGTCCAGAGTTTCACACAAACAAGGCCAATCATTTTTTGACAAAGATACAAAGGAATTCCAATGGAAAAAGGACAGTCTTTTCAACATGGTCAAATAACTGGAAATTCATATGCAAGAAAACGAACCTCAACCTAATCCTCATATAAAAATTAATTCAAGAAGAATCATGGTTATAAATGTAAAATATAACTATAAAATCTTAGCAGATAACATATGAGAAAATCTTTATCACCTAGAATTAGAAAAGCAGTTCTTATATATGACAACAAATGTGAAATTCATAAAGGAAAAAATTTATTAATTGGACTTCATCCGTGAAAGACACTGTTAAGAGAATGAAAATATAAGCCACATAATGGGAGAAAACATAAATCACTACCTCACAGATAATTTTTATCCATAATATATACAGAAGACTCAAAATTTAGTAGTAATTGTGATGGTTAATGCATGTGTCAACTTGACTGGGCTAAAAGATGCCCAGATAGCCAGTAAAACACGATTTCTTGGTGTGTCTGTGAGGATGTTTCTGGAAGAGATTAGCATTAAAATTGGTAGGCTGGGTCAATGAGGTTGCCCTCACCAGTGTGATGGCCAGGATCCAATTTGTTGAGAGCCTAAATAGAACAAAAAGGTGGAAGAAGTGTGAATTCATTCTCTCTTCTTGAGCTGGGACATTCACCTTCTCCTAGAGAGCTGGGTTCTCTGGCTTTGGACTTTGGGACTTGCATCAGAGGGCACTCCTCCCTTTCCCACCCTTCCAACTCCAGCCGAATTACATCACCAGCTTTCGTGGTTCTCCAACTTTCAGAGAGCAGATTGTGAGACTTCTCAGCCTCCATAATTTCAGTGAGCCAATCCCATGATAAATCTATTTCTATCTCTAACTCTTATTGGTTCTGTTTCTCTGGAGAACCTCAATGAATACAGTAATAAAATAAACAGTCCATTAAAATATGGCCAAAGACTTGAACAGACACATTACTAAAGAAGATATATAGATACCAACTAAGGACATGAAAAGATGCTCATCACCATTAGCCATTAGAGAAACGAGTTAGTAAACTTTTCCAGTAAAGGATTAGATACATAGTAAACATTTCCAGCTTCATGGGCTGAGAGGCAAAATTGATTATGTGACATGTATACATAGTTATATAGCAAGAGAGAAAACAAGTTTCCACAAATTTTTATTGATGAAATTAAAGATATAATAAAAATTGAGTAAGTTTTGTAATACAGGTGAACTAATGAAAATAATGCATTTTTTTTGGGGGGGACAATATTTTGTTTAATTAGGGCTGAAAGTTAGTGTTTTCTGTCATCAAAATCAGTTGCACATGCTTATATGTGATTAATTTTATATATTTCATCTTTGCACTGTCTTTTTACACATATAGGCACTATGTAAAATATTTAGTACTGCCAAATACTAATATGAATCTGATATGGTTTGGGTCTGTATCCCCACCAAATCTCATGTTGAATTGTAATTCTCAACGTTAGAGGTGGGGCCTGGTGGGAGGTGATTGGAGCGTGGGAGTGGCCCTTCATGAAGGATTTAGCACCATCCCCTTGGTGCTGTTCTTGTGATAGTGAGTTTCCATGAGATCTGGTTGTTTAAAAGTGTAACACCTCCGCTACCTCCCCCGCAACCCTTCCTCCTGCTCCAGCCATGTGAAGTACCAGCTTCCCTTTCATCTTCTGCCATGATTGTAAGTTTCCTGAGGTCTTCCCAAAAGCCAAGCAGATGCTGCCATGCTTCCTGTACAGCCTGAAGAATCATGAGCCAATTAGACCTGTTTTCTTTATAAAGTACCCAGTCTCAGGTATTTCTTCATAGCAGTGGAAAAATGGACTAATATAGAATCCATGAACATATGACTTTGATTGAGAATATTCTTCACTTGGGAGATATTTATAGAGTTCTATTAGATTCTTCTTTTGACATTTGCCTGTATGCATATCATTACATTGTTGATTACTTGCAGTTGAAGTTCGGGTGGTTGCTACTCAATTGCTTAAAAAAATATATTTAGAAATGTTGAAATTCCCCTTATACTTGCATAGAAGTCTGAAACGCACGTGCTGCTGGAACTGCAGTTTGAGTTCAGAAAAGATACCCCTTGCAAATTTGTGTGGGAATGGATATCTCACTTCATGTTTTAACTTTTGACAGCTCAGGATGTACTTAGAGCAGCCTAACATTACTTGTGATTCAAAATTGTTGCCAACTTGACTTTACTATAATATAGATATTATGTATAAGTTTTGTTTTGCCTTTTAACTTCAGGTTTAATTCATTAAGGAACATAAAGACTGCAGCAAAAACTTGTTTCTAGTGCTATTCGGTGTTTGATAATAGTAGTTAAAGGCAGTTTTTCTCATTCAGAAAAATTTCAATCTCGACCTTAAACTTTAAAGTTCTCAGTAAAACCTTATCATTGCTAAACTATGGAACTGCTGTGTGGTTGGGCAAGTCAGCAAATTCAGCTCCTATTTCTAAAAAACGTTCATGGAACTGACGATGGTTGAGTCAATGATGCCATGTGAAGTCTGCCATTGACACTACTGGTTCAGTAACAGGAATGATTCTAATATTTTCCACAAAGTACCTACAGATGAATGATACAATGAATAACCATAGGCTTTAAGCACCTATGTTTTCATAAGCTTTGTTTTTTCAACTAAGCCTTCGTTCAGCTTCACACGTATTTTCACTACTATCAGATTTATCACATCTTGGCAGATTCCATTTCAGGCTGTGTTGAATTAGCATTTTCTCAATTTCTTCTACAAATAGTCTCGTCCATGTTTATTTCCTACACGTACAGGTTAATTTCTCAGTCACTTCAAACTTGGCAGTTACCCTTCAATAAGCAACAGCCGAGCGGTATTGGTACATCTGTCAACTATTAAGAGCCAAGAAAAACCACTTGAAATCATTTGCCTTGTTGTTTAATTGGCTATTGATATTGTTACTCATGTCTTTGACTCTTTGAGCAGTTATTCTCATTAAAAGGCTAACAATGGGCTGGGCGCGGTGGCTCACATCTGTAATCCCAGCATTCGGGAGACCGAGACGGGTGGATCACCTGGGGTCAGGAGTTCAAGACCAGCCTGGCCAACATGGTGAAACCCTGTCTCTACTAAAAATACAAAAATTAGCCGGGTGTGGTGGCACATGCCTGTAATCCCAGCTATTCGGGAGGCTGAGTCAGGAAAATTGTTTGAACTTGGGAGGTGGAGGTTGCAGTGAGCCAAGATTGCATCACTGCATGCCAGCCTGGGTGACAGAGCTACAGTCTGCCTTAAAAAAAAAAAAAAGGCTAAAAATGTTTATTTTCTCTGGATACATTTCTTCAGCTATTGCAATCAAATATTATTTAATTAACTCACTACTGGTAATAAATAAGCTTTCCCTGCTTGGCTAACAAATGAGCAACTTAGAAACCTATTTTGCTTGCAGTCTCATTTTCATTTTTTAGTTTTTGTAAAGAAATTCTACTGTGATGAGATATACCACTTAAAATGTCTAGCTTTGATGATTATTGACTTCTTGCAAGTTGAGAATATTGTGGAGTGTTTAGTCTTGTAACATTGATGTATAACATCGTGTTCTTTTAGCACAGCTATAGTGTCATTGCATAATGGGCACAATGCTTTGCCATTGTCTTAAAAGTGAGACATTTAAAGTCTGCTTTTCTCTTTTATTCTTATTTTGATGTGATGGGCATGCACTGGTAATTAAAAAATAGGTCACAGTACAGCACTATATGTGGCACACAAAACACCGTTTAGCTATAACTGCACCTCTGTGATTTTTGTGGGCTGAGCAGCAGTGGAAGTGAGGAGAGTGCCATGAATGGTCCCCTTCAACAAATATTTAACTCTGTCATTGTAGTGCAAATGTGGCTATAGATAATATATAGGCAAATAAGCATGATAGACACAGAAATTTGAATTTTGTATAATTTTCATGTGTCATGAAATAATATTCTTTGAGTTTTTCCAATCACTGCAAAATGTACGAAATATTCTTTGCAGGATGTACAAAAACAGGCGGACAGTGGCCGGTATTGACCTACCAGTTGTAGAATGCCCAACCGTGCCCCAAGTCAATGTCCATTACACAATGCTGAGTCCCTAACAGGAACCAATGTGTGGAATGATAGTGGACCTGTGACTACCTCTCAAGTTATTCACTTGGGAATTTATGTATTCTGTCCCTGTAACTTCAGGCTCCATCTGACTGGAGGTACTAGATTGTAGGGAGGGAAGACATTTATCAGGGGTCACAGTAAGAGTCTCACTAAACATAAAGCTATGGCTGTGACCTGGTCACTTTATCCTCCTTATGCCAAGAGACAAGCAGTCACTCTATAATGAAAGGAGTCACTCAATTGGCAGGAATAATTAACCCTGATCATTAGGAGAAGATGCACTGCTGCTACACTAGGTGGGAGTGAGCAGGAAAGACTATGCATGCGGCTTGGGTGATTCACTGGAAAATTTCTTGGTGCCTCGCTGCCCAGGTGTAATGGTAGATTAACCCACACAGCAATCATAGCCTGAGAATTATAGCCAGAGAATTATAGCCAGGGATGAGGGTCTGGATCACCACTGCACCCACTCCCCTTCCCCTTACTGGCAGCCTGTCTAGACAGCAGAGATGCAAGTCAAACAGGAAAGGAATCTAGAAAGGGTAGTGGATGAAGGGGAAAAGGTGTGTGACTAATGGTCTCAAAGTAAATGATGGGCCTGTAGCTTGTCCATTTGACCCTTTTCTTTTTTCTTTGGGAGAACACTTGGAGGTTTATTAAACATAAGTAAACTTGTGTTATTCGGGTTTCTTGTACATTTTGTCACCCAAGTAATAAGCCTATTACCCATAAGTTATTTTTCTTGATCTTCTCCCTCCTCCCACCGTCCATCCTCCAGTAGGCCCCAGCATCTGTTGTTCCCCTGGCTATGTGTCATGTGTTCTCACCATATAGCTCCCACTTATGGGTGAGAACATGTGGTATTTGGTTTTCTGTTCTTGTGTTAGTTTGCTAAGGATAATGGACTCCAGCTCCATCCATGTTCCTGCAAAAGACATGATCTCATTCTTTTTTATGGCTGCATAGTATTCCGTGGTGTATATACCACATTTTCTCAGTCTACCATTGATGGGCATTTAGGTTGTAAGGAATATAAATCATTCCATCATAAAGACACATGCATATGTATGTTTATTGCAGCACTATTCACAGTAGCAAAGACACAACCTTTCTCTTCTAAGTTTTCCCAGGAGATAAGACCAACCAGAATCATTATTTTTAAATGGTGAACATTTACTATGGGAAGCAAGTAGATATGAGTGGCATAAACAGTTGGGCTGCAGTGAATTTGCAGATGTAGTGGAGCCTTTCTTCATAGCTGGTGACTCATCCCACATCTCTTGGGAATATTGGCTGCTGCTGGGTCACTGCTGTCATCCATTGGGAATTGTCTTTGGCCATAGGGAAGAGACTTGACTAAGATTATGTCCCCTCCTAAGGGGAATCCTGCAGCCAATCACTGGCTTGTGGTTGGTGTTACAGGTTGAAGTGCATCCCTCCTAAAAGATATGTTGAAGTCCTAACCCTCAATACCTCAAAAAGTGACCTTATTTGGAAATAGAGTTTTTGCAGATGTAGTCAATAAGATGAAGTCATTGGGTGGGCCCTAATCCGATATGATTAGTGTCCTTATATTAAGGGGAAAGTGGGACACAGGCACAGATGTCACAGGGGGAAGAATATGTGAAGACAGGATTGGAGCGATGTGTCTCCATGCCATGGAACACCATGGGGGATATCAGCACATTCCCCAAAGCTGGAAGAGGAAAGGAAAGGTCCTTTTCCTACAGGTTTCAGGAGCATGGCCTTGCTGACACATTGATTTTGGATTTCTAACCTCCAGAACTGTGAGCCAATTAAACTTCTGTTGTTCTAGTCCCCTGTCTTAGTTTGTCCAGGCTGCTATAAGAAAATACTATAAGGCTGGGCACTGAGACTCATGCCTGTAATCCCAGCACTTTGGGAGGCCAAGGCGGGCGGATCACTTGAGGTCAGGAGTTCGAGACCAGCCTGGCCAACATGGTGAAACCCCGTCCCTACTAAATGTACAAAAATTAGCTGGGCATGGTGGTGGACACCTTTAATCCCAGCTATTTGAGAGGCTGAGGAATGAGAATCACTTGAACCCAGGAAGTGGAAATTGCAGTGAGCTGAGATCACGCTACTGAAGTCTAGCCTGGGTGACAGAGCGAGACCCTGTCAAAAAAAAAAGAAGAAAGAAAGAAAGAAAGAAGGAAAGAAAGAAAGAGAGAGAGAGAGAGAGAGAGGAAGGGAGGGAGGGAAGGAAGGAAGGAAGAAAGGAAGGAAAGGAAGGAAGAAAGGAAGGAAAGGAAGGAAAGAAGGAAGGAAGGAAGGAAGCAAGAAAGGAAGAAAGAAAAGAAAAATAAATCACATTCTGTTTCACCTTCTTCCTCCTTGCTCCCCCTTTCTCTCTCAGACTCCAAGTTCCCACGTTTCCCCTCTCTCTTCCCCCTCCAGGTTTCTTCCTCCCTCCCTTCCTTCTTTCTTCCCTCCCTCCCTCCCTTCCACAGGGTCTTGCCGTGTTGCCCAGGCTGAAGTGCAGTGGCACGATCTGCAGCCTTGATCTCCTGGCCTCAAGTGATCCTCCCTCTTCTGCCACCCAAAGTGCTGTGATTACAGGGAGCACCACTGTGCCCGACCCCTCTAGGTTTCTTTATTTCTCCCTCCCCTGCCTTCCCTGTGTCACCCTTCTCCTCCAGTCCCAAAGCGCCCAGCCTCCTCACCTCAGATCTGGGACTCTCAGCAGCAGCCCATGTCCATTCCATGCCCATGCCCACCCCTGCCAGGGTAGAGGGGACAGAGGAGGGAATGACAGAATTTGTCTCCAGGAATGCAGACCCTGAGGGCTTCAGGTCTCCTCAGAGAGGTGGGCTATGAGTAGTTAGTCCATTCATTCATCCACTCATTATACATTCGGTGAACAATTATTTTTCACCTACTATGTCCTGGTATTGTGCAGCCTCTAGAGTCACAAACATGACGAATGCTCAGCCTCTGCCCTCTAGGAACCAGTGAGGAAAGGGGCCAGTCAGCAAACAGGTGACTGCATAAGATCAGGTGAGGACCACAGGTGGATATAGATCAGGTGGAGATCTTTAAAGGGGGCCATGGGGCTTCCCAAGGTGCAGGATCCACCAAGTAAACTCCTGGGTCCTCCTGGGAGGCTGCTGTGCCAGGGGCTGCATGTGAGGGTCACTTATCTGGGGATGGGGCTGGGGCTGCTGCAGAAGAAATGCCTGAGGCAGGGGCTGAGGGTTGCCTTAGAACAGCCCATTCCCAGGAGACCTGCGTTCCCTCCTCTGCAGGCCGTGGGCCTGGGAGCACAAGCAGAGGGCTGGTCCCACTGGGACCCTCACTGAGTCCTGCTTTCTTCTCCTTTTTCCAGCCCTCCCTCAAGGGGCCTACTGAGAACCTCTGGGGGAAACTCTGGTAGAGGAGGTGGAGAATTGTGGGGGTGGGATGGGAGAATGGTACCCCAGGATGCTGGTACTTCTGTGCTCAGCGGTCACCCACAGTGACCCTGAGGGGCCTGTGTCTTGCACCTTGTGCTGCGTCCCTTACCCCAGCTCCAGGAGGCTCACTCCACCATGCTCGCCCCAGGCACCTCACACAGTGCACTTTCCAACCTCCCCTTGGATGGCATCTGCCTCTGCTCCTCAGCCCCTGGGGTGCCTCCTCCCTGCCCACTGGCTAGAGGCTGAGCTGGTTCTAGTAGCACTCAAGGCCCAGCACCCACCCTGCCTCTAGGGTTACCTCATCCACGAGGGCCCCAGCCCCTGGGCCTCTTCCCTGTCTGGATCTCCCTCCTTTCTGGACTCCAGCCCCCCTGTTCCACTGGGCTTTAGTAATGGGATCTTTCCTGTGCCCTTGGAGTTCAGGGACATTTATCCTTCCCCTAACACCCAAACACTTGGATCCTAGTATGATGATCTCTGTGTCATAACTGAGATGGATAGAGGTATTTAAATCAGCTTTTATTGAAGCATAATTTATATGCGTATAACATGTATCCATTTTAGATGTACATTTCATTGATTTTTGGGGGACAAGTTTATACACCTGTGTGACCATCTTGCAACCAAAATACAGAACATTCTAGGCTGGGTGTGGTGGCTCATGCCTGTAATCCCAGAACTTTGGAAGGCCAAGACAGACAGATTGCTTGAACTCAGGAGTTTGAGACCAGCCTGGGCAACACAAATGAAACCTTGTCTTTACAAAAAATACAAAAATTAGCTGGGTGTGGTGGCTATTCTGGAGGCTGAGGTTGGAGGATTGCTTGAGCCCAGGAGGTTGCGGCTGCAGTGAGCCATGATTGTGTCACTGCACTCCAGCCTGGGTGACACAGGCAGAAAAAAATCTAGAACATTCTGTTACCCACAGAGTTCACATTCAGTCTCCATCCCAAAGTCTGGGCAACCACTGCTGTGTCCCCATTGATGACAGCTGTCCCCACTGCAGTGCACACACATGGATTCACACAGTGTGCCCTCTTCAGAGTCTGGCTTCTTTTGCTTGGCTAATTTTTTAAGATTCAGGATGGAGGTTTTTTAGCAGGATTTTCTAGAAATGATGAGAACCAGAAGCTTTGAGAAAGCTTGGAGATGCTGGGGTCTGCATGATGTGGTGGTTTAGAGCCAAGGCTCAGGGTGGAGCAGAGCTGGGACCAAATGCTAGCTCCACAGCCGACCAGCTATGAAACAGGGTGAGGTGAGCCAGGCATGATCTCTGCACCTCCATTTTCTCAGCTGCGAAGTGGGCTAATGTCACTTCATTGCTATTACCATGGACAGGAATGTGGTTACTAGTGGCTTGACTCTGGAGCCAGACTGATGGAGGCACTAAATTGACACAGGTCTCGCGGGGGCCTGGCCAAGATCTTTATCTTCAAATAGGGGCTTCCTGCTCTTTCCCTGTCCTACACATTGTACCCCACTATTTCCCCATCCCCCACCTTATTGCTGTCTTCCCCACTCCCTCATTCCATTAACTTCAAACCGACACACCCGCCATCCTCAAAGCACCTCCTCCTCCTCCCTACATTCCTCCTGCAGATCCACATTGGCCTCTCCCATACTCACCCTACACATTCCCAGTGCACTCCGCAGTGACCCCAGGGCCTGTGCCTCTGAGGGGGACCAGGGCCTCACCATGTCCAGCTGGGTCTTCAGAGGCTGCGATCAGGCAGAAAGGGGCACTGCTTATGCAGTGGTCACCCTAATCCATCTGATCGTGGCCTTGAGGTGCTCAGGGGCAGAGGAAGACAGGAGAGCACTTGAACCCATTTAAGCTTTGGATGGAGCCCAGGCTAGTCCTGGGGGCCTCATGGAGTTTTCTGGCCTGTGTGTGTCCTGTCCTCTCAGGCGCCTAAAAACAGACTGACCTGCAGATAGGTTAGACATAGGGGGCTTAGCCACAGTGAAGGAGTTTGTCGTGTCCCTCCAATTCCGCTGTCCTCATCAGATATATCACTGTTAGTTTTTGTGTACATCCTCCTATTCCCCCTCTTTAAGATAATGCCTTTACAACACATGTGTATAAATGTGTGTTTATATTGGGATCACCTTGCCTTTCATCTTGATTTGTTTCACTTACTAAATCTTGTACTTTTCTATATCTGTACATAGACAGCAAACCCATTCTAATAGTTATTTGGAATACCAGTGTTTGAAGGAACTGAAAGCCATTTAATGAATACCAGCCAGATTTTAATGAGCAGCATTATACACCTTTGTGTCAATGGGTCAGTACTTGGGGTCTTCTAGGTTTTCCCGAGAAGAGGCTCATATGCTAGAAGCCGTCCTGGTGCCTGCATCACAGGTGCCCTTATGACATCACAAGTCCCGCCCCTCCTCCACTCTTCCTGTTGGAGTCCTGATTAGAGGAGTGCGGACCGGAGGGTGATGGAACCATCTAGCCCCTAACCATAGGTAATTTAGTAAAGTCCAGACCTGTGGGGATTTTACGACCTGTCCCCAATCAGATGTTTTGTAAGAGGCACTCAGAACTACACTAGCTTTCTGAGAGGGGAGGGTAAGTTCCCCACAGTTACTCATGACAGGACCCCCCACCTCCATTTGAAGTCCTAGAGAAAGCCAGGAAGCTGTCTAGAAACAGTGAGAATGGTGTTTGACTTGGTACCCAGCAGTGGGAGAGCACCTTTTATTTTCTTCCCTATTTCCCCCCATACACTCTGATTCCAGAAGGATGGCAAGCTGTTTTAAATGATCATCAAAGATAGTGATGAAATCATATCGATAGAACAGAGCTGGAAGGAACAAAGGGGAGAAGAGGGAAGCGACTCCACCCCCAACACCCTCACCCCTACCAGGCCACACCCTTACCTGCAAGTCCGTGAGTAGCTGGGTCCAGAGAGCCTTAACTAGTGACATCTCTGACCCCTGTGGTCCAGCAGAGTGACTCAAAGATCTATGACCCTGTAATTTATTGTACAAAGAGTGGCTTCAGTGAGGGAAACAGGCACCTGTCCTCGTTACCTGACATCAATCAGGGTGTCCTAGAAAAACGGGTGAAACGTCAGGGTATGCAGAGCTGGAATGAACGGGGATTGGCTGTCTCTTGGCCCCATTTTCTTGTCAGGCAGAGAGATGTGAATCTGGCTGAGATACAGACTGGAGATTGTGGCCAAGAGTGGGGCAGAAGAGTGTGATCTCAGACCACATAGAGTTGCGGGCTGCAAGTGGGACTGTGGGGAATGCAGGGACCAAGAGGCAAAATGTGTGTTAGTGGGTGGAGCGTGCATGTTTGTACTGATGCATGCATAGCTGAAGTTCAAGCTGTTCACAATGTGTGTGAGGTGGAGGAATCTGTTACTACTTTGTTGAAGAGGAGGGAACACAGCAGCTTATGGGTTTGACCTGAAGTCAGGGTAAAGAGGGCAGGGGGAGCAAAGCACACCACTTCTCCAGCAGGTGGGAGGGCTCTGAAGGCAAGAGTCATGGATCCTAGGGAGATGGCAGCTCTTTTACCTCTAAGTCACAGTGTTCTTGCTCTAGACTGGCCAGCAAGGTTCATGGAAAATGGGGTGAGGTAGCTAGGGCAGATGTACACCTATTTTGCAGATGGGGACATTGAGACTCAGAGGTCAAGTGAGGTGAGCACTTCCACTAACCTGTGGGTGGCAGAGCGGAGACACCTACCTGGTCTCCTGGATTCAGCCGTTGCCCTGCCCAGTGCTGAACTTTAGAGGAAGGAGCCATCATTGCTAGAGGATCAGGGCCCCTTCCTGGCATACCCTGAGTGTTTCTGTTTTCTCTTGTAAGGCCCAGAAGAGAAGATCATCATGACAGAAAGGTCTGCAGCTGTTTTCATCCAGGCCTGGTGGCGGGGCACGCTGGTGCGACGCACACTGCTGCATGCAGCCCTCAGGGCTTGGATTATTCAGTGCTGGTGGAGGCAGGTGCTGGAGAAGCTGCTGGCGAAGAGGCGGAGGATGGTGTTGGAGTTCTATGTGCAGCAGGAATGGGCAGCAGTCAGGCTGCAGTCCTGGGTCCGCATGTGGTGTGTCCGCCAGCGTTACTGTCGTTTGCTCAACGCTGTCCGCATCATCCAGGTCTATTGGCGCTGGCACACCTGCCATTCCCGTGGCTTTATTGAGGGCCACTATGAACTCAAAGAAAACCAACTTGATATTCAACTTGAAATCTCTTTGGGCTCACAGGCTTGTAAGGTGCAACAATGCATACCCCTTCCATTAAAAGAATGACCAGGTCTGCTATATCTGTGTCCCCAGCTCTCTTCGTCAGATGTATTTTCAGGAGGTCATTGTTTGAGGTAATGATGGGAAATACTAGGCATGTCACAAATCAGCTGTGAGGAATCAGCAGGGGTAGTCTTGGGTTCCACGTGGAGAAGGATTCTGGGGGCCGTCTGAGATAAGGAGGACCTGTGATTGATTAACAATGTCTGCCATAGGTAGAAGAGTTGCGGTTTCAGGGTGACCAAGTCAACCAACTCCAGGGAGACTATGTAAATGGAACCCCCTTGGTTGTGCGGCGTGGAAGACTATGTCATCCTTTGCTATTCATTCATTCATTCATACATTCATTCATTCATTCATTCTTTCATAGAGACTGGGTCTTGCTTTCTTGCTCAGACTGGAGTATAGTGGTTCAATCACAGTTTCCTGCAGCTTCCAACTCTTTCCTGCTGCCTTAGTCTCCTGAGTAGCTGGAACCACAGATGCCCACCACCATACCTGATTAATTTTTAAAGTTTTTTTTGTAGAGATAGGTGTCTAATTATGTTGCCCAGGCTGGTCTCAAACTCCTGGCTTCAAGCAGTCCTCCTTTCATGGCCTCTGAAGTTGCTGGGATTACAGGTGTGAGCCACTGTGCCCAGCCTTTTAAAATAAATTTTAAATATTTATTTTAAACATGGCATTAAAATATACATAACATAAAATTTACTATTTTAACCATTTTAGGTGTATAGTTCATTGGCATTAAGTACATTCACATTGTTGTGCAACCATCACCACCATTCATCTCCAGAACTTTTTTCATCTTGCAATACTGAAACATTGTACCCATTAAACAATTACTCCCTAGTCCTCCCTCCCCTAGCCCCTGACAACCACGATTCTACTTTCTGTCTCTATGAATTTGACTACTCCAAGTACCTCCTATGAGTGAAATAATACAGTATTTCTCTTTCTGTGACTGGCTTATTCCACTTAGCATAATGTCTTCAAGACTCATCCATATTGTAACGTGTGTCACATTTTCCTTCCTCAGGCTAAATAATATTCCATTGTATGTATGTGCTACCTTTTATTCATTCGTCTGTGGATGGACACTAGGATCCTTTCACCTTTTGGCTCTTTTAATAATGCTGCTATAAACACGGATGTGCAAATATCTCTTCAAGACCCTACTTTCAATTCTTTTGGGTATATACCCAGAAGTGGAATTGCTGGATCATATGGTAATTCTATTTTTAATTTTTTTGTTTGGTTTGTGTTATTTTAAGAGAAAAGGTCTCACTATGTTGCTCAGGCTGGAGTACAGTGGCTCTTCACAGGTGCAATCCCACTACTGATCAGCATGGGAATTTTGACCTGCTCCATTTCCAACCTGGGATGGTTCACTCCTACTAGGGAAACCTGGTGCTGCCCTGCTCCTAGGAGGTCACCATATTGATGCGAAACTTAGTGTGAACAACCCATTGGCATAGTGCACTACCATACTGTTTTCCATAGCAGCTGTAACATTTTACATTGCTACCAGCAGTGCACAAGTGTTCCAATTTCTCCACCTCCTCATCAATACTTGTTATCTCTGCTTTTTTCATCATAGTCCTTCCAATGGGTATGAAGTGGCATCTCATTGTTTCTGATGTGCATTTCCCTAATGATTAGTGGTGAAAAACATCTTTTTATGTCCTTGTTGGCAATTTAATATTTTATTTGGAAAAATGTCTATTCAAATTATTTGCCCATTTTTGAGTTGAGGTTTTTTGGTCCTGTTAGTGTGTTGTAGGATTTTAATACTTTATCGGATATATGATTTATAAAGATTTTTCTCTTGTTCTGTGGATTGCTTTTCACTCTGTTGTTTTTGTCTGTTGATGCAAAGAAGTTTTAAATTTCTTTCTTTTTTTTAAGACAGAGTCACTCTCTGTCACCTGGCTGGAGTGTAGTGGCACGATCTCGGCTCACTGCAACCTCCGCCTCCCAGGTTCAAGTAATTCTTCTGCCTCAGCCTCCCGAGTACCTGCGATTACAGACATGCCACCACACCCGGCTAATTTTTGTTGTTTTAGTAGAGACAGGGTTTCACCATGTTGGTCTCGAACTTCTGGCCTCTAGTGATCTGCTCGCCTCAGCTTCCCAAAGTGCTGGGATTACAGACGTGAGCCACTGTGCCTGGCCAGAAGTTTTAAATTTTGGTGTAATTGAATTTACTTATTTTTTTCCTTGTTGCCTGTTCTTTTAGTATCATATCCAAGAAGTCATTGCCAAATTCAGTGTTATGAAGATTTTTCTCTATGTTTTCTTCTAAGAGTTTTATAGCTTCATGTCTTATGTTTAGGTCTTTGATACGTTTTGAGTTAATTTTTGTATATGGTGTAAGGTAAGGGTGCCTTTTCATTTTTTCTGCATGTGGATATCCAGCTTTCCTATCACCATTTGTTGAAGGCACTGTTTTTCCTTATTGAATGGACTTGGCACCCTTGTTGAAAATTATTTGACTATATCCATGAAGATTTATTTCTGGTCTCTCTCTTCTATTCTACTGGCTTAGAGATCTGTCTAATATGCCAGTACCACACTGATCACTGTAGCTTTGTAATAAGTTTTGAAATTTGGAAGTGTGAGATCTCCAACTTTGCTCTTCTTTTTTTAGTATTATTTTGGCTATGTGGGGTCTCTTTAGATTCCACATAAATTTTAGGACAGGCGTGGTGGCTCATGCCTGTAATCTCAGCATTTTGGGAGGCTAAGGCAGGAAGATCACTTGAGGTCAGGGGTTCGAGACCAGCCTGGCCAATATGGTGAAACCCCATCTCTACTAAAAACACAAAAATTAGCCGGGTGTGGTATCACATGCCTGTAATCCCATCTACTCAGGAGACTGAGGCAGGAGAATCACTTGAACCCAGGAGGTGGAGGTTGCAGTGAGCCCAGATCACACCACTGCACTCCAGTCTGGGTGACAGAGTGAGATCCTGTCTCAAAAAAAAAAAAAAACCTAATAAATTTTAGAATAGTTTTTTTTTCTTTTTTTCATACCCCTCTCTAGTTTTGGATAATTTCTCTATTTCTGCAAAAAATGTCATTGGGATTTTGATAGGGATGGCATTGAATCTGTAGATCCCTTTGGGTAGTATTGGCTTCTTAACAATATAAAGTCTTGTAGTCCATGCACACAGGAAGTCCTTACATTTGTTTGTGCCTTCTTTTGTTTCTTTCAGCAACATTTTGTAGTTTTCAAAGTACAAATCTTTCACTTCCTTGGGGAAGAGTATTCCTAAGTATTTTAGCATTTTTATGATATTGTAAATGAAATTGTTTTCTTTTCTTTTCCTTTTTTTTTTTTTGAGACAGAGTCTAGCTCTGTTGCCCAGGCTGGAGTGCAGTGGCACGATCTCGGCTCACTGCAAGCTCCGCCTCCCAGCTTCATGCCATTCTTCTGCCTCAGACTCCCGAGTAGCTGGGACTACAGGTGCCCACCACCACGAATGTTTTGTATTTTTAGTAGAGACGGGGTTTCACTGTGTTAGCCAGGGTGGTCTCGATCTCCTGACCTCGTGATCTGCCCGCCTCGGCCTCCCAAAGTGCTGGGATTACAGGCATGAGCCACCGCGCCTGGCTGAAATTGTTTTCTTACTTTCCCTTTTGGATTATTTATTGTTAGTGTACAGAAGTGCAACTGATTTAAATTTTTTTATTAAATTTTTATTTATTAATTTCTCTAGTCTTTTATCCCTTAAATGCAACTGAGTTTTGTGTGCGTTGATTTTGTATCCTACTACTTTGCTGAATTCATTTATTCTAAGTTTTTTTTGTGTGTGTAATCTGCAGGGTTTACATATAAAATCATATTGTATGC
This sequence comes from Theropithecus gelada, assembly GCF_003255815.1. Lineage (NCBI taxonomy): Eukaryota > Metazoa > Chordata > Mammalia > Primates > Cercopithecidae > Theropithecus > Theropithecus gelada. The sequence goes on from NC_037669.1 coordinate 88,296,778, forward strand.
AAACAGAGGTAATTTTACACCTTCCTTTCCAATCTGGATGCCTTTTATTTCTTTTTATTGCCTAGTTGTCCTGACTAGAACTTCTAATACTATGCTGAATAGAAGTGGTGAAAGAAGTCATTTTTGCTTTGTTCCTGATCTTAGAGGAAAAGCTTTCCGTCTTCCACCACTGAAGATAGGTTCTGTGGTGAGCAGGTCTCTGCAAACCTGTCCCCAAAGTCTGAGGAAACTGAGAGGTTGAAGAAAGAGGATGACAAGTCCAGTCATCCAGAAACATTTAATATGGCCATACAAACACAAGCCATGTCTGTGTCTCCAGCAGCAGCAAGATAAGGTGGTGGATCCCTGCACCATCACCCTCCAGACCCAGGGCTTATCTACTACAGGGAAGGAATGTGTAGGATGATTGAAACCAACCCCTCAGGAAAAGGTGAGAATGCCATGTGAATCTGCCTTAGGGAAGGATTTACAGTAAAAGCAGATAAAGTAGAAATATTAGAAGCTGTATTAGTCTGTTCTTATGCTACTGTGAAGAAATACCTGAGACTGGATAATTTATAAAAGAAAGAGGTTTAATTGACTTCTGCAATTGCTGGGGAGTTCTGCATTGCTGGGGAGGCATCAGGAAAATTAGATTCATGGTAGAAGGCAAAGGAGAAGCAGGCACCTTCTTCACAGGGTGGCAGGACAGAGTGAGTGCAAGCAGGGGAAATGCCAGATGCTTATAAAACTGTTGGATCTTGTGAGACTCACTATCACAAGAACAGCCTGGGGGAAACTGCTCCATGATACAGTTATCTACACTTGGTCCTACCCTTGACACATGGGGATTTTTACAATTTAAGGTGAGATTTGGGTGCGGACACAGAGCCAAATCATATCAAAAGCATTCCCGGAACCAGGGGTTAATCAGAAGTGAACATGGTGAATTAGTATCCAAGATAAAGTTGCTTTGGCTGCCACCAACTATTAGCTGTGGGCTTTTCCCATATACTCCTTATTATGTTGAGGTAATTTCCTTCTATTCCTGTTGTGTTGTTGTTGTTGGTTTTTAATCATGAAACATCTGAATTTGTCAGATACTTTGTTTTCTCCAAAAATTGAGATGATTATGCATTTTCCCCCTTCATTTGGTTAATGTAGTATATTATATTGAGCAATTTGCATATATTGAACTATCATTGCATTCCAGGAGTAAATCCTATCTGGTCATGGAATATATTCCATTTAATGTGCTATTTAATTCTTTTTTCTCTTTTTGGAGACAGGGTCTTGCGCCACCACCTAGGCTGGAGTGCAGTGGTACTTTCATGGCTCATTGCAGCCTTGACTTCCCAGGCTCAAGCAATCCTCCCACCTCAGCCTCCTGAGTAGGTGGGACTACAGGCGTGCACCACCATGCCTGGCTAATTAAATTTTTTTTCTTTTTGTAGAGATGAGGTCTTGCTATATTGGCCAGGCTGGTCTCAAACTTCTGGCCTCAAGTGATCCTCCCTCCTTGGCTTCCCAAAGTGGTGGGGTTACAGACATGAGCCACTGCACCTGGCTGCTATTAAATTCTGTTTGCTAGCATTTTTTTGAGAATTTTTGTATCAATATTCATCAAGGATATTGTTCTGTAGTTTTCTTTTCCTGTACCATCTTTGTCTGTCTTTGGTATCAGGGCAATTCTGGCCTTATAATAAACTAGAAATATTCCATCCTCTTCAATTTTTTTGAAGTTTGAAAATAATTACTGTTAATTTTTTCCAAATTTTTGTTAGAACTCACCAGTGAAACCATCAGGTCCAGAGCTTTCCTTTGCTGAAGTTTCTGATTATTATTTTTAAATTTAAATTTAAATTTTTTTCATTTTTGACTTTTCTTTTCAACCCATGCAGATGCTTACTGTTTTGATCTCCTTACTAGTTATTGGTCTATTCAGATTTTCTATTTCTTTGTGATTTAGTTTGGCAGGTTTTTGTTTCTAGGAATTTCTCCATTTCATCTAGGTTATCCAATTTGTTAGCTGTGAAGCAGATCCATTGTGTACTGATTATCAACTTATCTGAGTTCAGTGGGACAGAACATATTCATATGCAACACATTACATGAGGTAGATTCATTACGCACATCTATGCAGCAAGGGACGACAGAAACCTTGGATTCATCACGAGCCAGTCACCCAAGGCTTAAGAAAGCTTCCTGTGGTGGATGGAGTCTCATCTGCATGTGCCCCACATGCACTACAACTGAGGGACCCCAAAAAGCAGCCTGCCCTAGTTTTTTTTTTCTCCAGGGAAACAGGAATTGATGAGCGAAAGCATTAAAAAATATCTTGTTTGGCAAGGGGCAGATGAACAGAGCCTGAGCTGTTCCAGTATCTCAGTCACATTCCCAGTACAATCTGCTATTATTCTTGAGAACTACAAGTGAGAAAGGGGAAGAACTGGATTGAACCAGGCCACGTGGAGGACTGTCCTGCAGTCCACATCCTGATTGATACATCCCTCTTAACAAAGCTCATCTGTTTCATATGTCTACCAATCTTCCTGGATTCAGAGGTGAAGCTTTGTCTCATTAGGCTGATATAAAACCTTAACTGACACAATCTTAGTGCAGCATTGTTGAGCCATAGCCAGGATTCCTTTTAGTAAGCCCAGAAGGACTGCTACAGAAAGTAGGATGATCAGGCCTGTCTGGAGCAGTGACCTATCCCATAATCCCAGTGAACCAGGTAAGAAGTTGCTAAAGATGTCAAAGAAGCATCCTTCAGGTGGCCCCATGGGCTGAAGCCAGTGGACTTGCTTTCCGATCTCCTCTACTTCTTTTGTTTATTAAGGTACAGCAGGAGGTGTTGGCAGTTGCACACTCTCCTCCCCGTTGTGCTAAAAAAAATTCTAGAGCAATTCTGTTGTCTATGACAACCTTCGCAAAGGACATGAGGGATGCCTGTTGGGCTGTCAAGGCAGTGACAGCAGAGGAAGCAATATTTGCCATGGTCAGGAATGGCTTTCCTATCATTTTTTTCTTCATGAGCACTGACTTCTATGTATGATAGCAAAGATTTCATAAAGGACATAAACCCAGAATCAGTCACATCTGGTAGGTCCCTAGTAAGCCTGATGTATAGCTTTAGGTTGCTGGCCCAATGGTGTGATTCATTTCCAGGGTGATATCTAGGGGGATCCCCCCAATATGCCCAGTATGCAGGATCCCACCATTTGCCAGCTTTCCAGACATGACATTACCCATCCTGTGTTTGAGTCACCCCCAGATCACCTCCAGAGAAAGAGGTAGCCCTTGAGTGTGTACAGCACTTTCCTTGCTTTATTGCTCAGTGATGCATTCGTGGGTATGGAGGTATTGGCTTCCATCAGCCAGGTCTAATTTCTGGCAAAATTGCATGAGCTCAGTTTCACCTGTATGATATTGTTCATGAAGCCCCTACATAGAAGGCTAGTTCCGCTGTTGTTGTGACTACTGGTACACTTCTGGTATACTTCTTGTTCACGTAATCAAATGAGCATCAGCTCACCATGGTTTTGTTAGTTGTGGTTGTGACATTTTGCCATAGAGTCTGTTAAAGCAAGGCACCTTTGGCTCCCTCCCATGTTGTGGGTGTCAGATCCTCACTAGGTGAGCCAGGGCTCAGGTTCTGTTGGTGTAAACTGTGGAATTAGGAATGCTGGTGTGGTTGACCACTGACACGATGAGAGGCTTGCTGTGGCCTGTTAGTTATTTCTGTTACATATAGCATTTTAAGATAACAACAAGAATCATGACTGACAGTGTCACAGCACCATCAGACTTATATAAATTTCATATAGTCTTTTGAATACTCACATTAATAACATATCTATACAAATGTAACCTTAGAAAAAGATTTAACATAATCAAAATTATGAGTGATAACATAGTACATATTTATGAATTTATATAATGTTTGGGACACTTATATTAATAATATATCCATAAATGTAACTGAAAGAAGATCTAGTTTCACTTATCTTTTGACAAGGTTGTCCACACAATATAACAAATAAGCCTAATCATTCAATATCTCTACAAGATGAGAGTTGTGTTCTTTGATGATCTCAAAAGGCCCAACTGGAAGATTCCAAAGTTAATTTTAGGTCAAAAAGCTTAACTTGGAGGGGTTGTTTCCAAGATGACTGAATAGGAGCAGTTCCGGTCTATAGCTCCCAGTGAGACTGATGCAGAAAACGGGTGATTTCTGCATTTCCAACTGAGGTACCTGGTTCATCTCACTGGGACTCGTTGGACAGTGGGTGCAGCCCATGGAGGGTGAGCCAAAGCAGGGCAGGGCGCCGCCTCACCCAGAAAGTGCAAGGGGTTGGGGGATTTCCCTTTCTTAGCCAAGGGAAGCCGTGAGTGACTGTACCTGGAGGAATGATACACTCCTGCCCAAATATTGTGCTTTTCCCATGGTCTTCACACCTGACAGACCAGAAGATTCCCTCCCATGCCTGGCTCGGTGAGTCCCACACCCATGGAGCCTTGCTCACTGCTAATGCAGCAGTTTGAGATCAACCTGGGATGCTGAAACATGGTGGGGGGAGGGGTGTCTGCCATTGCTGAGGCTTGAGTAGGCTGTTCTATGTTCACAGTGTAAACAAAGCAGCAGGGAAGCTCAAACTGGGCAGAGCCCACCAGAGCTCAGCAAGACCTACTGCCTTTCTAGATTCCACCTCTGGGGGCAGGGCATATCAGAACAAAAGGCAGCAGACAGCTTCTGCAGACTTAAATGTCCCTGCCTGACAGCTCTGAAGAAAGCAGTGGTTCTCCTGGCATGGCATTCAAGCTCCAATAATGGACCGACTGCCTCCTCAAGTGGGTCTCTGACCCCTGTGTAGCCTGACTGGGAGACATCTCCCAGTAGGGATCAACAGACACCTCATGCAGGTGGGTGCCACTCTGGGATGAAGCTTCCAGAGGAAGGATCAGGCAGCAATATTTGCTGTTCTGCAGCCTCCACTGGTGATACCCAGGCAAACGGGGTCTGGACTGGACCTCCAGCAAATTCCAAGAGACCTACAGCTGAGGGGCCTGACTGTTAGAAGGAAAACTAACAAACAGAAGGGAATAGTAGCAACATCAGCAAAAAGGACATCCACACCAAAACCCCATCCATAGGTCACCAACATCAAAGACCAAAGGTGGATAAAACCACAAAGATCGGGGGAAACCAGAACAGAAAGGTTGAAAATTCCAAAAACCAGAATGCCCATTCTCCTCCAAAGGAACACAGCTCCTTGGAACTCCTCCAGAGGAACACAGCAAGGGAACAAAACTGGACTGAGAATGAGTTTGACAAGTTGACAGAAGTAGGCTTCAGAAGGTTGGTAATAACAATCTTCTCCAAGCTAAGGAAGCATGTTCTAACCCATCGCAAGGAAGCTAAAAATCTTGAAAAAAGGTTAGATAAATGGCTAACTAGAATAACCAGTGTAAAGAAGAGCTTAAATGACCTGATGGAGCTGAAAACCACAGTATGAGAACTTCATGAAGTATACACAAGCTTCAATAGCTGATTTGATCAAGCAAAAGAAAGGATATCAGTGATTGAAGATCAAATTAATGAAATAAAGTGAGAAGATTAGAGAAAAAGAGTGAAAAGAAATGAACAAAGTTTCCAAGAAATATGGGACTATGTGAAAAGACCAAATCTATGATTGGTGTACCTGAAAGTGACAGGGAGAATGGAACCAAGTTAGAAAACACTCCTCAGGATATTATCCAGGAGAACTTCCCCAACCTAGCAAGGTGGGCCAACATTCAAATTCATGAAATACAGAGAACATCACAAAGGTACTCCTCAAGAAGAGTAACCCAAGACACAAAATTTTCAGAGTCACCAAGGTTGAAATGAGGAAAAAAATGTTAAGAGCAGCCAGTGAGAAAGGTCAGGTTACCCACAAAGGGAAGCCCATCAGACTAACAGTGGATCTCTTGGCAGAAACCCTACAAGCCAGAAGAGAGTAGGGGCCAATATTCAACATTCTTAAAGAATTTTCAACCCAGAATTTCATATCCAGCCAAATTAAGCTTCATAAGTGAAGGAGAAATAGACTATTCTATAGACAAGCAAATGCTGAGAGATTTTGTCACCACCAGGCCTGCCTTTCAAGAGCTCCTGAAGGAAGCACTAAACATGGAAAGGAACAACTGGTACCAGCCACTACAAAAGCATGCCAAATTGTAAAGACCATCAATGCTGTGAAGAAGCTGTATCAATTAATGGGTGAAATAACCAGCTAGCATCGTAATGACTGGATCAAATTCACATATAACAATATTAACCTTAAATGTAAATGGGCTAAATGCCCCAATTAAAAGACACAGACTGGCAAATTGTTTAAAGAGTCAAGACCCATTGGTGTGTTGTATTCAGGAGACCCATCTCACATGCAAAGACACACATATGCTCAAAATAAAGGGATGGAGGAAGATCTACCAAGCAAATGGAAACAAACAAAAAAAAAAAAGCAGGGGTTGCAATCCTGGTCTCTGATAAAACAAACTTTAAACCAACAAAGATCAAAAGAGACAAAGAAGGCCATTACATAATGGTAAAGGGATCAATTCAACAAGAAGAGCTAACTATTCTAAATATATATGCAACCAATACAGGAGCACCCAGATTCATAAAGCAAGTTCTTACAGACCTACAAAGAGACTTAGACTCCCACACAATAATAAGCGGAGACTTTAACACCCCACTGTCAATATTAGACAGATTAATGAGACAGAAAATTAACAAGGATATCCAGGACTTGAATTCAGCTCTGGACCAAGCAGACCTAATAGACATCTACAGAACTCTCCACCGCAAATCAATAGAATGTACATTCTTCTCAGCACCATATCACACATATTCTAAAATTGACTACATAATTGGAAGTAAAACACAACTTAGCAAATGTAAAAGAACAGAAATCACAACAAACTGTCTCTCAGACCACAGTGCAATCAAATTAGAACTCAGGATTAAGAAACTCACTCAAAACCACACAACTAATGGAAACTGAACAACCTGGTCCTGAATGACTACAGGGTAAATAACAAAATGAAGGCAGAAATAAAGATGTTCTTTGAAACCCATGAGAACAAAGACACAACGTACCAGAGTCTCTGGGACACATTTAAAGCAGTGTGTAGAGGGAAGTTTATAGCATTAAATGCCCACAAGGGAAAACAGGAAAGATTTAAAATCAATACCCTAACATCACAATTAAAAGAACTAGAGAAGCAAGAGCAAACAAATTCAAAAGTTAGCCGAAGACAAGAAATCACTAAGATCAGAGCAGAAATGAAGGAGATAGAGACACCAAAAAACCCTTTAAAAAATCAAGAATCCAGGGGCTGGTTTTTTTGAAAAGATCAACAAAATAGACGCTAGCAAGACTAATAAAGAAGAAAGAGAGAAGGGTCAAATTGACACAATAAAAAATGATAGAGGGGATATCACCACCGATCCCACAGAAATACAAACTACCATCAGAGAATACTATAAACACCTCTATGCAAATAAACTACAAAGTCTAGAATAAATGGATAAATTCCTGGACACATACACTCTCCAGCTTTGTTCTTTTTTTTTTTTTTTTTTTTTGAGATGGAGTCTCGCTCTGTCGTCCAGACTGGAGTGCAGTGGCGCGATCTCCGCTCACTGCAAGCTCTGCCTCCTGGGTTCACGCCATTCTCCTGCCTCAGCCTCCTGAGTAGCTGGGACTACAGGCGCCCGCCACCACGTCCGGCTAATTTTTTTTTGTATTTTAGTAGAGATGGGGTTTCACCGTGTTAGCCAGGATGGTCTCAGAAGTTGAATCTCTGGATAGACCAATAACAACTTCTGAAAGTGAGGCAATAATTAATAGCCTACCAACTAAAAAAAGTCCAGGACCAGACCGATTTGCAGCTGAATTCTACCAGAGGTACAGAGAGGAGCTGGTACCATTCCTTCTGAAACTATTCCAATCAGTAGAAAAAGAGAGAATCCTCCCTAACTCATTTTATGAAGCCAGCATCATCCTGATACCAAAATCTGGCAGATACAACAACAAAAAAGAGAATTTTAGGCCAATATCCCTGATGAACATTGATGTGAAAATCCTCAATTAAATACTGACAAACTGAATCCAGTAGCACATTAAAAAGCTTATCCACCACGATCAAGTCAATTTCATCTCTGGGATGCAAGGCTGGTTCAACATACACAAATCAATAAACATAATCCATCACATAAACAGAACCAATGAGAAAACCCACATGATTATCTCAATAGATGCAGAAAAGGCCTTTGACATAATTCAACAGCCTTTCATGCTAAAAACTCTCAATAAACTAGGTATTGATGGAACGTATCTCAAAATAATAAGACCTATTTATGACAAACCCACAGCCAATATCATACTGAATGGGCAAAAACTGGAAGCTTTCCCTTTGAAAACCGGCACAAGACAAGGATGCCCTCTCTCACTCATAGTATTGGAACTATTCAACCTAATACTGAAACTTCTGGCCAGGGCAATCAGGCAAGAGAAAGAAATAAAGGGTACTCAAATAGGAAAAGAGGAAATCAAATTGTCTCGGTTTGCAGATGACATGACTGTATATTTAGAAAACCCCAACGTCTCAGCCCAAAATCTCCTTAAGCTGAGAAGCAACTTCAGCAAAGTCTCAGGACACAACACTGATGTGCAAAAATCACAAGCATTCCTATACACCAATAACAGACAAACAGAGAGCCAAATCATGAGTTAACTCCCATTCACAATTGCTACAAAGAGAATAAAATACCTAGGAATCCAATTTATAAGGGATGTGAAGGACCTCTTCAAGGAGAACTAGAAACCACTGCTCAGTGAAATAAAAGAGGACACAAACAAATGGAAGAATGTTCCAAGCTCATGGATAGGAAGAATCAATATTGTGAAAATGGCCATACTTCTCAAGGTAATTTATAGATTCAATGCTATCCCCATCAAGCTACCACTGACTTTCTTCACATAATTGGGAAAAAAACTACTTTAAAGTTCATATGGAACCAAAAAAGAGCCCACATAGCCAAGAATATCCTAAGCAAAAAGAATAAAGCTGGAGGCGGCTGGGCGCAGTGGCTCACGCCTGTAATCCCAGCACTTTGGGAGGCCGAGATGGGCAGATCACGAGGTCAGGAGATCAAGACCATCCTGGCTAACATGGTGAAACCCCGTCTCTACTAAAATACAAAAAAATTAGCCGGGTATGGTGGCGGGTGCCTGTAGTCGCAGCTACTCAGGAGGCTGAGGCAGGAGAATGGCGTGAACCCGGGAGGTGGAGCTTGCAGTGAGCCGAGATTATGCCACTGCACTCCAGCCTGGGCGACAGAGCGAGACTCTGTCTCAAAACAAAACAAAAAAACAAAAGAACAAAGCTGGAGGCATCATACTACCTGATACAAGGCTCCTGTAACCAAAATAGCATGCTACTGGTACAAAAACTGATACATAGACCAATGGAACAGAACAGAGGCCTCAGAAATCACACTGCACATCTACAACTATCTGATCTTTGACAAACCTGACAAAAACAAGAAATGGGGAAAGGATTACCTGTTTAATAAATGGTGCTGGGAAAACTGGCTAGCCATATGAAGAAAGCTGAAACTGGATCCCTTCCTTACACCTCATACAAACATTAACTCAAGATGGATTAAAGATTTAAATGTTAGACCTAAAGCCATAAAAACCCTAGAAGAAAACCTAGGCAATACCATTCAGGACATAGGCATGGGCAAGGACTTCATGACTAAAACACCAAAAGCAATGGCAACAGAAGCCAAAATAGACAAATGGGATCTAATTAAACCAAAAAGCTTCTGCACAGCAAAAGAAACTATCATTAGAGTGAACAGGCAACCTACAGAATGGGAGAAAATGTTTGCAATCTACCCATCTGACAAAGGGCTAATATCCAGAATCTACAAAGAACTTAAACAAATTTACAAGAAAAAAAACCCCATCAAAAAGTGGGCAAAATATATGAACAGACATGTCTCAAAAGAAGACATTTATGCAGCCATTGTTGGCTGCATAATAGACGTATGAAATAATGCTCATCATCACTGGTCATCAGAGAAATGCAAATCAAAACCACAGTGAGATGCCATCTCACAACAGGTAGAATGGCGATCACTAAAAAGTCAGTAAATAACAGATGCTGGAGAGGATGTGGAGAAATAGGAATGCTTTTACATTGTTGATGGGAGAGTAAATTAGTTCAACCATTGTGGAAGACAGCGTGGTGATTCCTCAAGGATCTAGAACTAGAAATACCATTTCCCCCAGTGATTCCATTACTGGGTATATACCCAAAGGATTATAAATCATTCTACTGTAAAGACACATACACACATATGTTTATTGCAGCACTGTTCACAATAGCAAGGTCTTGGAACCAACACAAATGCCCATCAATGACAGACTAGATAAAGAAAATGTGGCACATATACACCATGGAATACTATGCAGTCATAAAAAAGAATGAGTTCCTGTCCTTTGCAGGGACATGGATGAAGATGGAAACCATCATTCTCAGCAAACTACCACAAGGACAGAAAACCAAACACAGAACGTTCTCACTCAAAAGTGGGAGTTGAACAATGAGAACACATGGACACAGGAAGGGGAACATCACACAATGGGGCCTGTTGGGGGGCAGGAGACTGGGGGAGGGATAGCGTTAGGAGAAATACCTAATGTAAATGACGAGTTGATGGGTGTGGCAACCCAACATGGCACATGTATACCTATGTAACAAACCTGCACATTGTGCACATGTACCCTAGAATTGAAAGTATTAAAAAAATACAAAAAAAGCAAAAAAAAAAAAGCTTAACTTAGGATAAAAATGTTATACCTATACACAATGGAATATGATTCAGCCATAGAAAAGAATGAATTTCTGTCACTTACAGTCACATGGAGAAAACTGGAGGGCATTAAGTGAAATGAACCAGGCACAGAGAGACAAATTTCTCATGTTCTTGCTCATACATGGGAGGTAAATATATATAAAAAATTGAACTCATGGTGATAGAGAGTAGAATAATGATTATTAGAGTCTGGGCAATTAATGGAGGTGGAGAGAGGTCGAGTGAGGATAGTTAATGGGCGCAAAAATGCAGCTAGATAGGATGAATAAGATCTAGCATTCAGAAGCATAATAAGGTTACTGTAGTTAACAACAATCGGTTGTATATTTTAAAATCGCTGAAAGAGTGGAATTAGAATGTTCCTAACACAAATAAATGATAAATTCTTGAGGTGATGGATACCCCGATTACTCAGATTGGGTCACTATACATTATATGCCTGCATCAAAAAATCCCATGTACCCCACTAATATATGTGACTATTATGTAAAAAAATACAAATTAAGGAAAAAAATCAACCACTGAGAAAGACCAGAATTAAACCGTTTTCTACATGTTTCAAGCATCATAACCATTTGGATGCGTTTTCCATTCTATCTATTTTACTATCTATAGCAGAAGCTTTAGTGCTTCACAGTAAACAAAGTTCAAAGATTCCTTGGATTTAATGAGAAATGTTTGCATTAAGTTCAATGTGCTATTTGTTTAAGAAAGCAAGCAAGAAAGTTATTTAAAAAGATTTCCAGCAATTTTGTTTAAAACAAATAAATCCAGGAATAGGGGGTTAACCTTTAGCTATCTAGAAATTTACACATCTTTCTAGAATCATTCCTTCTGAAAAAATACCAGTGGCTAAAGATTTACTCTAATTAATGTCTATTTTTTTTATAAGCAATTAGTGTTTTTATTTAAATAAATAAATACTTGGTGATTATTTGGATAGAAATATCAACATATCCACGAATATAAAGAATTCACTGGAGTACATTATTTGGATAACATGTATAGGATATAGTAAAAATGTATATGTATAAGGGATATGTATATGCATAAGGGATATAGTAAAAATGTATACATATATGGGATATAGTAAAAATCTAATGTATAAAGATTAGATCCTTGTGGATGTATATCATATATATCATTTATAAACACCATGAATACATTTGGAATAATTCAACAATAAAGTTAAACTACTCAGTTAAAAAAAAAGATTTAGTTTAGGTTTTGATTCTGGAGAAACCTGCCAAAGATGTCAGAAGATTCAAAACACTTTAATAAAACAAAATCACAGGTCACTGTAAAATAAGGGTCATTCATTTAACCAGAGTGATCATCAAAAGACTTCAAAAGCAGTACAACATGTTACATGGATATAGAAACTTCAATCCTTTTAAAGCTCAGTTTCCTTAAATAATCAGAAACATAATAAAGACAACTCAGGAATTATCTTGATAAAACATAAAATCTTCATTTTTTAAGGTGAGTTATCAAAAAGGTAAAAACAAACAAACAAACAAACAAAACCCAAAAACACCTCCTTTAGTGTAATTGCTTTTTTTTTTTTTTTTTGACAGAGTTTCGTTCCATAACCCAGGCTGGAGTGCAGTGGCGGGCTCTGCTCACTGCAAGCTCTACCTCCTAGGTTCTCGCCATTCTCCTGCCTCAGCCTCCTGAGTAGCTGAGACTACAGTTGCCTGCCACCACGCCCGGCTAATTTTTTGTATTTTTAGTAGAGATGGGGTTTCACAGTGTTAGCCAGGATGGTCTCGATCTCCTGACCTCGTGATCCACGCGCCTCAGCCTCCCAAAGTGCTAGATTACAGGTGTGAGCCACTGCGCCTGGCCCTGCTTTTCTTTTCTTATTATACTTTAACTTCTAGGGTACGTGTGCGCAATGTGTGGATTTGTTACATATGTATACATGTGCCATGTTGGTTTGCTGCACCCATCAACTCGTCATTTACATTAGGAATTTCTCCTAACGCTATCCCTCCCCCAGTCCCTCACCCCTGACAAGCCCTGGTGTGTGATGTTCCCCAACCTGTGTCCAAGTGTTCTCATTGTTCAATTCCCACCTATGACTGAGAACATTCGGTGTTTCATTTTTTGTCCTTGTGATAGTTTGCTGAGAATGATGGTTTCCATCTTCATCCATGTCCCTGCAAAGGACAGGAACTCATCCTTTTTTATGGCTGCATAGTATTCCATGGTGGATATGTGCCACATTTTCTTAATCCAGTCTATCATTGATAGACATTTGGGTTGGTTCCAAGTCCTTGCTATTGTGAATAGTGCTGCAATAAACATACATGTGCATGTGTCTTTACAGTAGCATGATTTATAATCCTTTGGGTATATACTCAGTAATGGGATCGCTGGGTGAAATACCATTGAGGAGTCACCACACTGTCTTCCACAATGGTTGAACTAATTTACACTCCCACCAACAGTGTAAAAGCATTCCTATTTCTCCATATCCTCTTCAGCATCTGTTGTTTCCTGACTTTTTAATGATCGCCATTCCACCTGTTGTGAGATGGCATCTCATTGTGGTCTTGATTTGCATTTCTCTGATGACCAGTGATGATGAGCATTTTTTCGTATGTCTGTTGGCTGCATAAATGTCTTCTTTTGAGACGTGTCTGTTCATATTCTTTGCCCACTTTTTGATGGGGTTGTTTGTTTTTTTCTTGTAAATTTGTTTAAGGTCTTTGTAGATTCTGGATATTAGCCGTTTGTCAGATGGGTAGATTGGAAACATTTTCTCCCATTCTGTAGATTGCCCATCCACTCTGATGGTAGTTTCTTTTGCCATGCAGAAGCTCTTTAGTTTAATTAGATCCTATTTGTCTATTTTGACTTCTGTTGCCATTGCTTTTGGTGTTTTAGTCATGAAGTCCTTGCCCATGCCTATGTCCTGAATGGTATTGCCTAGGTTTTCTTCTAGGGTTTTTATGCTTTAGGTCTAACATTTAAATCTTTAATCCATCTTGAGTTAATGTTTGTATGAGGTGTAAGGAAGGGATCCAGTTTCAGCTTTCTTCATATGGCTAGCCAGTTTTCCCAGCACCATTTATTAAATAGGTAATCCTTTCCCCATTTCTTGTTTTTGTCAGGTTTGTCAAAGATCAGATAGCTGTAGATGTGCAGTGTGATTTCTGAGGCCTCTGTTCTGTTCCATTGGTCTATGTATCAGTTTTTGTACCAGTAGCATGCTATTTTGGTTACAGGAGCCTTGTAGTATAGTTTAAAATCAGGTAGTATGATGCCTCCAGCTTTGTTCTTTTTGTTTAGGATTGTCATGGCTATGTGGGCTTTTTTTGGTTCCATATGAACTTTGAAGTAGTTTTTTCCAATTCTGTGAAGAAAGTCATTGGTAGCTTCATGAGAATGGTATTGAATCTATAAATTACCTTGAGCAGTATGGCCATTTTCACAATATTGATTTTTCCTGTCCATGAGTATGGAATGTTCTTCCATTTGTTTGTGTCCTCTTTTATTTCGTTGATCAGTGGTTTGTAGTTCTCCTTTAAGAGGTCCTTCACATCTCTTGGTAATTGCTTTTCTTTCCAGGAAGCCCATTTAGAGAGTCTAGAAATCAACCTGATAAAATGGTACTTGAATTTAATCAGACATAGGAAGAGGGTGTTCAGGGTTATGAGTTTACACTATTATAGAGGAATATAAACAAGGAAACTAGTACCTTGAGCAGGAAAATACATGGCTCTTAGCAACAGTATAAGAAGTGTCCTGGTTACATAGAAAAATTCAGACACATTAAGAAAAGACAAAAGTAGAGAATGAAGCTATACTCAAGGAAAACATTGCTTTTCTAAACCTTCAAGATAAATATTTCAGCATCAGGCCATATCAATAGAGTTAGAACTGGAGGAAAAAATCATAGGAGTTGGTAAAAAGACTGAAGAAGAGAGTTATCACCCCATCCAAGCAAAAAGATATACCTTTTCAGGGGGAGGAGACTGAAAGGCGATGGTGTATGACCTGTAAACCCTGTGCATTGAAGAACAGCAAAAATTGAACTTCTGAGATATAAATTTGAGAAGCTTCAAAAAGAAAAATTTTACCTCAATAAATGAAATTACCATTTTGTATGTAAAAATGGTGTACAGCATTTCCAACCTGAAAGTAGGCAATTTAACTACATATCAGGAAGTCATAGAAACTGTAGTTTAGGAGATGACTGTTAAAGACACATTTCAGTATTAAAAAGGAAAATGTCAGGCCAGGTCCAGTGCCTCATGCCGATAATCCAAGAATTTTGAGAGGCTGAAGTGGGAGGACTGCTTGAGCCCAAGAGTTTGAGACCAGCCTGGGCAACATGGTGAGAGCCCATCCCTACAAAAAATAAAAAAATTAACTGGGTGTCGGGGCATGTGCCTGTAGTCCCCGTTACTCGGGAGGCTGAGATGGGAGGATCACTTGAGTCCAGGAGTTTGAGGCTGCAGTGAGCCAAAGTCACATTTCTGCAATACAGCCTAGGGTCTTTCTTGCAATTTTACTAAGAGCAAGTTAATACTTTAAGAAAACCTTGTTATTGTAACATTGGGAACCATATTTTTTAGTTTTGTGTTAGTGTACTTTTAACATTGAAGCTTAACCTTTAGAAGGACATAAATAATTCCCTTCTAATTATAGTCAACTACACACAAAATTCTGTTAATAAATTCTCTTTCATTAAGCTTTTTATGACTTACTGAGACCACTGATGACATACTTGAACTGTCTGCTCCGTTCTATATGTCCTCTTTTCTTTTTTTTCCTTCTCTTTTCTTTTCTTTTTCTTTTTTTGGAGTCTTGTTCTGTTACCCAGGGTGGAGTGTAGTGTAGTGGCATGATCTTGGCTCACTGTACCTCTGCCTCCTGGGTTCAAGCGATTATCCTGCCTCAGCCTTCTGAGTAGCTGCGATTACAAGTGCCCACCATGCCAAGATAATTTTTCGTATTTTTAGTAGAGATGGGGTTTTGCCATGCTGGCCAGGTTAGTCTCAAATTCCTGACCTCAAGTGATCCACCTACCTTGACCTCCCAAAGTCCTGGGATTACAGGCGTGAGACATCATGCCCAGCCTATACTTCCTCTTTCTTAAATGATTGATGATTTTACTTTAGGACAAAAACACATCACACAAGATTTTTATACAAACGTATTATCATTTCTTTTTAACCTTTGTTACCAAAACTACATCATCATATCCATAACTTTCTTCACTGCTTCCTTTCTATCTTGTTTCATATTTTCAAATAACCTTTAAATAGCTTCAAAATTAGGTGAATTATTTTAAAATAAAGAACATACTTTAATGTTTTTCTTATATATTTTTCTGATCAAAAACACATCTTACTTTTTTGATACATTTTACATGTCAATTATACATCAATTAGAATTTTTAACTCTTAGTAACCTTAAATTGTAGTGAAAACTTTAGAAACAAGAAATTTTGAATTGTCTGTCACATGTCAGTGTTTTATAAATGAGAACCATTTTATAATTTTTAGAAACATGTTTCCCCATAGTTTAAAAATGTATATTAAGAGGCTAAAATATATTTAGGCTTTCTATAAAATTTAAGAAGCCAAAAACAAACTCATATTTATGTCCAGCAATTTGTTTAGTATTTTCTAGTCTTATTTGCAAGTAACCCAAATGTTTAGTGGGTATCTATTATTTAACATAACTTTAAGATGTCAAATTACATAAAAAGTTCATTTATATGCATTTATCTAGCTTATATTTGCATTATTTATTTACTTTTAGTGCTTGCCTGTATTACTTATGAGAAATGGAATATTAGACAAACTAGTCATTATCTCAAATTATTTTCTTGTTAACCATTTTTATAGCCTGTGAATATCAGGCATTCACCTAAGTAGGAAACTTAAAGTTAAATATATGGATATTTTGCTGGTAATTCAGAAGATACAGCTATTTTCACTAAACCAACAATATTAAATTGTTTTTATTGATAAAAAATTACACAAACAAAGATAATTCTGTTTTAGGCTGGGTTTATGGTTCTGTAATTTTTGTGTCAAACTCTGACACCTTAAACATCTTTGAGAGACAAATATAAAACTGACCAGTAAACCCAGGCAAAAATGTATACTGACAATTTTGAACACATTTTAAAATTTTACAAATAATTTTAAAATTAGCTTATTTATTAAATATTTACTTAAGTCACGGGAACTAAAAAGCATGTGGGTTAATTCCTATATAGTTTATACACACTCCTGTTTGCCTTATTCAATCTAAGTAAAACAAATGTAAGGGATTTTTGACTATGTCAGATTCTACCATGTTGACATAACATACAATACATGTATACTTACATAAACACATCCAAATACACACACACACACAGAGAGAGAGAGAGAGGAGAGAGAGAGAGAGAGAAAGAGAGAGAGAGAGAGAGAGAGATCTACATCTTTCATTTTAGAATTTTTTTCACAAGACAGTAACGCAAGCTCACTGGTTTATAAAAGACAGTTGGATCTAAATTACATTTCGGACAAAATAGGAACCTACTCATATGGCTTAACTTTGTTTTCCCTATAGGTATTCTAATGAAGCCAGTGAACTAAAATTTTGGGGAAAGCAGTTTCCATGGCAGATTGATTTTTAAAAGCTTCTTTCGCCCCTAACTTCTTTTTGTCCTTTTTAAATTTCAAAGTTTAGGGTTAAATTTTCCATGTTTACATTTTAGCTAAGACTGGCTGAATTGTATAAGGAAAACAAAATCTCCAAGTAGTCTTGAACTAGTAACAAATCTATCTTTTGTTTGCTGGTCTGGTTTCCTGAGCATATGCAGGAGGGGAAAGACTTTAGCAATTTTTTTCCAGCTTTTTCTCTTTGGCCTCTCTGTGGCCGAAAAAGTAAAACTTTTATGCTGGACAGAGATGCCTTATGCCTTTTATGCTGGACAGAGATGCCACAGCATGGCTGTGAACTCAAGATTTTGACCCGTTTGATGTGAGAGCCTAACTTTTATGAATATTTATCTAGTACCTTTTCCTTCAGCTTACTAATTTTTCAATTAAGCATTCCATTGCCATATGCAATTATTAGTCAGGCAAACCTAAATTCATAGGTTTTTTGTTTGTTTGTTTGTTTATTTTTTTTATGGAGTCTTACTCTGTTGCCCAGGCTGGAGTGCAGTGGTGTGATCTTGGCTCACTGCAACCTCCTGGGTTCAAGTGATTCTCCTGTTTCAGCATCCTAAGTAGCTGGGATTACAGGTGCCTGCTACCACTCCCGGCTAATTTTTGTATTTTTAGTAGAGACGGGGTATTGCCATGTTGGCCAGGCTGGTCTCAAACTCCTGACCTCAGGTGATCTGCCCACCTTGGCCTCTCAAAGTGCTGGGATTACAGGCATGACCCACCATGCCTGGCCCTAAATTTATAGTTCTAAAAGGTGTCTAAGTTTTGGTTACTATAAAGCTGTTATAATTTGTAAAGCCATTAATTTGAAAGTCCTTTAAGGCTTAAAAAAAAATCTTGGCCAGAATGCTATAAGGAGTAGGTTTTATCTCAACACAACTAGAAAAGTCAGCAGATTCAAAGTAGGTAGAATAAAACAGACCGAGAACTTAGAAGACTCTACATGTTAACTTTACA
Organism: Theropithecus gelada; assembly: GCF_003255815.1. NCBI lineage: Eukaryota > Metazoa > Chordata > Mammalia > Primates > Cercopithecidae > Theropithecus > Theropithecus gelada. Next base: position 88,315,336 of record NC_037669.1, read on the forward strand.
ATTGCAGGTTTTTAGAATATTGATCATTTCAGTTCTGAATTTTTCCTGATTTAATTTTGCTCATCAGGTGCCAGGTGTGGTGGCTCCTGCCTGTAATTCTAGCACTTTGGGAGGCTGAGGCAGGAGGATCACTTGAGGCCAGGAGTTCGAGAGCAGCTTGGCCAACATGGTGAAACCCCATCTCTACAAAAATACAAAAATTAGCCGAGTGCGGTGGCACTTGCCTGTAGTCCCAGCTGCTTGGGAGGTTGACGGCGGAGGATCACTTGAGCCCAAGAGGCAGAGGTTGCAGTGAGCTGAGATGGTGCCACAGCACTCCAGCCTGGGTGACAGAGCAAAACTGTCTCAAAAATAAAAAGTATAAATAAAAATAAATAATTTTGCTCATCAATTTTTAAATGTTCACAAGAGTGGGCTGTAGTATGCAGCCAGCTGGAGTCCCAGAAAACCTGGTATGCCTTAATGCTTGAGAATTCCACTCTGTTTCTTATTAATCTCTCAAGAGCAAAGAAAATTCTATAAATCCTGTTAGGGAACTTCAGGAGTTTAGGCTGGTGCTTTAGATGGTGGTGACTGCCCTAGTGGCTTTTAATTAGCCATCCTGCACTCACCATCCAGAATGTTTGTTTTTGCTTTCAGAAGATTTTCAGAAACAAGAGAAAAGAGTCAAATCAAATCAAAAGAAACCAGTATAAGAGTGTTTGAGGCCGGGTGCGGTGGCTCATGCCTGTAGTCCCAGCACTTTGGGAGGCCGAGGCGGGCAGATCACGAGATCAGGAGATCGAGACCATCCTGGCTAACGCGGTGAAACCCCGTCTCTACTAAAAATACAAAAAATTGGCCGGGTGTGGTGGTGGGCGCCTGTAGTCCCAGCAACTTGGGAGGCTGAGGCAGGAGAATGGCGTGAACCTGGGAGGTGGAGCTTGCAGTGAGGCAAGATCGCGCCACTGCATTCCAGTCTAGGTGACAGAGTGAGACTCTGCCTCAAAAGAAGAAAAGAGTGTTTGCAAAAATTGTAACCTATGCATGTGGATCAAAATATTAAATGAGTTCCACAAACCAGAAAAGACATGCCTCACAGGCTGAATGTAAATTCTGTAGAAACCAAGAGTACTCAACTCAGAAAGACACACAGCTTTATACAAGAAAGAACTTACCAGAAAAGGCAAAAAGTCTTTTTATCATCCAAGGAGAGATGTATGGTCCTTTATTAAGGCTGCATGATCCAAATCAGATCCCAAATAATATCAAATAATACTACAAAGAGGGAGGCTCAGCCTGAGAGAAGACTCACCAGGGAAGAAAAGGCAAACCTTGGAAGCAGAGAGCTCAAAGGGCTCAAGTGGGTCCTGAACACCACTTCTAAGAATTGCCAATCCCTTCCAATAGTGTTCTTTTTCAGGTTTCATTTCTGACACCATTTATTCCAACCGAAATAACAAACATTTGGAGAGGAGGTGGTGTAAATTATTCAACTCAGAAAATATAAATGCAAACATACTAGGGAAATGTATTGGGAAATTAGTCCAGTTGAGATATGTGATCATGAACATACATGAAGACCATGCCTCATGGTTGTTGGTTTTGTCCCAGCCATGTTCCCTTATTCTGTAGGCATGGAACAGGGAGATGGTTGGCTTCATCTCATACACGTTTGCAGAATGAGAGTGGGCCAAGGGAGTGAGGTAGTGCAGGGGAGAGATGATAATTAACCACGGAATCTGCACTAGGTAAGGAAACATGCAACAGCATGTCAGTGGTGGTGTCTGTAAAAAAAGGGTGGTGTCAATAAACTGGAAAACCTTATCATATCTGAAGAAATATTGGGCTTATTGAAAAGGTGAACTGAAAAAAGAGAATAATCAAAGAATGGAAAATTAGAAAAAGCAATTTAAACAATAGTACAATTATTGGTGATGATGAGGTCTAGAGCATCACTGTCCAATGATTATTTAAATTTAAATTCAATAAAATAAAAACTTCAACTCCTCAGTTGCACTAGGCACATTTCAGGTGCACCACAACCATATGTGCCTAGTGGCTACTATATTGGCCAGCATAGAGAGAGATTTCCATCATCACAGAAGTTCCATAGAATAACACTGTTTTGGTATGACTGTGGGAGTGAGTAGCTGAGGAGAAGAGAAGAAAAGGTTTATTTGAGGTTAGAATGGAGGAGATTGTAGGGTCATCTTGACCAATGATAAAATCACCAATAATTGAGATAAAAGTAGGGGTAGGGGTAATATCAGAGGGAGCCCTGTTTGTCACATGGCCCTTGGGGAGAGGAGAACTAGTGAGGAAATTATAGAGAAGAGATGAGATTCTGTAAACTTCTGTTTTCCACTAGTCCTTAGGGTTGCCACCTAATCATTAGCATGCCTAGCCCCAGCCCCACCTACCACTAAGACCAGCCTCTTTTTTTTTTTTTTTGAGACGGAGTCTCGCTCTGTCGCCCGGGCTGGAGTGCAGTGGCCGGATCTCAGCTCACTGCAAGCTCCGCCTCCCGGGTTCCCGCCATTCTCCTGCCTCAGCCTCCGGAGTAGCTGGGACTACAGGCGCCCGCCAACTCGCCTGGCTAATTTTTTGTATTTTTTAGTAGAGACGGGGTTTCACTGGATGGTCTCGATCTCCTGACCTCGTGATCCGCCCGTCTCGGCCTCCCAAAGTGCTGGGATTACAGGCTTGAGCCACCGCGCCCGGCCAAGACCAGCCTCTTATCCTTCACCTGGGGCTGCACTGCATTGCTCCCGGGAGAATCAGCCAAATATTGCCATTCCATCTAGGTGCTTGTCAAAGAGGAAACTGAGGCATCCCAGATCCCAGCTGACCTTGATTCTCGGTTGACATAGCAGAGCCCAGTAGTCCATCCATATGTGCAGCGGTGCCCAGAATCTTCAGGAAGATGGAGCCCAGTTGCCTCCCAGATCCCCCGGTGAGAAGACAATAAGGTTGGGAATGGGAACTGGGACTTCTGGCTCTGTCATATATCAGGACAGACTGGGGCTTCTTATGGCCATTGTCAGTCCAAAACAGGGTCCATGGACACATGGGGCAAGCCTCACTGAAATTCTTTCCCAGGGAAAAGAGGAAGCAGCAAGGTCCAAGTCTCAAGAATCTCATTAGCTGGGGGAGCCCGTGAGACACACCAGACCAGGTTAGACCTTTAATAGGGACAGTAGACACAGTGCCCTTCTTGCCAGCCCTTAGGAGTTGATGATCTCAATGTGGAACTGCAGGTGAGTGGCTGTGACCACACAGTGGCCCCGGAGGAGAGCGCAGGTCTGGCAGTTGTGGCATTGCCAGTGGCCCTGGATGACGTAGATGGCGTTGAGCACCTGGCAGTATCGCCAGTGGACGCGCCACATACGGACCAAGGACTGGAGCTTGATCACTGCCCTCTCTCTGGTTGCGTAGGCGATCAGAGCTGCCCGCCGTTTCTTCTCCAGCACCCTGGACAGCGTCATCCGCCACCAGGACTGAATTATCCAGGCCCTGAGGGCTGCATGCAGCAGGGTCCTGCGCACCAGGGTGCCCCGCCACCAGGCCTGGATCTTTACAGCTGCTTTTGTTATTCTAAGTTTTCCCTAGGCAGAGACAAGAGAGATCACTCAGAAAACTTCCTGCCACTAACTTCTAGGATCTTCCTGGAAGGAGCCTGGATTTTCTCTCTCAACACACAGCCCTTCCTCAGAGTTCAGGGGAGTTAGCAGGACACTGACTAGGAGCCAGCGGACCTGATGGTGACCTTCCTCTGCCACTGTGGACACATCATCTCAATCTCAGAGTCACAGAGTCCTTCTCCAGACTATCTCTGCAGTGCATGGATCAAGGGAAAAACCATTAATAACTAGAAGGGTGCATTAGTGATGTGCAGGACCTTGTTAGTCACACTGGGTTTGGAAAGGTCTCATAACCTTCTGGCTGGTAATTCTCTGCTAATTCCAGCCCCAAACCACTACAGGCTGATTTCTGTCTGCCACGACCAATTTTTAATACTGTGGTAGATTTTCAATACCCTGACCACATGTTCTACTCCAAGTCTTTCCATATTTTGAACAGTCTACTCCCTAATTCTAAGTTCTCACATTCTCACCTCTCAGCCTCATGCATTTCTTGATGGTTTTCATTCTTTCCAATCACTCTCAATGTCTCAGTCAGGCCCAGATCCAGACAGCCCAGGCTGAGAAGGGGATGGAGGACAAATGAGCCAACATTGAGTTGACTCCTAATTAGACTCTGGATCCATAAGAGGCAAAGTCCCACACCTCATGATGTAGATATAAATGTTCTGGATTTCTCTCAACTACATGGAATTCTTCTCACCTTGACTTTATGCTGTTTTTTCTTCTGCACTGTCTTCCATTCAATGCTTTCTTCGACATCCTCAATTATAATTAAAATTAAATTGCCTTTGGTCTGTCATCAGAATTAAATGGGAAATACATAAATGAGTTAAGACTGTTTCTTTCTATGGCTCTATACAAAGACAATTACTACTTTAACATCCTCTCTTTTCTCAAGTCCTGTAAAGCCCAGGGAGATACCCACCCACCTCTGGTCCACCTAATAGATCTGGCCATGTCTCTTACACAAAATCGAACCCTCATGGCCTGTCCTTAGATGGTTCATTAGCCCTGATTTCTCTGCTCCCAAGGTCTGGCATGAGTAACATGAGTGAGGAGAGAGCTCTGAATTCACAATTGCATTGTGACATAGGGATTGGTGCATCTGCCACAGAGATGGGTCTCTGTCAGAAATAAACTCCAGGGGAACTTGTACTGTAGCAGGATGAGCTGCAGACAAAACCCCTCAGACACTGGTTTAAAGAAGGAAGAGGCTTTATTTGGCTGGGATCTTGGCAGACTTGTGTCTCAAGAACCAAGCTCCCCGAAGAAAGAGTTTCTGACCCTTTTAAGGGCTTTCAACTCTAAGGGGTCCACGTGAAAGTGTTTTGACAGATTGAGAACACATGTGGTTAGAGTAGGGGGGTTAATCTTTAAACCTCAGGCCTGGTCAGTGGCACTGGTTGGTCTTGCCACTGACTTCATTCCTGTTGTTCTTCAGCTTTTACTTCCTCCTCTTCAGAGACAGGAGACAGTAAGAGAAATGGCCTCTCTCCTCAGTACCACCTGTCTACTTGCCTACTGTCAGAGATGTGTCAGAGCTGAGGGTGGAAAAATAGAGCACTTGAGTGCCATTCCATAGCAGGGCTCTCCTCATGTGAAGTCCATCCACAGTCCCTTGTCATTATCAGCGGCATGGCAAAGCAGGGAGGACCATGACAGTGCAACCCCATATTGCTCTCCAGTGTCTGGTGAGATTTAGCACTTCCTGTCTTCCCTTGACTCAATGCCTCACAATGCCTTGGGAAACTAGAAAAAGATACACCAGATGAATCCAGAAAGCAGTCAAATAAAGATCAAAACTTAAATTAATGACATAGAAAACAAAGATGGGTAGTGGAAAATAAATTTAAAAGAGTGTTCTGACAAGACTAGTTTTAAAGATACACAGTTCACCAACCTGGGTAATCAAGAAAGAGAACGAAGTGGAATGAAAAAGGTGAAATAGCCACAGGGAAATTTAAATAAGTACAAGGAAATATTAATGGTGACAAATTTGAACACTAAGAGAAAAAGATTTTCTTTCTTTCTTTTTCTTTTTTTGAGATAGGGTGTCACTCTGTTGTCCAGGCTGGAGTGCAGTGGCACAACTTTGGCTCACTGCAGCCTTGACCTTCTTGGGCTCAGGTGATCCTCCCACCTCAGCCTCCTGAGTAGCTGGGACTACAGGCACATGCCACCATGCTTGGCTATTTATTGTTTTCATTTTTTGTTCTTTTATTTTTAAAAATATGTATTTATTTAGATATCGGATCTCACTATGTTGATTGGGCTGGTCTCAAACTCCTGGGCTCGAGTGATTCTCCCATCTCAGCTTCCCAAAGTGCTGGGATTATAGGTGTGAACCACCATACCTGGCCGATTTAAAATTCTAGGAGTTTTATAGCTTTAGCTCTTACATTTAGATCTTTGATCCATTTTAAGTTTTGTGCATGGAATGAGGGTAGGTTCAAATTCATTCTTTGATTGTGGATGTCCAGTTGTTCTGGCATAATTTGTCAAAAAGACAATTGTTTTCCCATTGAATGGGCTTGGCACCCTTGTCAAAATTAAATTGACCATAGATATATGGGTTTCTTTCAGACTCTCAATTCTATTTCACTGACCTATATGTCTGTCTTTGTGCCAGTACCAAACTGGTTGGATTACTGTTGCTTTGTGGTAAGTTTTGAAATCAGGAGGCGTGGGTCCTCCCACTTTATCTTTTTCAAGATTGCTTTGGCTATTCTGAGTCTCTTGAGTTTCCATATGAATTTTAGAACCAGCTTGTCAATTTCTGCAAAAGAAGTCTGCTGAATTCTGATAGGAATTATGCTGAATCTGTAGATCAATTTGGGGAATATTGTCATTTTAGCAATATCAAGTCTTCTAACCTACAGACACAGATGTCTTAATTTGTTTAGGTCTTCTTACACTTCTTTCAACAATGTTTTGGAGTTTTCAGTGTACAAATCTTGCTCTTTTTGTGTAAAATTTATTCCCAAGTATTGTACTTTTTTTGTTGCTGTTGTAAATGAAATTGTTTTCTTAATTTCATTTTTGGCTTTTTCATTGCTGATACAGAAATACAACCATTATTTGTTATTGATTTTATATCCTGCAACCTTGAATCATATAATCTGCAAATAGTGAGTTTTACTTCTTCTCTCCTAATCTGTATGTCTTTATTAATTTTCTTGACTAAGTGCTCTGACTGGAATCTCCAGTACAATGTTGAATACAAGTGGTGAGTGGACATTTTTGTCTTGCTCCTGATCTTAGGGAGGAAGCTTTCAGTACTTCACCAGTAAGTATGATGTTGTGTCTGGAACTGGTTCCTTCCAGTGGGTTCTTGATCTCGCTGACTTCAAGAATGAAGCCGTGGACCCTCACAGTGAGTGTTACAGTTCTTAAAGATGGTGTGTCTGGAGTTTGTTCCTTCAGATGTTCAGATGTGTCCAGAGTTTCTTCCTTCCAGTGGGTTTGTGGTCTTGCTTGACTTCAGGAGTGAAGCCGCAGACCTTTGGAGTGAGTGTTACAGCTCTTAAAGGTGATGTGTCCAGAGTTGTTTGTTCCTGCCAGTGGGTTCATGGTCTCACTGACTTCAGGAGTGAAGCCACAGACCTTCACAGTGAGTGTTATAGCTCATAAAGGTAGTGTGGACCCAAAGAGTGAGCAGCAGCAGGATTTACTGTGAAGAGTGAAAGAACAAAACTTCCACAGCATGGAAGGGGATCCAAGAGGGTTGCTGCTGCTGGCTCCGGGTGGCCAGCTTTTAGTCCCATATTTGGCCCTGCCCACATCCTGCTGATTGGTCCATTTTACAGAGTGCTGATTGGTCCATTTTTACAGAGTGCTGATTGATGCATTTACAAATCTTTAGCTAGACACAGAGCGCTGATTGGTGTGTTTTTACAGAGTGCTGATTGGTGCATTTACAAACCTTTAGCTAGACACAGAGCACTGATTGGTGTGTTTACAATCCTTTAGCTAGACAGAAAAGTTCTCCTAGTCCCCACCTGACCCAGAAACCCAGCTGGCTTCACCTCTCAATCCCCCCTGTAAACAGGACACCCCAACTGCTTTGGGAATTGGGTGATGACTATTCTAGTTACTTCCTGATGGATAGGGGCAAAGAAGGGGCCCTGCAGTTGTAAAGTCCTCCAGAGGGGAACTCTTTAGGCTAGTGAAAGGGCCAGCGGGTTGGTCCAGGGGTCCTTGGTAGAAGTTGTTAGTTGAGCTCATTTGGGGTTCCATTTGTAAAACCATCTGTAGCTTGATGGCCTTGATCCTAGAGGAAACGAATTTGACGAGGTTAAAACTGCAGGGCCTGAAGGTGAGTAATAGCAAGATGGCTGCTATGGGACCTAGAAAGGGGAGAGGTCATGTTGCCCAGCTCCAGAGGTTGGTATAAGTGTGTGAAAAGTGTTGCCTGATTTCAGAAGCCTTTTCCTGTAAACACTGGGCAGCATCTTGTACTATCCCTGACTGGTTAGTGTAAAAGCAGCATTCTTCCCTAAGAAGGTGCAGAGTCCTCCTTTCTCAGCAGTGAGGAGGTCTAGCCCTCAGTGGTTTTGGAGAGTCACTGCTGCCAAAGAGTCTATTTGGGATTGTAGAGTAACGATAGATTTCATTATTTCTTGCAAACTGTCTGAGAAATACTTTGAGACTGTGTGGTAGTAAGATAATGAAGTAGATAAACAGGCTATTCCGGTTCCTGTAGCAGTAGCCATTCCTAACCCTATAAGTAGGGGTATTAGTTGTATGACTCTGTGCTGACGGACTTGAGTTTTGAGGAGTAGTGATAGGGTCTGATTTCCACAAGATCAGAAGTTAGGATAATATATGTTTACACTGTTAACCTTTAGCAAACTTTACTTTTGTTGAAAACCTTGTAAGTTTGGGATTTCAATTATTCTTTGTTATTAATAAGGCCTTGTTCAGTCCATATTAACTTAGAATTGGTATAGATGGCTCCTTCCTGATTCTGTAAGTACTTTAAGGTTTGGCTGAGTGCAAACAGCTCTCACATTTTAGCAGACCAATTATTAGACAATTTTCCTAACTCTGCTTCTACAAGAGTTTCCTTATCATTTACTGAATACGCATTGTGTCTTTTTTCCTTAATCGCCTGGGAGGAACCATCTGTCTCCTGTCCTGAAGGGAGTTCCTCCTAGATCTGGTCGGACCTTTGTATGGTAATTAATTAAGATTTGGATCCCCTCTTATGAACTCTGCTGGGTTAAGGATTTTTGATAGGAAGGCTACGGGTTGTCAGTGGCCTCAGTGCTTTTGGGCTACACCTTTGTTTACACTGAAAACAAGGTGGTATTAGAGTGTTATAGGATTACAGAGAAGACCTTCAATTATCAATTACAGGTTTTAAATTTACCCTGGCTTTTAAAGGAATAGGGTACACTGTTTTTTCTTTACTACTTCTATCTCCCTTCTCTTTGACTTCTTCTTTGTCTCTCTCTTTCTGACTCCCTCTTTGTCTGTCTCTTCCTCTCTCTCTGACTTTCTGTCTCTTTCTCTCTTTCCTTTCTGCTGGTCTTTCCCTCCCTCTATCAGCTGCTTATGTTGCTGTTCTGTCCTCTTCTTTTGATGGCTTTGGCAGTGTAAGACTGCCACCTCCTTGGGTTTTTGCACTGCATGCAATAACTCCATGGTTTTCTTGTGGTATTTAACGGGGGTCCCCCAGAGGTTAGGAACTCCCTTTCTTTCCATATTGCAGCACAGGCATGTAGGATTAGATAAGCATACTTGCTATCTGTATACGCATTTATTCTTTTCCCTTTCCCAGTTCTAAGGCTCGGGTAAATGCCACTAGTTCTCCTAACTGGGTGCTGGTCCCTGGGGGAAGAGGCTTACTTTCAAGTACGGTTACATCACTAACTATGGCATAACCTGCCCTTTGCATCCCATTCTCCACAAATAAACTTCCATCGATATATAGGTTAAGGTCAGGATTAGCTAAGGGGACTTCTAAGAGATCATCTCGGGCAGCATAAATCTGGACTATAATTTGTTGGTAGTCATGCTCGATTGGTTCCCCAATCCTCTGGGAAAAAAGTGGCAGGGTTGAGGCCTGCACACATGCATATTTGAAGCATTGGTCCCTCAAGGAGTAGCGCCTGGTGTCTAAGCAGGTGGCTGTCTGATAGCCATAAACTTCCTTTGGCACCTAGTAAGCCATTTACATCATGAGTAGTCCAGACAGGGAGATCCTTTCCTGGTATTATTTTGATAGCCTCTGACACTAAGCCACCACCCCAACTACTCATAAACAGTGAGGCCAGCCTTTTGCTACTACATCAATTTCCTTACTTAGGTATGCCACTGATGTGGGGTTGTCCCACGAGTCTGAGTAAGGACTCCAAGAGCTATTCCTGCTCTCCCTGTGACGTATAAAGAGAAGTTATGTCCTGTGGGAAGGCTTAAAGCTGGAGCTTGAGTTCATTCCTTCCAATGCCCAGACTTCAGGGTTGATTCCCTCCTCAAGCAGGGGACAACAAATGGGTAACTTGTTCCCCATATTCATGTAGATAATAGCTCCATGTTTGGCTAATATATCCCTCCCTAATAAGGGTGTGGGGCTTTCAGGCATAACAAGAAAGGCATGTGAAAAGAGCAGTCTCCCAATTACAACTGAGAAGGTGGGAGAAATATCTGTTTACAGTCTGTCCCAGGATTCTTTGGATGGTAACGGACCTTGAGGACAGTCATCTGGGACAGGAGATTAACACTGAGAAGGCTGTGCCAGTGTCCAGGAGGAAGTCAATTTCCTGGCCCTCCATGGTTAAATGTACCTGGGGCTCTATGAGAGTGATGACATGAGCTGGCGCTTGCCTCAGGCACCCTCAGTCCTGTTGTTGGATCATCTGGTTGGTGGCTTCTGACCCAGAGAACCTTTGTTCTCTGGTGCAGTGTGCCTTCCAGTGATTGCCTCGGCATAGTGGACGTGGGTGAGGGGGCAGCTTGTTTCTCGTTGGACAATCTTTTTAAAGGTGTCCTTGTAAACCACACTGGTAACAAGCCCTACTGGGTGATTGGACTGCTCCATTTTCTGTCCTCTCTGAACCACCAAGGTTTGTTTGTCTGAGAGCCATGACTAAGGCTGCAGCCTTTCTCTGATCTCACTTTTCCTTTTGGGCCTGTTCCTCTTGGTCCCTATTATAGAACACCGAGGTTGCCAGGTTTAATAATGCCTCCAGATTTTGTTCAGGGCCCAGGGCTCAGAGCTGCTCGAGAAAGGCAGAAGGATTTTCTTCCTTTCCCTGAGTTATGGTAGACATCACTGAATAATTAATGGGCTTTTCCCTAATTTTCCTTAGTCCTTCTAGAACACAGGTCAACAGATGTTTACAACTCCAGTCCCCATGATCTGCGTTGAGGTCCCAGTGGGGATCCATAATGGGGATGGCTTGCTGACCAGTAGGGAATTTGTCCCTTTCTTCAGATGTCATTCTATCATTTACTTGACTAAGATACCAGGTATCACCGAACTCTCAGGCTGCAGCTAAAGCCGCATTCTTTTCATTAAAGGTCAGGGTTTGATCTAACAATAGCAAGACATCTCTCCAAGTGAGATCAAACTTTTCCCCTAGACCCTGAAGGACATCTATGTACCTATCAGGATCATCTGAAAACTTCCCCAGGTCTGCCTTGATTTGCTTTAAATCAGAGAGGGAGAAAGGGACATGTGCCCAGGTTGGGCCAAATTCCCTTCCCCCTACAGCTTGAAGGGGACATAACCGATAGCCCAGGGGTTTTTGTGGTACTTTGGAGATTTCTTTGCTTGTTTCCTTCTGAGTAAGGGAGATTAGAGGAGGCTTATCATTAATAGGAAGGGGAGCTATAGGGAGGCCAGGATATGGGGTAAGCTGAGAGGTCCTCCTGTGGGATGTAAATTGCAAGCTTTGCATAGTTGTATATTCTTCAGTGAAAAGAAAGCTTGGACATAAGGTATTTCACTCCATTTGCCTTCCCTCTTACAGAAAAGGTCAAGCTGCAGGATAGTATTGTAATTTTTACTTCCCTCAGGTGGCCACTTTTCCCCATAAAAGAGAGCATACTGGGGCCAAGCCGTAGTGCAGAAAAAAATGAGCTACCTCTTTTTCTGGGTTTGCAGGTCAAATCTGCCCCAATGGCTTAGGATGCATTTCAAGGGTGAGCCTGTTGATGCCTGAGTGTTTCCCATCTGAAAGACAAAACCACCTGTGGTTTTGGTTTGTTTGTTTCTCCCCCTGCCCAAGAACCTGCAATGGTCCCTGGACCCTGCTGATCGGAATAGTTGCGCTCACTGAAACAGCAGCAGAAACACCTCTTGCCCAAGAACCCGCAATGGTTCCTGGACCCTGCTGATCGGAATAGTTGTGCTCACTGATGCAGCAGCAGAAACACTAGTTTTCCTCCTAGACCACAAGGAGGACCAAGGAATGTCGGATTTAGTGGCCCTTACTGATGCATTCTTGAAAACCTGCACCCTTGCCTGTCATCCTAGACCATAAAAAGGACTGAGAAAAATTGGATTTAGTGGCCCTTACCAACGCCATCTCAAAAACCTGTTAGAGTCCTAAGTGTTCTGTTAGTATTGGGACCTTACCCCTGTCCTATAAAGATGTTATGCCCCAAAAATGAAGTGGAGGGCCATACCCTGAGGGAGGGGAGGGATCTCCAGATTTGGAAGAGTGATGCTTTTTTGTCCTCACTGATATGAATAGGAAGGATATCATTTCTGAAGCTCCCCATATCCTGCTTCTGGAATAGCTTTTGTTAGGCCTGTTAGTGTGAGGAGGGATCCTAAAATTCCAGATAAGATAGTCCCCTGCCCTGATGGGGCTTTGGGCAAAAATTATGTCTTTCTGACAGGTGATCCCAGGTACCTAAAGAAGGTAACAGAGTCTTGGAGTTTATCCTAGAAATCATTTTTATAGGAGAAACTAGAAAAGCACCAGAGACAGGGAGTGGTTTTTAGAAGCAGGACCAGCCTCAGAGAAGAGAGGTGAGAGGAAGTTTGTCTGACAAACATTAGGACCCAGGAGGCAAGAGTCAGCATAGATAGGATAGATGGGCGAGTCTCGCTTGGGCAACATGACTTTGAGAGTTCTGCTTATGGCCACAGGGTCAACCAACTTGTCAGGACCCTAGAGTTGAATGGCTTTCCTCTTTTGTCGACCCTTGGCTCAGCCCAGAAGTATAGGAAAAGTAGAAGCTGGTTCCAGGCAAACTAATGCTCCCAATTCCGAAGAGTCAGGGGTTGTTAGAGAGCCCTTTCCCAGAAAGCCTGACACCTGTGTCTTTAGTCCAGTGGCTGCACTAGTCGCTTTTAACTGGCTGACAGATGCCCAGTATTTAGTCCCCAAATTCTAAGGAACAACAAGACAGAATAGCAAGTGAAAGGGGTCCGTTGGTATGCACCACTTGGTGATAAGTGATAGCTCCATGTTGGGCGTCAAAATGTGTCTGGAATTGGTTCCTCCCGGTGGGTTCTTGGTCTTGCTGACTTCAAGAATGAAGCTGCAGACCCTTGCAGTGAGTGTTACAGTTCTTAAAGATGGTGTTTCTGGAGTTTGTTCCTTCAGATGTTCAGATATGTCCAGAGTTTCTTCCTTCCAGTGGGTTTGTGGTCTTGCTTGACTTCAGTAGTGAAGCTGCAGACCTTTGGAGTGAGTGTTACAGCTCTTAAACGTGGCACATCTGGAGTTGTTTATTCCTCCCAGTAGGTTCATGGTCTCACTGACTTCAGGAATGAAGCCGCAGACCTTTGCAGTGAGTGTTATAGCTCATAAAGGTAGGGTGGAACCAAAGAGTGAGCAGCAGCAACATTTATTGTGAAAAATGAAACAACAAAGCTTCCACAGTGTGGAAGACGACCTGAGCAGATTGTCGCTGCTGGCTCAGGTGGCCAGCTTTTATTCCCTTATGTGGCTCCACCCATGTCCTGCTGATTGGTCCATTTTACAGAGCACCAATTGGTCCATTTTACAGAGCACTGATTGGTCCATTTTACAGAGTGCTGATTGGTCCATTTTTACAGAGTGCTGATTGGTGCATTTACAAACCTTTAGCTAGACACAGAGGGCTGATGGTTGCATTTTTACAGAGTGCTGATTAGTGTGTTTACAAACCTTTAGCTAGACACAGAGTGCTGATTGGTGCATTTTTACAGATTGCTGATTGATGCTTTTACAAACCTTTAGCTAGACACAGAGCGCTGATTGGTGTGTTTACAATCCTTTAGCTAGACAGAAAAGTTCTCCAAGTCCCCACCCAGCCCAAAAGCCCAGCCGTCTTCACCTCTCAATGTTAGCTACCAATTTTTCACTGGTACCCCTCATCAGGTTGAGGAAGTTCCTTTCTATTCCTAGTTTGTCCAGTTTTTTTTTGTTTTTGTTTTTTGACAATAAAATGGTGATAGATTTTGTCTAAAGTTTTTTTCTAATGTATCAATTGAGATGATTAATGGGGTATTTTCTTTGTTTTATTAATACGGTGGCATAATAATTGTTTTTTTGTTTGTTGAACCAATCTTGCATCCTTTGGATGAATCTCACCTGGGTATGGTATAACAATTCTATTTATAAGCTGCTGTATTTGGTTTATTAACATTTTGTTGAGAATTTTTGCATCTTTATTCATAAGAAATATTGGTCTGTAGTTTCCTTTTCTTGTGATGTCCTTGTTCAAGTTTAGTATCAGGGTAATACTAACCTCATAGAATGAGTGGGAAAGTGTTCCCTCCTCTTGTGTTTTTTGGAAGAGTATGTGAAAAATTGGTGTTAATTGTTATTTAAACTTTGGTAGAAGTTACCAATGAAGCAATCTGGTTTTGGGTTTTTCTTTGTGGGAAGTTGCTTTATTGCTAATTTAGTCTCCTTACTTCTTTGATATAGATTTATTAATATTTTTTGATTGTTCTTGAGTCAGTTTTAGTAGTTTGTGTCTTTCTAGGAAATTGTTAATCTATTATAGCTATTGTTGGCATAGATTTGTCCATTTTATTCACCATAATATTCTTTTATAATTTTTTTTATTTCCTTAAGGTTGGTAGTAAGATTCCCCCTTTCTTTCCTGATTTCAGTAATTTGTGTCTTTTCCTCTTTTTCCTTGCTCAGCCTAGCTAAAGTTTTGTCAATTTTGTTTTCTTTTCAAAGAACCAACTTTTCATTTCATTGACCTTTTTTGATCTTAAAATTATCCTTTATTTATGCCTTAATCTTTATTATTTTATTTCTTTTGTTTGTGTTGGGTTTAGTGTGTTCTTTTCCCAGTTTTCTAAGGTAGAAGGTTAGGTTATTTATTTGTACATCTTTTTTTTAAAATGTAGGTGTTTATGGCTATAAATTTCCCTCTGGTCACTTCTTTTGCTGCATTCGATAAGTTTCGGTATGTTGAGTTTTTGTCTTCATTCATCTCAAAATATTTTCTAAATTTCTTTGATCCATTAGTTACTTGGCAATGTTTTGTTTAATTTCCAAATTTTCTTCCGTTATTTATTTCTAATTTCATCTTATTATTGTCAGATAACATATCTGATATTGTTTCAATTTTTAAAGAATGTATTGAGATTTGTTCTAACATATGTTATATCCTGGGGAATGTTCCATGTGCACTTGAGAAGAATGCATATTCTGCTCTTGTTGGATGGAGTATTCTATAGAGGTCTATTAGGCATAGTCGGTTTTTATCGTGTTTTTCAAGTCTTCTATTTCCTTGCTGATCTTCTGTCTAGTTGTTCTATCTTTTGTTAAAATGCAGTATTAAAGTCTCCATCTATGATTGTTGAATTATTTCTTTCTCTTTTTAATTCTGTCAGTTTTTGCTTCATGTATTTTGGTGCTCCATTAGATGCATATGTATTTATCTTCTTTTTTTTTTTTTTTTTTTTGAGACAGAATCTGGCTCTGTTGCCCAGGCTGGAGTGCAGTGGCCGGATCTCAGCTCACTGCAAGCTCTGCCTCCCGGGTTCATGCCATTCTCCTGCCTCAGCCTCCCGAGTAGCTGAGACTACAGGGGCCCGCCACCTCACCTGGCTAGTTTTTTATATTTTTTTTAGTAGAGACGGGGTTTCAACGTGTTAGCCAGGATGGTCTCGATCTCCTGACCTCGTGATCTGCCAATCTCGGCCTCCCAAAGTGCTGGGATTACAGGCTTGAGCCACTGCACCTGGCCGTATTTATCTTCTTGATGAACTTACCCTTTTGTCATTATGTAATCTCCTTGTTTGTCACTAGTAACAATTTTTGTCTCAAAATCTATTTTGTTTGATATTAGTATAGTTACTTCACCTTTGTTTTGGTTGCTGTTTGCAAAGCATATCTTCTTCCATTTCTTTATTTTCAACCCATTTATGTCTTTGAATCTAAAACCAGTTTCTTATACTTAATTATAGTTGGATCACATATTTTATCCATTCTGTCAATCTCTGTGTTTTACTTTTAATTTAATATAATTATCAACGAAAAAGAACTTCTTCCACTTTGCTGTCTGTTTCTATAGGTCGTGTGTGGTGTGTTTCCTATTCTTCCATCACTGCCTTCCTTTGTGTTAAGTAGATATCTGTTAGTGTACCATTTTAATTGCCTTATTGTTTCTTTTACTATGTGTTTAAAAATTATTTCTTTTAGGTTGCTCTGTCTGATATTATTCCAGAGATGTCTTAAATTTTGACATGGTCAAATGCATCTATTTCCCTTTACAATTCAGTTTTTGTAATTTTCTAAACAAATGCTTTCCCATCTAGGAGGATGTTTTTCTATTAGATTCCGCTCACAGAAGGAACTACCAGTTAGCAAACCTAGATGTGCTTCACATGGACCAACCCCCACCCCTGCACCTTACTGCTTTCTGTAATTTTTCCTTTCCCTGACTCCACTGAGTCCTTGCTTAGCCCCTTCCCTCATTCTCCCTTTAAAATGCCCAGTTATCTGTTTACAAATAGAAGTTGAGTTCGACTCTTGTTGGAGTCTGTTCTTTATTGCAATAGTTATTACTGATTAAGATCTGTCCTTATCACTTTAACTAGTGTCCAGTTTAGTTTTTCTTTGATAATATCACTGCCCAGATCCTAAACTGAGCCAAGGGTGGCACACATGCAGGATAGATTAGAAATGCATGTCAAAAGCTTTGAAAAAATAATTAACATTGAAACTATAGCCAACAAAAAAAAATGGGCTGTATCTCATTGGATTGACTGCCTGCTAAAACAAACAAACCAACAAGGAAAAAGGTTATAAGATGACCCAGTATCTTACAACATAGTATTCAAAATATTCAGAATACAATACAAAATTACTCAACCTACTAAGAATAAGAAAAACATAAACAGCTACCAATGGAGAGGGCAATCAAAAGATGTCAACCCCAAGATAACCCACATGTTAAAATTATCACACAGACTCCACAGCAGTTATTACAGATATATTTCAAGAAGAAAGACTGAATAATATTGAAACAAATGGAAATATAGAGCTCTTGGCAAAGAAATAGAAGCATTTTTTAAAAATAAAATTTTAGAACTGAAAAATTCAGTAATTAAATAAAAAGTCACTAGAGTGGCTCAATAGCATAATGGAGATGACAAATGAGAGTGAACTTGAAGATACAGCAACAGAAATTCTTAAATCTGAAGAACACAGAGAAAGACAAATAGAAGCAAAAGAAACATAGCCTTGGAGACTTATGGTACAATACACAAAGATGTAATATTTATGTCATTGGAGTACCATAAAACAGTGGAATAATATTTTTAAAGTGCCAAGTAAAAACAACTGTCAACCCAGAATTTTATATCTGTTGAAAACATTCATCAAGAAGGAAAAATAAAGACATTCTTAGTGAAGGAAAAATCACAAGAATTCATCTCCAGTAGACCTGCTTCAAAAGAAATACTAAAGTAAGTTACTCAGGCAGAAGGGAAATGATGACAAAGGGAAATCTGAAATGTTAAAATTAAGGAAGAGCATCCAAAATGGGAAATATCTTGGCAAATATAATAAACTATTTTCATCTTAAATTCTTTACCTATGTATGACTGCTGAAATACAAAATTATAACATTGTTAGTTAGGGCTGAGACAGCCAGGTGGGAAGGGCTCCCTGGTAGAACCTCCAACCAACCTGCACACTGGGAGGAGTGGGCACTGAGGCGGAGCCCACAGCGAGGAGGAGCCTAGCTCTTCCTCTTCCTGTGTAGAACCCGAGATTCAAACTGTGAGGCGGGAAGCCCACCAGCAGGGACTCTGGCTTTGTGGAGGGTCCCTGTTTCCCTTTTGTCCATTTTCACCCAATAAAATCCTGCCATACTCACCCATCAAATCATCTGCAAGCCTAAATTTTTGTGGCTGTGTGATAAGGACCCCATTTTTAGCTGAACTAAGGAAAAGTCCTGCAACATTTTTGGCATGCAGCATGGGGGCTCGAGAAGTGGTGAGTGAAATGGGGACTCAATCCTCTCGCTGTCATTTCTACGCCTTTTCATCCACAGACTTTTGAGCTTACGGGAAACCATGCCTCCACCCCTGTTGCTCCCGGGGGTTGGTAAGATTGACCTTGGTCTCCATGACCTTTTCCTCCCTTTTTCAGGACAGACGGGCAAGCAGCAGCTCCCCTCCACCCTTCCCTCCCTGCTGGGGCTGGAACATATGGCCCAAGGTGCCCCAGGCAGCTGGCTGGCATATTCTGCCACGTGCCCATGGAGTCTCTCCATCCGTGGACCAGGGAGGCCAGCTCTGACCCACAGCAATTAAGCTTGTCTCCCTGGTGGACTTGCCTAAGAATAAGAGGTTCTTCTCCAGACATTTTTTTTTTTTTTTTTTTTTTTTTTTGAGACGGAGTCTCGCTCTGTCGCCCAGGCTGGAGTGCAGTGGCGCGATCTCGGCTCACTGCAAGCTCCGCCTCCCGGGCTTACGCCATTCTCCTGCCTCAGCCTCCCGAGTAGCTGGGACCACAGGCGCCCGCCACCTCGCCCGGCTAGTTTTTTGTATTTTTTAGTAGAGACGGGGTTTCACCATGTTCGCCAGGATGGTCTCGATCTCCTGACCTCGTGATCCGCCCGTCTCGGCCTCCCAAAGTGCTGGGATTACAGGCTTGAGCCACCGCGCCCGGCCTCCAGACATTTTAAAACATTTTTTCTTTCCTTTTCTCCACCCCATCAGCAGTTAACTTTTAAGCAAGGTTTTTTTTCCCCCCCTTTTAGAAGACATTTTACTAGGCCAGCCCCTGAAACTAACACTGTTTATATTCTCTGTAAAGCTTTAATTGTGAAAAAGGATTTGTGAGGCTGGTCTTAAGCTGTAGCCAGTCTGGTGTGCTTTGCATGTCTGTATAGCTCATAGCAAACTTCCCTGCAAGCCTCCATCTTGTTTTACATACTGGGGGCATGGCTTGCAACTCTAGGGGCAAGGCTTTGTTTAGCAATCCTGCCTTAAGGAATAAGTTCCTTTCTGGCCCTGTTTCTTAAAGGGCCCCACCCAGCGACTGGGTTTTCTCCTGCCTGTCGTGTGTGTGTGTGTGTGTGTGTGTGTGTGTGTGTGTGTGTGCGCACGCGTGTGCGTGTGTGTGTGTGTGATGTCTGTAAAAATAGCTCTAATTAATTTGGCCTAAAGAAAAACAAATGCTTGGATCCAATTTTTTTTTAAAGGGAAGATAAAATATGTAGTACCTTTCAGTTCATGTGACTTTAATCTTTGAGAAATAAGAACAGCCTTAAAGATTATTGGTAAAATGCAGGTGTCGTTAAAATGTAAATAGGTGAACTAGATTATGCAGGTCAGATGCAAGGCTTACTAAATATTTTAAGGTTATAAACTGCTTTTTGGGTTTTGAAAACTATTTGACTTGCTGGCTTCACAACTGGTAAGGCCTAGGGACATATGGAACTAACCACACCCTTAATTAAGAAGGCAAACCTTGTCTGCACCTAGCACACAATTAAAACTATGTTCCAGATTTTACATTAAAGGTAAAAATTGCTAGGAGTTACCATTTTAACGTGTAATTGAGACTACTGGAAATAGATTTACATGTAAGGTGTGTAAGAACAATAAAATGTGTTTTTCAGCAAAAGGTTATTGTTAGGCAGGAATCTAGACCCAACATGGCAGCATTACCCGGCGTAGCAGGCCTTTTGTTAAAGACTCCCTTCACCCTTGTACACACCCGCAGACTTACATGCATCAGAGTTCCGGCTGGGCAACCACACTCCCCCATGACCTGCAGCTCACCTGCATTCCACAAGTTCGTAAACAGCAGTTTCCATTAACAGTTTCCAAAGACCCCTTCCTCATGACCCTTACTCAATTCCTGCCCTAGTAGTTTCAAGACCTCCCAGGCCCTGTTTGCACAACCAGCTTCCCTACCACAGTCATGGGAATTGATGGCACTCCCTCCACCTAACGCCAGACTCCTCCTCTGTCTTGCCACTTGGATGGCTCCCTCTTCTCGCACTCATTTCTTATCATTCCTTTGTGCCCAGTCCCCTTGTTAGGACGAGATCTCCTCTCCAAGCTAAGGGCCTCAGTTCATTTCCGGACCAACCCCTCCCCACACCTCGCGTTCCTCTTCCCCCTTCTCTCACCTGACAAACCCCGCCAGACTGACCCCCCACTCCCGTTTCCAGTCCCCATTAACCCTAAGGTGTGGGACACCTCCATCCCGATCATTGCCCAGCACCACACTCCGGTCTGCATCCGGCTAAAAGACCCTTCCAAGTTCCCCTCTAGACCCCAGTTCCCTATCTCCCTTGAACATCGACAGGGATGAAAACCTATCATTATACGCCTGCTCCAACAGCACATTCTAGTTCCAGCCAACTCACCATGCAATACTCCTATCCTGCCTGTACGGAAAAGCTCTGGGGCCTATCGCTTCGTGCAGGACCTATGCCTCATCAATGAGGCAGTAGTCCCTACCTTTCCAGTTGTTCCTAATCCATATACACTCCCCTCACACATTCCCCCAGACACCACTCATTTCACTGTCCTTGACCTGAAAGATGCCTTCTTTACCATCCCTCTACACCCAGACTGCCACTTTCTGTTTGCCGTCACAGGGGAGGACCCAGACACTCATGTTTCTTTCCAGTTGACCTGGACTGTCTTGCCTCAAGGGTTCCGAGATAGCCCCCATTTTTTCGGACAGGCACTGGCACAGGACATCCTCCTCTGCCTCCTAACCCATAGCACCCTTCTACAATACGTAGATGATCTATTACTATGTAGTCCTTCCTGGGAGTGCTCCCTTGCAGACACTGCTACACTTCTAAATTTTCTAGGCAACCGAGGTTATTGGGTTACCCCGGCTAAGGCTCAATTTTGCACCCCTTCTGTCACCTACATAGGCATACTCCTCACACTCACTACAAAAAGCCTCACAGCAGATAGAATAAGCCTCATTGAAATTCTCCAGCCTCCTCAGGATGTGGAAGAGATCTTGTCCTTCCTAGGACTGGTGGGCACAGTGAATCTTATCCCGTGGCCTGACTCAGGATCTTTAAGGCCTACATCAAGGTCGTAAGCAGCCTCGTCAGCCTGGCCTCTGACATCAGACAACAGGAGGAAGCCATCTCAGCTCTAGCCCAGGCAGCAAGCCCCAGGACAGCAGCAACCCTTTTTCCTGGCTAACCTTAGTCAGGGAAGGGGCTCAAGTGGTACACATGGCCGAGGTACACAACATCTCTTTGTTTCTTGTGTGCAGCCTTGAATAAGCCCCCACTGGTTGTGGTACCCTTACCCAGCCCTTTTAACTCCTCTAACCTAACCCCCTCCTTTCCCCTTCCCGGCGGAACACTACATCAATGAGTCAGTACTAGTAGAAACCAATCTCCTCACTCTAGAAAAGATTCAGGAAAGACTCCACCAGAAAAACCTCGGATCAAGGCCCTCACTTAGGTGGTGGCAGTTGTCTGTGGCCGGTTAAGTCCTACCCTTTCTAAGCCCCTTATTAATCACTGGCTTCTTGCTACTCATAGCTCCCTGTGTCCTCCGCTTCATCCAGGACCACATGAAAGAAGTCTCCCAGGTCACTTTCAATCAGATGCTGCTCCACCCCTATACCCGAGTTCTGACCTCCGAAGAACCCCACGACGACCCATATCAGCAGGAAGCAGCCAGATGAACACGTCGCCCCATTTTCTTATCAGAAAGAGTTCAGAATGTTAGCCAGGAATCTAGACCCAACATGGCGGCATTGCTTGGCGTAGCAGGCCTTTTGTTAAAGACTCCCTTCACCCTTGTACACACCCGCAGACTTACATGCATCAGAGTTCCGGCTGGGCAACCACACTCCCCCATGACCTGCAGCTCACCTGCATTCCACAAGTTCGTAAACAGCAGTTTCGGTTAACAGTTTCCAAAGACCCCTTCCTCATGACCCTTACTCAACTCCTGCCCTAGTAGTCTCAAGACCTCCCAGGCCCTGTTTGCACAACCAGCTTCCCTACCTCTCGGGCTATAAAAAGCCCCGACCCTCCTCCCTCAGCGCAACTTCCTCGGCCCGCACCTTTGGACCGAGGAACCTCGCCCGCGAGTCCTAATAAAGGCTATTCTCACTGCCATTTGCCTTGTGTCTTTGTTCCCGGTTTGTCTCCAGCCTCAGTTTACCTTTACAGTTATAATAAGGCTTGGAAATGTAAATTTTTGCCTAGGGTTAAATAATTGTTTTAAATTAGATAAGATAAAGCTGAAAGTTCAAACAAGTGGTGGAAGGATTGTGGAAATTAATCTTGCAAAGGAGTTCTCTGTGTGAACATACTGACTAAGTTCAAAAGAGTATTATATGGTTTTTCTGTAAGTGGAGCATTGAAATAAAAGCACAAGGTATTCTTAAGGCACTAATCTGCTCTTTGGCAAAATTTGTAAAGGGTTATAGAAGGTTTTTGCTTCTTTAAAATTTTGGAGTCATCATTTTGGTAAAATAAATAGTTTATGGTAATCTGGAATTCTATTTCAAAATATCAAGTTTTTATTTATTTATTTATTTTGACGGAGTCTCGCTCTGTTGCCAGGCTGGAGTGCAGTGGCACAATCTTTGCTCACTGCAACCTCCACCTCCTGAGTTCAAGTGATTCTCCTGCCTCAGCCTCCTGAATAACTGGGACTACAGGCGCATGCCACCATCCCAGCTAATTTTTGTGTTTTTAGTAGGGACAGGGTTTCACATGTTGGCCAGGATGGTTTTGATCTCATGACCTCGTGATCTGCCCACCTCAACCTCCCAAAGTGCTGAGATTACAGCTGTGAGCCACCAGGCCTGGCCAATATCAAGTGTTTCAAACTGTGAACATTTTTTTTTTGACAACTTTTAATGCATTTATATTTATTATATTTATTTACTAAAACTTTGAACATATTTAATAGCCTTCCCAAAATCAAACTTCAGTTTCAAAATTGTCTTTCCTGATGCCTGCCTTTTTGGATGGTTCAGAGAGCCCCTGAAACATCCAGAAAAGAGGTAAATGAATTATTTGACATATTTAGGTACATGGAATTGCCAAAATGATGTTCAGTCTTCTTTAGGTTATATTTTGGTGAATGCTAGTATATGTTCCAACATTATATGGGATGTCTAAAATTCTTGTGTCTGAGTATATGCCATCAATCATAATTAAGGTTGTTAAATTATTGTAAACCACAGAGAAAACCAAACTTCTTTGTCAATTGTGTTTCTAACTGTAACTACCCAGGACATTTTGTTATTCACAGACAGTTGTTGTCTTGTTTTAATCCTTTTCAAAAGATGGTTTATAATAAGCTATAGGACTCTGACAGGTGCTTTCAAATACAGATTTCTGATAACTTTGGAGATTGTGACATAGGGATAAAGAAAAAGTACAGGACTTAGGAAGAGCTGAAATGTTCACAAATATCATGCAAAACAAGAATTGACTAAATGGACCGAACTCAGAAAGCTGAAGCAATCTTTTTGACATTTGATTGGAAAATTGCTGATCCTTATTTTGTTTCTCAGAGCCAAGGAAACGTATTTTGAACTACTTACAGCCTTTAATAATTAAGCAAGGTATATTCCTGTAATCAAAATTTGGAGGATGTTTGTTTCTCTCTGCCTGGTTCCCCTAGAATTTGGAAACTGTCTGTGAGTATTCTTAACTTATGGCAATACAGTTGTTTGCATCAGTGCAATAAGAATCCACTTCTCTTTTGCAATAGGACACAATTGGAAAAAATGGTTATTTTACCAAGGATTTGACAGGGAAGGTATGCTTCCCTTTAAGGAACCAAGCTTGATTTGCAGAGTCAATAGAAGCCCAGTGGGGAGACCAGCTTCATACCCTCATCTACGCAGTCCCTGTACAGGGTTCCTGACCTGTGGTCAGTAAAGAATGTCACTTTCTGGCTGGGCTCAGTTGCTCACACCTTTAATCCCAGCACTTTGGGAGGTTGAGGCTCTGGATTACGAGGTCAAGAGATTGATGCCATCCTAGCCAACAGGGTGAAACCCCATCTCTACTAAAAATACAAAAATTAGCTAGGCATGGTGGCATGCACCTGTAATCCCAGCTACTCTGGAGGCTGAGGCAGGAGAATCACTTGAACCTGGGAGGTGAAGGTTGCAGTGAGGTGAGATCGCACCACTGTACTCCAACCTGGTGACAGAGCAGGACTCCATCTCAAAAAAAAAAAAAAAAAAAAAAAAAAAAGAATGTCAGTTTCTAACAGGTCCCAGAGCTCCAAGCTTATCTTGGGACCTTAAGAGGAGAGGATCAGCCAACTTGCAGGTATCTGAGGATACAAACCCATGGCTGGTGGCTGGGCTTGGCTTTAAAAGGTTTTATCTGAGATTCCTTGTGGAAGACTTCTATCAAAGCCAATCCAAAAAGCCTATGTAGAAATAGTTATTCTTGCTGCACTTTATGCAAATAATAAGGCTACATATAAAACTAAAGTCTATTTTGCAAACCACTCAGTCCTATGATCACTTGTTTCTTAACAAAAATGAGAACTGGAGAAGGAGAAATTATGTTCCAAAACTTATCATACATTTGTCATTAAATTATAAACTTACTAAATGTTTTTAAGTTTTCACCCACATTGTAGACTAATCCTGTTTTTTCCTGTGAACCAACCAGCAATCTCCAGCTGCAGTTCAGAAAGAAGAAGGGGATGGGTAATGTAAAAGTCTGGATCAATATTCTACTTTTGAGCAATTATCCTGCAAATCCTGCCAGGTGATGGGAATAAATAGGATGCCCATCACTCAGAGGTTTCCTTTTTGGGAAAGTAAGACCAAGGGAGCTAACCAAAGCCAAGCTCCATGCACCCAAATTCTAGAAAACATAACTTTAGTCTCCAGTTATCTGGGCATGTCATAAGACATCCTTTTCTCTCCCTTGTTGGAGAAGGACTCAGTTCCACAGTTGCACCTTAGCATTTGGCTTGTGATAAGGAGTCTATGCAACACTCCTGATCTACATTTTTGTCCCAAACTCAATCCCAAGCTTCCGGTCAAAGCCCTAGGAAAAAACAACTGGATCTGAGGAATCCAGAGGCAGATGATAATGGAAAACAAGTTAAAAGGCACAGCGGAGATAAGCATGGCTGATTCCTGCCTATTAAGCCAAGCTTTCAGTTTCGTGGATGGCCTGGTGCCTCTTCCATGATGGATACTCCCTGGCAGGTGCTAACATGTCTTACAAAGATCTTTACACTTTACTCACATTCCCATAGGCTCATTCACAGGCCTCTACTACAGAGCTCATTGTCCTAATCTTCCAATCTTTTACCTTCTAGGTCCCTGACCGATGGACCAAACCATTTACCACTGTCTATGAACCTGAATATATTTTAACTTCAGTTCCCCACAAACTGATGATAAAGTCCACTGCCCTAAGTTCTCTTCTTTAGGAGGACTTCTCCTCACTTCCATCTTTTAAGACCAGCCTTGAGTGAGACCACACTACAGTGTCAGGCCAGTTTTGCCTTGTACTCACATATTGAGTCAACCTATCTAGGAACCAACATCAATATTTTCCTCTCCCAATATCTGATCATAAGAGAATCCCCATGCACATGCACGTGTAAGCTAAGGGAGAGGCACTGATGGAATGGTGGTAGATGACACGGAGCTCTGGGCTACCTGCTAACGCAGCTTTCTTGTTTCCCCCAGCTCTGTTCATGTTCAGTCAGGAACATCCCACTTCCGTCTTATGATGGATTGATGCTGGGCTCACTCACCCTGTGGATATGACAAAAACTAGATTATGATAGACATTTCCAGTTGCATGATCACTTGGAGTTCCATGGTTGGGCACATCATCTCTATCATAGCCCAGTGTCACACAGGGAGCTATTTGACAAAAGGTGTATAATTTATTGTAGGTGGCATAGAATTGCTCCAGAATCCTAGGAACCTGTGCTATGATTCAAGCAATAAAGTTTGCTATTAAGTTTATATGGCGTCTTTTCCCACCACCACTAGAAGTATATTCTAAGACCTACCAGCTCATATGACCCAAGTGACAGAGCTACTTACACCATGACCCAGACCTGCTGCAAAACATTTCCTGCTGAGTCTGATTCAAAACTGACAGCCATTTATGAGTCTGATTCAAAACTGACAGCTCTCCATTTATTACCTGGTTTCCATATGACCTTACTCTAACATGGGGGCCCTTGATGATGCCTTGGATCCCCAGGTATCAATGTCAACTCAGACTCAGTGCCCTTTTTCCTTTCACTAGTATATGGTCACATAATATATACAGAAAAACTGGGTAAATCATTAGTTACTGTGTTGCAGAGTCCTTCCTTCTGAGGTCCCAGGCTCTCCTTTGATCAATAAGCATAATGTTTAAACTGGTTCAGATACAGAAACCAGATAAATGCTTGTGACTCTATTGGGATGGTGAATTTCAGCCTCCTGACAATCTATCTTTGATTTCTTCTGGTTGTATATATTGAGCATACGCTTGTTGGCTGCCTACCTGCTTTGCACCTAGATTTACCACATCCATCTCCAGATCTCTCTGTGGGTCAAGACCTGTGACTGCTACCCCACTTTTGCCATTCTTCACATTAATTGTACCTTTCTGGTTTATGATAGATGTATGCTTCTGCCTCTATCAATTTAGGATCCTATTATCTGCATTGCTTTCACTGACACCAGTTGTATAGAAGCATCTCTTACTAGTAGCCCTTGCCTACCAAGGAGATACCACATTGAGCTTTTCTCTCCTTTTTATTTCTTCCAGAATTCCTGACGATAGGGAAACACATTGTTGTGGGGTTTTTTTTGTTTGTTTTGTTTTTTGTTTTTTGTTTAGACAGAGTCTCTCTATGTTGCTCAGGCTGGAGTGCAGTAGTGTGATCTTGGCTCACTGCAACCTCTGCCTCCCGGGTTCAGTTGATTCTTGTGTCTCAGCCCTGAGTAGCTGAGATTACAGGTGAGTGCCACTGTGCTCAGCTAATTTTTGTATTTTTAGTAGAGATGGAGTTTCACCATGTTATCCAGGCTGGCCTCAAAATCTTGGCCTCAAGTGATCCGCCTGCCTCAAGCTCCTAAAGTGCTGGATTTGTGGGCGTGAGCCACCATGCCTGGCCCAGAGTAAGCTTTTTAAAATTGATGCTGGTGCTTTTCTCACTAGTACATTTTTTATTGATTCATAAAACAAAATGTCCTTTGGGTTTTCCACAGGATATAGTCAACTGGTGGGTTTTCTGGCTTTATGTATTTACTGTAGCATGCCCACTGCTTCTTTAAGCCTTTTTTTTTTTTTTTTGAGATGGAGTCTCACTTTGTTGCCCAGGCTGGCATGCAGTGGTGATCTCGGCTCACTGCAGGCTCCGTCTCCTGGGTTCACGCCATTCTCCTGCCTCAGCCTCCCGAGTAGCTGGGACTACAGGCACCTGCCACCACACCTGGCTAATTTTTTTGTATTTTTAGTAGAGACGGGGTTTCACCATGTTAGCCAGGATGGTCTCAATCTCCTGACCTCGTGATCTGCCCACCTCGGCCTCCCAAAGTGCTAGGATTACAGGTGTGAGCCACTGCATCCAGCCATAAGCAGATAAGGACTTTAAAGCAGCCATTATAAGTGTGCTCAGGGACTTCAGATGGGGAATCCCACTGGTGCCTGTAATCCTAACACTTCGGGAGGCTGAGATGGGAGGATCACTTGAGCCCAGGAGTTTGAGACCAGCCTGGGTGAGACCCCCATCTCTACAAAAAATTTTAAAAATTAGCCAGGCATGATGGCAAGCACTCGTGGTCTCAGTTACTTGGGAGGCTGAGGTGGGAGGATTGCTTGAGCCCAGGAGGTCAAGGATGCAGTGAGCTGTGATCATGCCACTGCACTCTAGCCTGGGTGACAGAGCAAGATCCTGTCTCAATTAAAAAAAAAAAAAAGAAAGAAAGAAAGAAAGAAAGAAAGAAAAGAAAAGAAAAAAGAAAAAGAATGTCCACAAACCCCAAATAAGAGAAATACAAAGAAATCTACATTCAGGCACATAATTTTAAAACTGCCAAAAATCAGAGAAAAAGAGAAGATCTTAAAAACAGCTAGAAAAAGAACACATTACATATAGGGACACCACAATATGAAGTTGGCTGACTTTTAATGAGAAACAATGGAACCAGAAGACAATTGAACAGCAACTCTAAAATGCTGGGGGCTGGGAGGAGCCCTTATGACCCAGAATTCCATATCTGGTTTAACTGTCTTTCAAAAATGAAAGCAAAATAAAGACAAAGACAGAGATAATTCATTGCTAGTTGATCTGTCTTACAAGAAATCTAAAGCAAGTCCTTCAGCCTGAAAGGAAATGACACCAGAAGATGATTCAAATCTGCAGAAAGAAATGAAGTACATTGTAAACAGTAAATATTTCAGTAACTATAAAATGCTGATAAAATATGTATTTTTCTTTTCTCCTTTTCATTTATTGAGATGACATAAGACTGTATAAAGAAATAATTAAAACACTGTATTTTGGGGTTTATAACATATATAAGAGTAGTATATATGACAATAGTAGCACAAAAATTGGGAGAGAAAATGAAACTATATTGGAGCAAATTCACTATATTTAACCAGAATTAAATTAATGTGGACATTAACTAACTAACTAATTGGAATAAGTTAAAATGAACATTGTAACACCTTGAGCAATCACTAAGAAAACAATTTAAAAATAGTTTAAAAATTAACAGAAATTTAAATGGCATGCTAATATTATTTAACACACAAAAAAGATGGTTAAAGAAGAAAGAAACAAAATGGGCATTAGACTTATTTGAAACAAATAATAAAATGACAGGTGTAAATATAATCACATCAATAGTTACATTTAATACTAATGGTCTAAAACGATACTGTCAGACTAAATCAAAAGGTAAGATCCAACTATATTCTCTTTGCCTTTAAAAACCTGATTGAAACAAAGCCCAAATGGAGCTCATATCCAAGGTTACCTGCATCTGAGTCTTCCAGGCAGCTGTCTTAACTTTGGCTCAAGTAAACTCTTTAAATTATATTTTGTGCCTCAGCCTCTTCCTTTTAGGTCAACACTTTTTACAGCTGAAGAGAAGTCTGTGATATGCATATACCACAGGTTGTCTAACCATTCACCCATTTGGGTTGGTCCACTTTTTTGGCTATTCTAAAGATATAGAAAAACAAAAAACTTAGTTTATCCTATCATACATCCAACTATACTCAGCACAGTACTTCACCTCTGGTCACCAAGAAGTGTGTGGGGATTTCTCCCCACGAAGCAATTCTCTGACAGATTCTTCAATGGACACCAGCTTGATGTCCCCTATCTCAATTCAGTTCTGACAATATCTATGTAGAGATAGAGTCAGATCCCATAGCTTGGGGGGGCTCAGTCCCACAAGACTGCCTCACACTTCAGATGCTAATCACAAGCACAAGTTGTTGCCCTAGAGGATAGAAGGCAACAACAACAAAAAAATCAGAGACCAGGGTGGTTGAAATGAATGCTGTTGCTGTAGTCACTGATGAATGATGACAAGGGCTAGGGCAATGCTACCCAGAGTGTGGTCTGTGGACCAGAACCAGCGTATGAGCTGTTTGTTACCAATGAGATCAGCACAGAGATTGAGGATAAGCATGGAGAAACTATTATAGCAAATTGAAATCCAATATTATGTGTTCTAATAAATAAAAATAAGGCTTTTGTTCTCTATGACTTTTCCATATATTTTTCTCATAATTCATTTTTAATGTTTTACATATGAACTGGTCTGTGATGAATTGGACATTTTTAAGAAGTGATCCTTCTCCATGGACAGTTTGGGAGACAATGATCTAAGGTGGGTGACTGAGATCAGAAGGAAGTCAAAATCACTGGAGGTGAAAAACAGGGGGTTTGGGAGCATCACAGTCCATGCCAAAGTCCCTGGTTATGGTGCCACACACAGGGAGGTGGTGATGGCGGTGGGAGCCCTGTTTGTGTTCAGGGTCCTGGGGAAGCAGGTGCTGAGGAGGCAGGAAGGAGTCAGAGCTCAGGTGCCTTAAGATCGTGGTATCAGCTGCTTCCAAAAGGGGCATTCCTGTCCATCAACCTCCAAGTTAGCATGAGGCTCACAAACCTTGTACCCAGTTGTCACTAAGGACAGCCTCCTGTGCTTTCCCTGGACAACACTGCTCCAAGGAGTGCTCCAAGGGCCTGATGGCCTGACTTCTGTCAGGGATTTGGCAAATAGAAACCCAACCTGTGCAAGCCCCAGTTGGCTTCTGATGGTTGAATGAAAGAGCATGGCCTCAGACACAACTGTCTTCCAAGAGGGTGCCCAGATTCTTCAGGAAGGTGAAGCCCATACCCTTCTGATTCCAAGCTCAGGAGACAGGAATGATGCCAGGGCTGTGGAGTGGGACATCTGGCTCTGAACACGAGGACAACCTTGGGCTGCAATTTCTAATTTGCATGTAAAGGCAGCAGCATATGGCCACCATCAGTCCTCACAGGGGCCATAGGCCCTGCTGGGGCAGGGAGAGGGGAAAGAGGAAGTACTTGCACTGAAGTCTTTCCTCAGGTAGAGAAGGAGAGAAAGAGTGGGACATGAATCCCAGGGGTCCCTGTGGTGAGGGGAATCACTGAGACTCACACAACCTGGTCAGACATTTATTGGGGGCAGTGGAGCTTGTTCACACCCCAGGCCTTTCAGATTGATAGGATTTCAATGTGGAACTCTGGCTGCTTTGAAGGGATTGCATATTGGACCTGTAAAAAGCTATCAGTCTGGAAGGCAAGGCTGCTCTCTGGGACCTGGAACAAGCGAAGAGAATTGCACATTTGGCGGTAACATTGCCGGCACTGCCACATGCGGATGCAGGACTGGAGTTTGACCACTGCCTGCTCCTGGATGACATAGACCCTCAACAGGGCCTGCTGCCGTTGATGGATCCGTCTCTGCACCAGCGTCCTCCACCAGCACTGAATCATCCAGGCCCTGAGGGCAGCGACCAGCAGGGTCCTGCGCACCAGGACCCCACGCCACCAGGCCTGGATCTTCCCAGCCGCCTTCACCCTTTTTCTGTGATGCAGTTGTGCAACAAGCAACTGGCCAAGCAAAGCAGAGGACTCCCAGTGAATTTATCACCATCAAGCACAGGTGGTTCTCTAAAGAATCAGCCCTCTCCCTGCCAGTTTTGAGGACCCAGGAGACCTGGGTGGGGTTTGTCCTCTACTTTTGTCCTGTCCATGGCTCTGGACACCCTCAGAGTCCCAGTGCCCTCATCTATGAAATTGGGATATGCTTGATCTGTGGACTTCTTGGGTTCATGGGACTAGGGGAGACACTTTCTGGTTCAGAAGACCTGACTGGAAGACCAGGATGTGAGGAACTGAAGGATTCTTATAAGAATCCATGAACCTCTGCATTTATGGCCTATGTCTTGGTCCAAACCCCAGCCACGATGCTGCCTCCTAATGTCTTGCAGCCCTTCAGGGTCTCCCCTCACCTCACTTTTGTGGACTTCCACTACCATGTCTCAGTCCCTCCTCATTCTCCTGGGCCTTTCCACTTCCTGTGCTGAGCCCCACCTATCATGGCTGTGCACACGAAGCTTCCTCCCCTTTTACCATCTATCTTCATACCTTACTCAGTTCACCCAGGAGAGGGAGGGCTTGAGGGGATAAGAGGGCAATGCTGAGCCAACCCCTGTGGGACCAGAGATGGAGCTCCATTCTAAGAACTCTGGAGTCAAAGAGTCAATGATCTGCAATTCTCTCACCCTCCTGGGCCCCACCTACCTTCCGCTTCCTCTGTCTTTCTACTGCATCTTCATCTGGACCACCTTTCTGCAATCAGAATGTGGGTGTGGGGGAGCATGGGTGAGGACCAGCCTGACTGCAAAGTCCCCACAGGTCCAGTTCCCCATTCTTTGCCTGGGTCCTAAGAAGTGGCCTGGTGCTTTCCTGGGCCATGGGACAACTCCCCACCTGTGGGGGACTGTGTGTGCCTGAGTCTTACACAGCATTTACTGCCCATGGTTTGGAGCAGTGGTTCAGGTGATCATCTCCCTCTGGTTGTTGTTCCCTGACCTTGGCAGGGGCAGGAAAGGTGGAGAAAGAGATGGCCATGATGTCACAAAGGCAACTATGACCAGGGGCCAGGGTGCCTTTTCCAGGCTCAAAATTGATGGATAAAGAGCAAATATCTGGCTCTCCTGTTGAATTCCTTGGGCAATTCTCTGTTGAGGAAAAATTGTGTAAATATCATTTCTCAGATTGTCATCTGCCTGTTAACTTTTTTCATGGTTGCCTTTCCTTCCACAGTTATCTTTAATTTTTGATATGCTTGAATCCATTGCCCCTTTACAATTCTGCTTTTGTAGTTTTCTAATAAAGTGCTTTTCCATCCAGCATCATAGATTTTTCTATTAGACTCTGGTCTACCTTTTACATTAAAGTGTTTTAACATTTAATGTAGATTTTTTATAAGACATTTACAATTAGAAATGACAAAGGGGATGTTATGTACCACTGACCCCAAAGAAATAAAAATAGCCATCAGAGACTACTATGAACATCTCTATGCACATAAGCCAGAAAACCTAGAAGAGATGAATAAATTCCTGGACACATACACCCTCCCAAGACTGAAGCAGGAAGAAATTGATTCCCTGAACAAACTAATAATGAGCTCTGAAATTGAATTAGTAGTAAATAGCTTACCAACCAAATAAAGCACAGGACAAGAAGGATCCACAGCTGAATTCTATCAGATGAACAAAGAAGAGCTGGTGCCATTCCTACTGAAACTATTCCAAAAAATGGAGGAGGAAAGACCCCTTCCCAGCTCGTTCTATGAGGCCAGCATCATCCTGATACCAAAACCTGGCAACACCAAAACTTTAGGTCAATATCCTTGACAAAGAGTAATGCAAAAATCCTCAACAAAGTACTTGCAAACTAAATCCAGCAGTCCATCAAAAAGCTAATCCACCATGATCAAGTAGGCTTCATCCCTGGAATGCAAGGTTGGTTCAACATATGCAAATCAATAAAATGTGATTAATCACATAAACAGAATTACAGATGAAAACCACATGATTATCTTAATAGAGGCAGGAAAAGCTTTTGATGAAATTCAACATCTCTTCATGTTACAAACTGTCAATAAACTAGGTACTAAAGGGACATACCTCAAAATAATAAGAGCCATGTATGACAAACCCACAGCCAACATCATACTGAACAGACAAAATCTGAAAGCATTCCCCTTAAAAACTGGCACAAGACAAGGATGGCCTCTCTCACCACTCCTATTCAACATGGTATTGGAAGTCATCGTGTAGCTTTAGAACATCAGGGAAAAAGAACATACTAAAAGTTTCCAGAAAAAAAAAAATAGGTCACATCCCACAAACAAAGGAATCAGAGTGATAGAAGACATTGTATTGGTCGATTCTTGCACTGCTATAAAGAAATACCTTTAAAAAAAAAGAAAAAAATACCTGAGACTGGGTAATTTATAAAGAAAAGAGGTTTAGTTGTCTCACGGTTCTGCAGGCTGTCCAGAATGCATAGTGGCTTAATAAACCAATGCAGGAACAGAAAACCAAGTACCACATATTCTCACTTAGAAGTGGGAGCTAAATAATGAGAACTCATGGACACAAAGGGAAACAACAGACACTGGGGACCACTTGAGGGTGGAGGCTGGGAGGAGGGAGAGGAGCAGAAAAGTAACTATTGAGTACTAGGTTTAGTACCTGGTGATGAAATAATCTGTAAAACAAACCCCTGTGACACGAGTTTATCTATATAACAAACCTGCATATGTACCCTGACCCTAAAATAAAAGTTAAAAACCAAAACCAAAACTAAAAACCAACAACAAAAAAGAACTTCATGTACCTTGTTTAAAAAAACTTACAATTATAAATTAATTATAAAAATTATGAATAATTATAATCTAGCATTTATAAAAATTATAAACAATTATAAATTAATTATAAAATTATAATTAACAAAAAAGGACAGTATGCATTTCCTGCCTTATTCTCTCCCAAAAGAATCTCCCATTGCTGAGACAACTATTTTTAACTCTTCTGTATATTTCTCCTATGATTTACCTCAATAACATGCTATATTGAAAATTCTTTATTTTCTCTTTTAGATATTACCTCTTGACTTCTTTTCATGAAGCAAAGATTTACCTGTTCCCATCCTTCTGCTCTCCTCTCAATATGATTATAGCATCACAGTTTTTTGTTCAGTAAGTATTCAGTACTTCCATCATTGTGATTATGTAACCTGTCCATGACTTAGCAACATGGCATATTGCTATGACATAGCCTTTCATGCATTTCCTGTCTGTTTTTCCTGGAGCTCTTGATTGCCATGGTTTGTACTAATTTATCCCCAACTTTTCATCAAAACTCGGATAATTCATCAACTCTGCTTTTTTCATGGACCCCTGCACCACTCTGTAATCTGGGTAGCTGCTCTTAAAGCCTGCTGCCTGGTCATTCTTCTGGGGTACCCTCTCCCCAGCATCCTAGGAATTTCCTTCCCCTCTTCCCTGTGAGGACTGTCCCACTTACGGATCCCACATGTTGCAGGCACAGTTTTACTGGGGATGCAGAACCACTCTGGATGCTATGGGATAAGGAATTCATAATAGGAATTAGAACATATGCAATTGTGCTAGCATCTGGGGAAAAGAGGGTATGACATTCTAGGTAGAAAATTATTTTTTGTTCCTTTCTTTTTTTCTTTTTTTTCTTTTCTTTGGTTTTTCTGAGCAAGGATCTCTCTCAGCCACCCAGGCTGGAGTGTAGGTGCACAATCACAGCTCACTGGCTGCGACCTCCCAGGCTCGGTGAACTCAGCCAATTTTTCCACCTTGGCCTCTGGAGTAGCTGGGACTACAGGTACGTGCCACTGTGCCTGGCTAATTTTCTTGTAGAGATGGAGTTTCACCATGTTGCCAGGCTTGAAAATTATTTTTCTCTCAGGATATTGAGGAATTTGTTACACTTTCTATTAGAGGTTTGGATCTGTGCCCTTGCCCAAATCTCCTGTTGAATTGTAATCCCCAATGTTGGAGTGGGGGCCTGGTGGGAGGTAATTGGATCATGGGGGTGGTTTCTCAAGGTATAACACCCTCCCCTTTGGTGTTGTCATGGCAGTAGTGAGTGAGTGAGCTAATGTGAGATCTGGTTGTTTAAGTGTGGCACCTCTCCCTCTCTGTCTCTTCCTCCTGCTTATGTAAGATGTGCTGCTTCCCCTTCACTGTCTGCAATGTTTGTAAGTTTCCCAGTGCCTCCTCAGAAGTCACTATGCTTCCTGGACAGCCTGCAGAACTGTGAGACAATTAAATCTCTTTTCTTTATAAATTGCCCAGTCTCAGTTATTTATTTATTTTTCCTTTTATTTTTAAAGGTATTTCTTTATAGCAGTGCAAGAATTGACTAATACAATGTCTTTTATCACTCTGGAATGTGACCTATTTTTTTTTCTTTCTGGAAGCTTTTAGGATCTCCTTTTTCCCTGATGTTCTGAAACTACAAGATGATATACCTAGAGATGTGTTTTAGTTTTGCTAACCGTTCATTGTGTTGGGCACTGGTTTAGCCTTGTAAATTAAAAATTCATGTCATTTACTGGGAAACTTTGTTGTATTTGCTTTTTTTTTTTTTTGATGATTTCTACCCCTCAATTTTTTTAGTTTTCTACGTTTAGAAATCCTATTAGTCAAATCATAGATTGATCCTTGAAGTTTCTAATATTTTCTACACTATATTCCATCTTTTTGTGTCAGTTTCTCCCTGTAAGGTGATGGAATATGTCTTCCTGGCCTTGAGTTTGACTATATGACCTGCTTTGGTCAATAGAAAAATGTAGAATGACAGTATGCAAGTTCTGGACTGGGCTTTAAGAGGCTTGTCCATTTACGTTTGCCATCTTAAACTTTTTGATCTACTTTCTGGTAGTTTTTGATATCTTTTAAAGAGTCATTCACATCCTCTGAATATTCTTTTTTTATAGTACACTATGCTTGTTTTATTGATTTGTTGTTATCTCTTATGGGTCTAAGAATACTAATGATAGCTGTTAGTGGGGTGTGTGTGTGTGTGCGTGTGTGTGTTTGAGACGGAGTCTTGCTCTGTCACCCAGGCTGGAGTGCAGTGGTGTGATCTTGGCTCACTGCAACTTCCGCCTCCTGGGCTCCAGTGATCCTCCTGCCTCAGCCTCCTGAGTAGCTGGGATTACAGGCACCCGCCACCACACCCAGCTAGTTTGTTGTATTTTTAGTTGAGATGGATTTTCACCATGTTGGTCAGGCTGGTGGTCTCAAACTCCTGACCTCTAGTGATTCGCCAACCTTGGCTTCCCAAAGTGCTGGGATTACAGGCATGAGCCACTGCGCCTGGCTTGTGTGTGGTTTTTAACCTTTTCTCTTGTCTCTAATATTTCTTCTAAGCCCTTCTCTTCTGTTTTTGTTTTTGTCTCAGTTTTCTCAGATAGAAATTCCAGAACCTTGGGTAAGAGAGTAGGATAATGAAACCTATCTGTAAGCCTTTGGGGAGCTGATTTGGGAGAGAGGGCTGGAGGCTTCTCTATTTAGCCTGTACAGTTGCACATACTCCCTTGGTTTTTGGTATGGTGCTTCACCACTGCCGCCAACTACGCCTGCATTCCCTGCATTCAGATGCTCTCTGGTTCAACTTATGTTGTAAATAAACCTGTCTTCTGCCAAGGTGGGGATAGAACTCTTGCCCGGCTATACGCATCAAGGAGGAGGATGGGGTGAACATACAATTTCATAAATAAATGTTTATTTCCCACTTAGAGTCTTAGTAGACAGTGCCTCAATTTCACACTAATCATTTTGTAACACATTTTAGTGTCTGTGAACACTTTTCTATTCTGTTTTCAAAATTGATTTAATGAACTGTGGAAATTAATTCTGCAATACGTTTTTTTTTTTTGCATTAGTTTGTCAAGTTCCCGTAAGTCATGATGAGATTTTGATTAGAATTTACCTTAATTTTATTGTATTGGAATGTGAGTTTCATAGATTACCGTGGAGACAAGCGACAATATTACAATGTTAAGAAATTCTATCAATAAATATACTATGTCTCTCCTTTGTTCAGATCTTTTTTTATGTTCTTCTGAGCTGTGGGCAAAGTGGCACTTGCAATGTCAGGGATAAGGAGTGCACTTTGCTTTTGCTCTTCCTTTCTTGTTGCTGGCTGGATTGTGAATGTAATTATTGAGTTTGAAACAATCATTTTTGAATCAATAATGACCTTGGAAATGGAGGCAAAACATAGCAGAGTAACACATTAGAGGGTCCAGGATTCCTCACCCTGTGGAGTGCCATATCAGGTCTGGATCACCTATACTGGACTTACATGGGAAAGAGAAAAAAATCTCATTTATTGAAACCACTGTTTCTTTGGTTGTGCTGTCACTCACAGCCAACTTCATCCTGATATATCTAGGCTCCGCCCCAGTGGTTCTTAGGGTGGGCGGCCCCAGAGCAGCAGCCACAGCATCACCAGGAGTCTTGTTAGAAACACACATCCTGGGATCCTGATACACTGAATCAGAAGTGCTAGGTAGGGCCCAGTAATCTGGGCTGTGACCTATAGGTCAAAGCTGTGACCAATCCACCTTTGATTTACCCTCTGGCCATTCTGATTCTAGGTATGAGCTGATTTATCCACAGAAGATTCCCTTTCACTGTAGTTTTCTGCATTACAGAAATGTTCTGGTCTTCTGTGTGTATAAATTGAGAGACAATTCCACGATTACTGTCAAGAACTCCCTAGGCACACCTTCTGTCAAGTTTCTCATTCAAAAACCAGTGTTTGAAACCACTTCCTGAAATGTTGCTCATAAAATATTAAGCCCTCTTTGTTTATTAATCCAATGAAATGTCTTACTCTTTAGATATCTGACCTGGCAAACTGACCTGAGTGAAAATGGAGGTGCCTTGATTCACAAAATTAAAATTTCCAGTAGGACAGCTAGGCAAGCTTTAGGCATGGCTAGGCTTAGTCCCTCCCTTTCCATCCCTTGACTGTACTTTCCTCGGTTGGCTTCATTCTCAGCAAGCTTTTTCTGTGTGGTGCCCTCAGCAGCTCTGCTTACATAATCTCTATAGTTAGCAAACCCAGTAGTTCCAAGACAGCACAAAAGCTGAGGCTTATTGGCCTGGTTTGGGTCTCGTGCTCAGCCCTGAACCAATCATATGCATTAAGTGACCATATGCATCAAGTGTTCTGGTATTCCTCTAAGCACTTGCACATTCTGGGTTGATGAGCCTGAGTGAGTCATGCCTCCATCATGCAGGAGCAACCATGTTGGTACCTTCTCTAAGGCTTCTCCATCCCATGGTTGTGGGGCCATTGGAGACAAAGGGTCATCATAATTTAGAAAAGCAAATTGATCGTCTGAGGACTGGCTGGTGAAATAATCATCTTTACCAGTCATTTACAGATCCAGAAAATCCAGTGAGTCCAAGAGATGGAAGGAGACACGACATCAGCAGAGAGTAGACAGAGGGAATAGAAGCCAATAGGGAAAGATACTGAGGAATGGAAGAGACAGAGTGAAAGACAACATTACAAGAGGTGGGCAGAGACAGAGACAGGCAAAACCCTACAGAGAAAGAGAGCAGCATGCACCCATGAAGTGGAGGGGCAACAACAGACCCTGCCCCACCACGCTGTGCACACAGACACACTCACACACTTGGGAACACTGCCAGAGAGAAACGATAACACAGACAGACTGAGGCTGAGAACAACATGCCTATTGGGTATGAGGGATCTAGGGTGGCTGGCTGAGAGAATCATTCAGGGATGGTGGGATAGTTGTTTCTAGGCAGTAGGATTTCAACTGTGCTTAAGTCACAGATCTAAGATCTGGATGGACTTGTGGATCGTGTATTCATTCATCAGATAAATATTTATTAAAACAACAAAAATACAACAACCACCCAATGAAAATTATTGCAAGGGACTTGAATATACATTTGTCCAAAGACGGTATTCAAATGGAGACCATGCACCTAAGTCAGCAAAATTAGTTATTAGGGAAATGCAAAATCAAGCCC
Source organism: Theropithecus gelada (assembly GCF_003255815.1). Taxonomy (NCBI): domain Eukaryota; kingdom Metazoa; phylum Chordata; class Mammalia; order Primates; family Cercopithecidae; genus Theropithecus; species Theropithecus gelada. The sequence goes on from NC_037669.1 coordinate 88,354,502, forward strand.
ACAATTAAACATCACATCACACCAACTAGAATGGTTATAATTTTTTTTAAAAAAGAGAAAATGGTGAATGTTAGCAAGGATGTACAAAAATCAGAACCCTTGTACATTGCTGGAGGGAATGTAAAATGATGTAGCTGCTAGATATTCACAACAGGTTTATTCACGAGAGCCAAAAGTGCAAACATCCAAATGTCCATCAACGATGAATGGATAAGCAAAGTGTGGCATATCCATACAATGGAATATTACTCAGGATAAAAAGTAATAATATATGCTACAACATAGATGAACCTTGAAAACATTATGTTCAGTGAAAGAAGCCAGACACAAAATATTGTATAATTCCATTTATGTGGAAAATCTAGAATAGGTAAATTCATGGAGACAGGTGCAGATTGGGGATGGCCAGGGGCTGGAGATAATGGAAAATGGTAGTTTAATGAATATGGGTGTATTAGTCCGTTTTCACCCTGCTGATAAACACATACCTGAGACTGGGCAATTTATACAAGAAAGAGGTTTGTTGGACTTACAGTTCCACTTGACTGGGGAGGCCTCACAATCATAGCAGAAGGTAAGGAGGAGCAAGTCACATCTTACATGGATGGCAGCAGGCAAAGAGAGAGCTTGTGCAGAGAAACTCCCATTTTTAAAACCATCTGATCTCGTGAGACTCATTTACTGTCAAGAGAACAGCATGGAAAAGACCCATCCCTATGATTCAATCATCTCCCACCAGGTTCCTCCCACAACACATGGGAATTATGGGAGCTACAAGATGAGATTTGGGTGGGGACGCAGAGTCAAACCATATCAATGGGATTTTCTTTTATTGTGATAAAAATGTCTGAGAACTTTATAGAGACGGTGATTGCTTAACATTGTGAATCTGCTAAATACCACCGAATTGTTAATTTTAGTTCAGTGGTTAATCTTACGTGGTTAATCTAAAAATGATTAGTCTCATTCATTGCATGAAGATCACTTCAAACTTACAGACCACACACACACACACACACTCTTCTTTTTCTTTTTCTTTTTGAGACAGAGTCTCACTCTGTCCCCCAGGCTGGAGTGCAGTGGTGTGATCTTGGGTCGCTGCAGCCTCCGCCTCCCATGTTCAAGCGATTCTCCTGCTCAGGTTCCTAAGTAGCTGGCATTACAGGCACGTGCCACCACGCCTGGCTAATTTTTGTATTTTTGGTAGAGACGGGATTTCACCATGTTGGTCAGGCTGGTCTTGAACTCCTGACCTTGTGATCTGCCCATCTCGGCCTGCCAAAGTGCAGGGATTACAGGCGTAGCTGCTGTGCCCGGCTCTGCTTCCTGTTTTTTTTTAATGAGTCAGGTGTGGCCACAAGCGGAGACAAAAAGAAACTCAAGAAAACTAAGTTTATTACACTCACAGGAGCTGGTTCTTACAGTGGGCGGCATGCCATGTAGGGTGACAAGGGAAGCTCCAGGCTTTGGTGAGGTGGCAGAGGAAGAAGCAAGGGGAGATCTGAGCTCATGGTCTTAATTGAGTTTCTGAGGGAAAGGCAAGGTAGGGCAGGGTAAAGCGTTAGGGTTGGCTGGTTGGCATAATGTGGTGAGTTCTAAGCTGCAGAGGTGGTCCCTAGTGTTCTGGTACCTGCCCAGGAATAACTAAGGGAGAGGAATGTTGCCTCCCGTGGTGTAAGAGCCAGATGCAGGAGGTCGGCTCTGGATTGGGTAGTTTGGATATCTAAATATATACAGATTGAGTACCCCAATCTAAAAATTCAAAACCCAAAATGCTCCTAAATCGGAAGTTTTTTTGTGTGCTGAAATGAAGCTCAAAGACAATGCTGTTGGAGAATTTTGGATTTTGATTTTCAGATGACGGATGCTGAATATGTAAGTAAAAAGTAAATATTCCAACATCCCCCAGAATCTGAACTCTGAAGCTATTCTGCTCCTAAGCATTTCAGATAAGGCTACTGAACCTGTACATATGTGTAGATACATAGAGAGGGAACCACAATGTTCCAAGTCCCATTCTAGGTCCTGGGAACACAGCACTGACCCCAGAATCCTGCTCTCCTGGAGGCAACCCTCTAGAAAGAAAAAGAAAATAGACAATAGGGTAAGACAAGCTCAAGTAGTGATGAGGACTTTGAAAACAGGAAGGCAGACTGAGGAGCTGGAGAGGGTGCCTTTGCACGGAGACAAACCTGCATAGAGTGGGAGCTCCATACAGAAGCCGATGAGCCTAGGAGAGCAGGCAGCAGGGCGAAGTTCTCAGATGGGAACATGCTTGGGATAGTTGCTAAATAGCAGAGCAGCCAGGGAGAACATAAAGAGGATGAGATGGCCAGGGCCAGACTATGCAGGGTTATGCAGACCCAGGGAGGGCTTTTGAACTTGCTCAAAGTGGTAAGGGAAGAGGCTGGAGGATTAAGAGCCAAGAATGGCACAGGCCTCCATATTGCATGGCCACAGGGGGCGCCATTATGCACACCACAGCAGGAACCAGTCCCCCTGGAGCTGACCTTCTTGGTGGCTCTGCAACCCCAACCCCCTCACCTATGGCCGACATTGCCAATCTATCACAAGCCCTGCTCCTCCAGCATGGGGCTGTCACATCCTTCTCCCCACAGGACCCCAGACAAGCCGGCTGACTACTCAGAGCTGACCTGTGAGATACCAGGTACCTGTCCTCATTTCCCTGACCCTTTGCTGAGACAAAGATCTCTCCGAGTTTGTTTAATAGAGAACTACGGACACATAGTTGGAGCAGACCTGGTCAGTTCTTTATTGGGAAGGGGATGCAGTCTGTAATTCGGCAAATCTGTGATCCCAGGAAGATGTCAAGCTCAAGACTCAGCTGGCTTGTTGTGAGCTCATAGCTGCCATGGAAAAAGCCACGGGTATGGCAACTTCTCCAGCGCCAGTAGACCTGGATGATGCGGACAGCATTGAGCAAACGACAGTAACGACGGCGGACACGCCACATGCGGACCCAGGACTGCAGCCTGACTGCTGCCCATAGCTGCCGTGTGCAGAGCTCCAGTGCCACCCGCCGCCTCTTCGCCTGCAGCCTTGCCAGCACCTGCCTCCACCAGCACTGAATGATCAGAGCTCTGAGGGCCGCGTGCAGTAGTGTGCGTCGCACCAGCGTGCCCCGCCACCAGGCCTGGATTTTCGTGGAGGCCAGTTCAATGTCACCAGGTGGCTTCTTTATTGGGGAGGGGTGCAAGGAAAAGGAAGGACACTCAGGAAACATTATCACACATCAGTCAGTCCCAGTCAGTCAGTCCCAGGGTGTGAGAGGAAGGGGCCTTGATCCTCTATGAGGAAAGGCCCTTTCCTCTAAAGTTCATGAATGGGACAAGAGCTGAACCTAGGAGACCTGATAGGTTTCCACTCTCTGCCACCCACAGGTTAACGGACATGGTCACCTCACCTTGACCTCTGAGTCTCAATGTCCCCAACTGCAAAATGGAGGTAGACTGCCCTGGCTACCTCACTTGAATTTCCATTGACCTTGTCAGCCAGTCTAGAGCAAGGACACTGTGTTTAAGAGGTTAAAGTGTTACCATGATCCACCTGGGCTGAACCACCCCTGACATCCATGACCCTTCCCTTCAGATCCTCCCACCAGCTGGTGTCCTTTGCTGGCCCTGCCCTCTCCTCCCCAGCTCCAGCTCAAATCCACAACCTGCTTTCTCCCTCTGTCATGTCATAGTATTAAAACTTTCCCCATTCCACACAGTTTGGGATCTTTCTCATTTATTTCTCACTTTGACCTCTTTTGACTTTCATACCTTAAACTTCAGTTACCCTACACACACATACACACATGTGCACACAGACATGCACACACACACAAATTTTAGACTTAGATTGATTTCCATTTGGCCATGCATTATCCAAACAGTGCTCATCACTCTACTCTTGAACTTTGCATGATCTTGTCCCCACATTTCAGGGTTTATCTGCCCTGCACCCAAGTCTCCATGTCTCAGTCACCCACCTTTTTCAGGCTGACAAGGAAATGGGAGAAGAAGATATCTCAGGATGAATCACTTGCTGATCATCCCTGCTGTGTGTATGGCAATTATTTGTCCTGGTTGCTTGGGATATTTTTAGTTTATGATGCTTATTCCTGAGAAATAATAGCACCACCTTCCACAAATGTATCTTGGTTTGGGCTGTAAATTTCATGGTCATCCCAAGCTATGAGCCATAGAGAAGATAACCATCACTACTGGGCGACGAGGGTCAGAGAAGTTGCCTGTCAGGGGTCTGTCCCAAAATTAAGGGCCTGCTGTGACCTACCTTTGTTTGGCGTGGAAGAAGAGGTTCTCGTATCTTACTCCTTTCCTCCTTCAGTTTCTGTTTCATCAATATGTTTTTTTCATCATCATTCATTGCGTTGTTTTTAAATTGTCCAGGCTTCTGCAATCAAGTAAAGAGGAGAGGTGTGGGTAGGTCGTTCTTTGTGGAACTCAGTGCCAAGTCCACCAAATCTTCAATCTCCTAGCTTACCCAGAGACCCTAGACACAGGGCTTGCACCTTGATTAACTGTGGGAATTCACCTTCCCCTGCCTGCAACTTTGGGTGAACTGGTGGTCTCTTACACCACAGCGAATGCCCATGATTTGGAGGTAGTTGGTTCAACCTCTTCAGGTCCGCAATCCCCTAAATTGCCCATAGTTGGGGGTTAGATGACTCCATCATGCTTGTGTGTACTCCTCTAGCCATATATGTGACAGGAAGAGTGGAGGAGGGGAGAATGATAATGATATAAGGGCACCTATGACTCTGGTTATACAGTCTGGTTGATAAAAACATAAAATTGAGGTAACTTTAAATCTCCATCAATAGAAAAGTCAATCACATGGATTTCAAATCAGTCAAACAATAGAGCCAAAGAAGGATGACAAAGAATAAGTTTGCAGCAAAATTCTTAATCAGGTGCTTCAGAAAACAAAGTTTATGTATGGCTAAGAAGCACACAAAAAGATGCTCAACATCATTAGTCATGGGGAAAATAAAAACGGGAACCCAAATGGCATACCCTTAGGCATCCTAGAGAATGGCTGAAAAATAAGGACAGCACTAAATATTGGCAGGGACACAGAATGGCTGGATCTCTTATAGACTGCTGCTGGAAAGGTGTAAAACAGTAGAACCACTTTTGAAAATGGTTTGTCACTTCCTAATGAAGTTCAACATGCATCTCCCTTATAGCTCAGCAGTTCACCCCTAAAAGTTTGCAGATAAAAAATGAAAACACGTATCTACAAAATATATATGCACAAATGTTAATAGCAGCTTTATTGAAATAAGTCAGAACTGGAAACAGCCTGAATGTCCACTAACAGGAGACTAGACAAAAAATTAGTGATATATTCATGTAATATAATAATACACAGTAATAAAAATAATTACATTCATAAAGAGTATACTATGTGTGCATCTCAGAAACATTAAGCTAAATGAAAGAAGCCAGATGTCCAGGCGCAGTGGCCCACGCCTGTAATCCCAGCACTTTGGGAGGCCGAGGCAGGTGGATTCACCTGAGGTCAGGAGTTCAAGACCAGCCTGACCAACATGGTGAAACCCCGTCTCTACTAAAAATACAAAAAATCAGCCGGGTGTGGTGGCAGGTGCCTGTAATCCCAGCTACTCAGGAGGCTGAGGCAGGAGAATCTCTTGAACCCAGGAGGCAGAGGTTGCAGTGAGCCGAGATTGTGCCATTGCACTCCAGCCTGGGCAACAGAGCAGAACTCCATCTCAAAAAGAAAGAAAGAAACTAGACATAAAGGAGTACCTACAAGATGATTCCATTTATATAGAATTATAAAACAGACAAAGTTAATATACAGGTAAGATAAATAAGAATGGAATTTACATTTAGTGTAGGGACAGAAGGCATGTTGCTTGCAAACAGTACAAAGGAGGAGGAATGTGCTGTCTCTTGTTTTGGGTGGTGGTTTCTGGGGAATATAGGATTGCAAAAACTCATTAAGCTGACCACTTAATGAAACCACAAAGAATAACTTTGTTCTGTCTGTACTGTAATGGAAGAGTATAAGGGAAACAAATGGAACTGAAGATAACATGTTCCCTGTCATTTATAACACATGCATATAAATATCCAAGATTTGGAGGTAGTGCTCATGTTATAAATGTTTTCTTGCAGTAGTTTCATAGTTTGAGGTCTTAGATTTAAGTTTTTAATCCATTTTGTTCTGAAAATAAAAGATGATATACCTAGAGAGGGGTTTTGGTTTTTCTAACCATTGAATGTTATGTCTAACCATTCACTGTATTGGGCACTGGCTTAGTCTTTTAGTCTAAAATTTCACACCATTTACCTCTGGGAAATTTTTTGCATTAGTTTTTTGATAATTTCAATCCCTTAATTTTCTTCGTTTTCTACTTTTCGAAATCCTATTAATTAGATCACAGCATGATCCTCTAATTTCCTAATAGTTTCTATTCTATCTTCCTTCTCTTTGTCTTTTTGTTCTACTTTCTGGAAGAGTTTCTGTTTCTGAAATGGTCTTTACCACCCTCTGAATAGTGTTTTCTTTTAGGGCACACTGCTCTTCCATCACTGATCTGTTATCATCCATATGGGACTAACAATATGAGTTACAATCGTTAGGGGTTTAAAACATTTTCCCTTCTGTCCCCAATAACATTTATTTTAAGCACCTTTCTTCTGTTTTAGATTTGGTCTCAATCTTTCATTTGAGAAATCTTTTACCAATGTTAGTGGTCCTTGGTTGGCTCTCCATGTATCAGATTGGGACACTGATAATTCAGTGGGAAGCTCAGTGTCCACGGGTGGGGCTTCTTATCTGGTGCTATTCAGTATACGTTGCTAAGGCAGAGTGTTGGGTTTGGTGTCGGTGAGGGGCCCCAAAGATCTGTATTCATTAGTTTATTTCTTTGCAGCTTGTGGTAGGTTGCGCTGGTGGCCCTACATTTTAATCCTTCGCTACAGAATTTTGTGATTTCTCCCTGTAAGGGGATGGGATATACCTTCCTGTGCCTTGGGTTTGGCTATATGACTTGCTCTAGCCAGTAGAATACTGTGGGAGGACGATATGCAAGTTCTGGGCTTGGCTTTCAGAGGTTTGCTCGTTTACATTTGCCTCTTGCATTCTGCTATTACCAAGAGTAGAACATATCCAGGGAGCCTCCTGGTAGGTGCAGGGTGGGAAACATGGCGCTGAGCTTCCCCAGCCAAGCAACCCTGGCTGCTTGCTTACTGTTTTTTGACGCTGAGTCTTACAGTTGGTTAGGCTGCATTAGTGCAGTAATCATTGACTGAATCCCCAGAGCCAGATTCCCAGAGAAGATTCCCAGAACCTCAGGTCAGAGAGTAGGAGAACAAACCTCCCTGCAGGAAGCTGAGTTGGTACAGAGGGCTGGAGGCCTTTCTATGCAGCCTGCACACTCTCCCATGCTCCCTCTATTTTTAATATGGTGCTTCACCCCTGCCATTAGCCATGGCATGCCTGAATTCTGCTGACTCCAGATGCTGTCTGGTCCAACTTGTCCAGGAAATAAACTTGTGTTCTGCCAGAATGGGGAAGAAACTGTTGCCTGGCTGTATGCATGAAGAGGAGAATGAGGCAAAGCCAAGACATTCTTTCTTTCTTTCTTTTTTTTTTTGAGATGGAGTGTCACTCTTGTTGCCCAGGCTGGAGTGCAATGGCGTGATCTCGGCTCACTGCAACCTCTGCCTCCTGGATTTAAGCAATTCTCCTGCCTCAGCCTCCTGAGTAGCTGGGATTACTGTCATACGCCACCAGGCTTGGCTAATTTTGTATTTTTATTAGAGATGGGGTTTCTCCACGTTGGTCAGGCTGGTCTCAAACTCCCAGCCTTAGGTGATCTGCCTGCCTCAGCCTCCCAGAGTGCTGGGATTACAGGCATGAGCCACCACGCCCATCCACCCAACAAATTCTTAATCACATTTTCTTTTCTTTCTTTTTTTTTTTTTTTTGAGATGGGGTCTCACTCTGTCACCCAGACTGGAGTGTGGTGGTGAGATCTTGGCTCACTGCAATGTCCTCCTACCAGGCTCAATCGAGTCTCCTGCCTCAGCCTTCTGAGTAGCTGGGATTTTATAGGCATGCACCTCTACTGCTGGCTTTTTTTTTTTTTTTTTTTTTTTTTAATATTTAGTAGAGATGGGGTTTCATCGTGTTGGCCAGGATGGTCTTGAACTCCTGACCTCAAATGATCCATCCACCTTGACCTCCCAAAGTGCTGGGAATACAGGCATGAGCCACGGTGCCCAGACTTAAGCAAATGTTTGTATACCACCTTAGTTCTTACTACCTAATGCCTCAATTTCAGACTAATTGCTTTGTAACACATTTTAATGTCGGTAAGCATGTTTCAACTCCTTTTCTCTTTTTTCCCAAATTGACTTAACTAATTGTGGACATTTGCTCTATGGTATTATTTTTTGCACTAATGTGTCAAGTTCCCATAAATCACAAGAAGATTTCAATTAGAATCAGCTTTAATTTTGTGAGTGGAATATGATTTTAATAGATCACTTTGGAGATAACTGACAGCCTTACACTATTAACACATTTTTTGAAAGAATATAGCATATCTCTCCATTTGTTCAGGTCTCCTTTTATGTCCTTCTAAGCTGTGGGCAAACTGGAACCAGAAATGTCAAGAATACACCCTTAAAGAGAAGGAGCATGCATTTCCCCTCCTTTTTTTCCTGCTGCTACATTGTCAATGTAATTATTGAATTTGTAGCACTCATTTTTGGATTATTGACGACCTCGGGAATGGAGGCAATACATAGCAGAGTAATACGTTAGACGGGGCCAAGACTTCTCACCCTACGGAGTGCCATACCAAGCCTGGACCACCTCTGCCAGACATACATGGGAAGGAGACACAATCTTCTCATTTATTGAAACCACTGTTCTTTTGATTATGCTAACATTCAGTTACCTTCCTCCAGATATCGCTATGCTCTACCCCAGTGGTTCTCAAAGGACGGGGCCCCAGAACAGCAGCCATAGCATCACCTGGAAAATTGTTAGAAACATACATTCTGGGACCTCGATAACACTGAATGAGAAGTGCTAGGTGGGGCCCAGTAATCTGCTTTACCAAGCCTTCCACAGGACTGTGGTGTGTGCTGAAAGTTGGGACGTACTGCTCTTACTGTTTCTCTCTTAGTTCCCATACCCACAATAGGCTCTCTCCATGGGGAGATTGTCCACTTTCTTTAGGAGACAGAGATGAGAGGTTTTCCTGGAAGCGAAGGCTACCACACACTTGCTTTGTATAAGCAGAATACAGGGCAAGAGAAGGGAAGGCCTTGACCAGCTCATCTATTCCTGATCCAGTTGTTTCATGAGTGGCTGATGAGTGTGCCTGGCTCCCTGCTACTGACTTGTTGAATTAGGCAAAGTGTAAAATCCCAAATAAGGCTCGTGGGTGACGAACTCATGTTCCATTCACCCTCTAGCCATTCTGATTCTAGATGTGAGCTGAGTTATCCATTAAACCACAGCAGCTTCCCTTTCACTACTCTCCTCAGTATCAGAGGCATGCTATGGTCTTCTGTTTGTATTAGTTGAGAGATAATTCCATGTTTACTGTCAAGATCTCCCTAGGTACACTCTCTGTTGAGATTCCGATTCAAAAACCAGTGTTTGAAAACCACTTCCTCAAAAGTTGCTCACATAAAATTAAACCCTCCTTTGTTTAATAATCTGTTGAGGTGCCCTACTCTTTTGCTATCTGTCTTGGCAAACTGAATTGAGTGAAAACGGGGGTTTCTTGACTCACTGACCAAATATTTCCTATAGTAGAGCTCATAATAGCTCAGGCATGGCTGTGTTAAAAGACAAATTTAGAACAAATTGTATTTAGAGTTCTAATTGGCTTTCTTTTGTGATTTCAGAATTGGGTACTACATCATTCTATAAAACAGAAGAGTGTTAAGATGAGCTGAACAGAGGTGTTGGCTTTATAGGCAGAAAAGGGCTGAAAACAGCAGAAACGGGAAACAAAATGGAAATTGCTGTTTGAAAGTTACTTTCCTTATAGGGTTAAAACAGAGGGAACTTCTTTATCATGATCATTCAGGTGAACTGGGTTCCTTCTGATTGATTGCTGTAAATCTGGGTTTTTTTGAAAACTGGCCCATTTCAGATTTCAGTCTGACTTCATAGCACCTAGTATGAGTGACTCCGTTCTGGTTTGGGCTAATGTGCTGGGACCTAGTGCAGGAGGCTAGTCCAAAGCAATGGCCTCCCATAAACGTTGTGTAGCAATTTCCCCTTTTGTTCAGTTTCTCGTCTACCTGAGAGTCTGACTAAAACTTAGGGCATCAGTGCTACTCTCAGGAGCCATCTCTTTGTGTTTTTGGTCTGAACATGTCATTCATAGGTTAGCATGTCCTTGTTTTCATGGTTTCCTTGAGTTTTCATCATTCCAGATAGAGAGAGACCATTTAGCATTTGGCAGATGGCTGCCTGTGAACATTTAAGACCTTTTGAGAGAGTATAACACACCAGGGACAGTACTATCATGACTATCAGGAGGATAATACCAAGTGTTTGGAGTATGCTCCTCATCCAGGCTTCCCAGGAGCCAAACCAACTAAAATTTACTAGATAAAGAACAAGCCAGACCAGAAACCTACTACTTTTAACAAGGAAGCCTTCTCTTTAATGTTGTTTTGCAACTGAGTCTAACAGTTAATGTGCAACAAGAAGTGTTAGCAACTGCACAGTTACCTCCTTGATCAGCCAGTAGGTAGCCATTCCATAATCTAGAATCCCATGACTGTGCAAAATTAAAACAGGGAGTGAGAACAAGTGATTCTAGAAGTACGACTCTATAAAAAGGACCACCAGTACAGTCTGAACAGAGTTGTGGTAGGAATGCCTCTAGAGTTAGCCACTGTGTGGATTAAAGGATCTCTTAGGTCATATAAAGATTTGGGTTTAGCATAACAGATCTAAACTCAGCCAAATTATCTGTAGAAGCTACTGATTGTGAAATTCTAATGACGGCAACATTCTGTCATGTGAAAGAGGTAAGCATAAGCAAGGAAAACATTAAAGGGATGTCTCGTGATGGGCAGTCTTGTTCTGACTTCTTGGGAAAAGCTGCCCACAGCATGAAGTCATCAACTTCTCATTCTGCTTTGAAGTTTGAATGTCTCTGGGCATAACACTGGGTATTTCAATGACCTGTCTGAGTGGCCCACACATCAGGCATGAGGGTTGTCCAAGTTGTCCAGCTTCAGCTTACAGGTCTTCATGAGCAAAGCAGTTTCTGTCCTTAGTTGAAGAGTGTATTAGTGTATTCTCATACTACTGTAGAGAACTACCTGTGACTGGGTAATTTATGAAGAAAAGAGGTTTAATTGACTCACAGTTCCACAGGCTCTACAGAAGGCATGGCTGGGGAGGCCTCAAGAAACTTACAATCATTGCGGAAGGGTGAAGTGTAAGCAAGCACCTCTTCACATGACAGCCAGACAGAGAGCAAAGAGGGAAACACGACACACTTTTAAACAACCAGATTGCATAATAACTCATTCACTCTCATGAGAACAGCATGGGGGAAGCCTGCCTCCATGATTCAGTCACCTCCCACCAAGTCCCTCCACCAACACATGGGGATTACAATCCAACATGAGATTTATGTGGGAGCATGGAGCCAAACCATATTATTCTTCCCCTAGGCCCTCCCAAATCTCAAGTCCTTCTCATATTTCAAAACATAATCATGGCTTCCCAACATTCCCTCAAAGTCTTAACTCATTCCAGCATTAACTCAATAATCCACAGTCCAAAGTTTCATCTGAGACAAGGTAAGTCTGTTCTGCCCAAAAACCTGTAAAATCAAAAACCAGTTTGTTACTTCCAAGATAACAATGAAGGCAGAGGCATTGGGTAAATGCTCCTGTTCCAGATGGGAGAAATTGGCAAAAACAAAGGGGTTACAGGTCCTATAAAATCTGAAATCCAACAGGGCCGTCATTAAATCTTAAAGCTCCAAAATAATCGTTTTTGACTCTATGTCTCTATACAGGGCATGCTGATGCAAGGGGTGGACTCCCAAGGCCTTTGGCAGCTCTGTCCCTGTGGCTCTGCAGGGTACAGCCCCCTTGGCTGCTTTCATGGCCTGACATTGAGTGCCTGTGCCTTTTCCAGGTGAACAGTGCAAGCTGTCAGTGGATCTATCATTTTGGGGTCTGGAGGATGGTGGCCCTCTTCTCACAGCTCCACTAGGCAGTGCTCCAGTGGGGACTCTGTTTGGGGGCTCTGACCCCACAATTCCACCCTGCACTGCCCTAGTAGAAGTTCTCCATTAGAGCTCCACCCCTGCAGCAGACTTCTGCCAGGACATCCAGGCATTTCCATGCACCCTCTGAAATCTAGGTAGAGGCTCCAAAATCTCAACTCTTGCCTTCTGCACACTCGCAGCCCTAACACCACGTGGAAGCCATCAAGGCTTTGGGTATGCCCTATCTGAAGCCATGGCCTGAGCTGTATCTTGGTCCCTTTTAATGATGGCTGGAGCTGGAGTGACTGGGATGCAGGGTACCATGTCCTGAGGCTGCACAGACTAGCTGGGCCCTGGGCCTTGCCCAAGAAACCATTTTTCCCCTCTAGGTCTCCAGGTCTGTGATGGGAAGGGCTGCCATGAGTGTTTGTGAAATACCCTTGAGGCATTTTCCCCATTGTCTTGGCTATCATATTCAGCTCCTCTTATGTGAATTCTGCAACCTTGAATTCCTCACCAGAAAAATGGGTTTTTCTTTTCTACCACACGGTCAGGCTACAAACTTTCCAACTTTTATGCTCTGCTTCCCATTTAAATGTAAGTTGCAATTTCAGACCATCTCTTTATGCATATGAGCATACACATTTGGAAACAGCCAGGTCACCTCTTGAATGCTTTGCTGCTTAGAAATTTCTTATGCCAGACTCCCTAAATCATCTCTCTCAAGTTCATAGTTCTTCAGATATCTAGGGCAGGGGGAAAATGCTGCCAGTCTCTTTGCTAAAGGATAGCAAAAATGAACTTTACTCCAGTTCCCAATAAGTTCTTCATCTCCATCTGAGACCACCTCAGCCTGGACTTCACTGTTCATATCACTACCAGCATTTTGGTCCCAACCATTCAACAAGTCTCTAGGAAGTTCCAAACTTTCTCACATCTTCTTGTCTTCTTCTGCGCCCTCCCAAACTGTTCCAACCTCTGCTTATTACTCAGTTCCAAAGCTGCTTCCACATTTTCAGGTATCTTTATAGCAGTACCCCACTCTTGGTACCAATATTCTGTATTAGCCTGGTCTCACACTGCTATAAAGAATTACCTGAGACTGGCTAATTTATTTTTTTTAAAAAGAGGTTTAATTGACTCACAGTTCCACAGGCATAACAGGAAGCATAACTGAGAGGCCTCAGGAAACTGACAATCTTGGCAGAAGGCGAAGGGGAAGCAAGCACCTTCTTCACAAGACAGCAGGAGAGAGAGAGAGAGAGCAAGAGGGGAAGTGCCACATACTTTTAAACCATTAGATCTTGTGAGAACTCTCTTACTAGCACAAAAACAGCATGGGGGAAGTTCGCCCCCATGATCCAATCACTTCCCACCAAGTTCCTCCCCTAACATTGGGAATTCCAATTCAAGGTGAGATTTGGGTGGAGACACAGAGCCAAACCGTATCAGCCAGCCTGACCACACATATTTGTCTTTCAAAATTTCCTTTTCACAAACCTTCTACAAATTTGTTATATCCATTTAGTTTGTCCTATACTCTTCCTCTTTCCATTGTGGAAAAGTGAGTGACTACTCACTTTAGGACAAAAATTACTGTCTTTTTTTCTTACCTCTTACCTTATAACTTCCTTTACAAAACATCTTATTTTTCCTCACATACAGAGTTGTTTCTCTTATTCTCTAGTTTCAGTTAGCACATATTAGAGTTTTAATCCCTAGTATTCTTAATTTTTGATGAAAACTAATAAGCCTTGTGAGCTGTTTTATGTCAGCATTCTGTAGATGAGCAGCATTTTCGTAATTTCTAGAGACATGTTTACTTGTAATATAATTTTTCATGTTTATTAACAGACCCAAATATATTTACCTTCTCTATACCACACAAAAACTGGATGCCAGAGTATATAAACTTTAAATTTATGTTCAGTAATTAATGTTTTCATATTTTAACTTTCTTAGAAATAACTTAGCCATTTAATAAATATTTATTACTTAATTTAATGTAACTTTTAGATTTCAAGTTACTAAAGATATTTTTGAAAGTGTAAATTTTTATCCTGCTTACATTTACCTAATTCACTCCTAGCAATTGTTCAAATTGCTCATTAAACAAAGCTAGCCATTGAAGGAGTTCATGAAATGCCACTCCAAAATATGCTGCTTTGGTGTACTGATTACTTCAAGCTGAAGGCACTTGAAAAACAGCAGAATTCAAAAGGAGACTTTCTCTGAATTCCCCTTATCTGCCTAAAGACAGATCCTCCAAAAGGAACTCAATTATTTTTAATCCTCTCCCTGGGAGTTTCATCAACCTGGGAAGACTAACTCCTATAACAGGAGTGGAGACTAGATGTCAACACTACACCCAGATAAACTTTGTCACAAATCATCATCTATTCTTTCAAGGGCTCACTTGTCTTTAACAAAAGTCATTTACTCTGAAGATATCTCTCTTCTTTACCATATGAACATTTTACCCATGTTATAAATAAACTTTCAGTGCTACAAAAGAAATAGCACTCGAGCATACATTTTCTCAGCAAGGCAATTTACTTCTATAGAAGGGTGCATCTCACAGATGGAGCAATGGTGACAGCACAGCTGAACAAGGGAGGGGAAGGGGTTCTTATTCCTGATGCAAGTAGCCCCTACTGCTGTGTTGTTCCCCTATTGGCTAGGGTTGGACTGCACAGTCTTAAGCTAATTCCGATAGACTATTTTAAAGAGAGGGGGGTATGAGTTGGAGTGGCGAGGTGAGTAGTTTGATGGGGAGGACAGTTACAGAACAGGTGACTCAGGATGACTCAGGTCAGAGCGGTGACCAGGGGTGACTCAGGACAGAGCAGGTGACCAGGGGTGACTCAGGACAGAGCAGGTGATAGAGGCTAGGAGGGGACTGTTTACTGAAACTAGGGGCAAGGAGATGAAGAGAACAAGGAAGTTAAACTTTAAAATGAAGAACAAAGAACAGGGGAGCTGAATGTACTGATACATTGGTTCTTTCGAGAGGATCTCAGAACTCATTGTACTTAACAATTTACAAGCTAAAATCTTTGAAGAAGAATTTATTATATCCTACACCTATCCCAGCATGGGGTTGAATCAAAGAATCTTTGCCCTATTGTCAATTCTTATCTTGATTTACCTATCTGGTCATTGCCCTAAGCATGTCAGATCAGATTTCTCATTGTAATCTTTGACTTCTGGTTTTAAAATTTTTCCAAACTGGAATAGGTACAGCAGACTGAATTGGGGTTCTGTAATGTTAGGGGACCAGCAGAGTCCCTCTGGCCCATACAATCTCTGGTATATTAAACCTTCATTTTAACTTTAACAATGTCCATTTTATTTATTCCATTTGTAATAATCATCTAAAATTTTTCTACCCTAAACTTGCATTTTCCTAGGGCTGACGCTTAGGTAAAACAAGGAAGAAAACTTACATACCAAAGTCATAAAACTTAGATCTCAAGCTTAAATACTGTTATTTGCCAAGACAAGGAATGGTATAGGTAGAAAGTTCAGTTAAGACAAGGCAGTCAGCAAAGGTGAAGCTCGTTATGTAGATTTATGCCAAAGCTTTCTCTCATTACAAAAATTTTTAGTAATTTTCCTTTATAGGTATCAATTTTTACAAGAGTTTCATTTTTGCATTTAAAATTTTTATTTGTATAAATTTATGGAGAACAAGTATAATTTTACTACATGCATAGATTGCATAGTGGTGATGTCAGGGCTTTTAGGCTATCCATCACCTGAATAATGTACATTATACCTATTAAGTAATTTGTATTACTTTTATTTAAAAAATTTCATTATTTACATTTTTTTCTTTATTTCTTCAAAAAAAAAAAAAAAAAGAAACAGGATACATGTGCAGAACGTGCAGGTTTGTTACATAGGTATATGTGTGCCATGCTGGTTTGCTGGACCTATTGACTCATTCTCTAAGTTCACTCCCCTCACCCCCCATCCTCAACAGGTCCTGGTGTATGTTGTTCCTCTCTCTGTGTCCCACATGTTCTCTATGTTCAACTTCCACTTGTGAGTGAGAACATGCTGTGTTTGGTTTTCTGTTCCTGTGTTAGTTTACTGAGGATGATGGCTTCCAGCTATTAAGTAATTTTTCATCATACACCTCCTCCCACTCTCTCACCCTCTATCATTCTACACTCTACATCTATGTGTACCTTTTGTTTAGCTCTCACTTATAAGCAAGAACATGCAGTATTTGTCTTCCTGTTTCTGACTTGTTTTACTAACTCACCTCCAGTTCCATCCATGTTTCTACAAAAGACATGATTTCATTCTTTTTTAGGCTGAATAGTATTCTATTGCATATATAAACATGTTTTTTAATCCAATAATCTGTGGATGGACACTTAGGTTGATTCCCTATCTTTGCTATTGTGAATAGTGCTACAACAGAGATAGAGGAACAGGTATCTTTTTGATATTAATGATTTCTTTTTATTTTGAGTAGATACCAGTAGTTCTACTTTGAGTTCTTTGAGAAATCTCCATACTGTTTTCCATAGACATTGTGCTAATTTACATTCCCACCAACAGGGTATAAGAGTTCGCTTTTCCCTGCATCCTCATCAACATTTGTTGTTATTATTTTTTAATATAATAGTCATTCTGACATATGTAAGATGACATCTCATTGTTGTTCTAATGTGCATTTGTCTGATGATTAGTCATATTGAGCATTTTTTCATATGCCTATTGGCCATTTGTACATCATCTTTAAAAAAAAGTCGGCCAGGCGCAGTGGCTCACTCCTGTAATCCCAGCACTTTGGGAGGCCGAGATGGGTGGATCACGAGGTCAGGAGGTCTAGACCATCCTGGCTAACACAGTGAAACCCTGTCTCTACTAAAAATAAAAAAAAACTAGCCTGGCGTGGTGGTGGGTGACTGTGGTCCCAGCTACTGGGGAGGCTGAGGCAGGAGAATGGCGTGAACCTGGGAGGCGGAGCTTGCAGTGAGCAGAGATTGCACCACCACTGCACTCCAGCCTGGGCTACAGAGCGAGACTGTCAAAAAAAAAAAAAAAAAAAGAAAAAAAAAAAAAAAAAAAAAAAAATAAAAACAAAAACACTAAAGGAAGTTTTTTTTTTTTTTTTTACCTTTTTGATAACTCACCTAAAAAAATGAAGACTTTATGTTTTATCAAGCTAATTCCTGAGTTGTCTTTATTATGTTTTTGATTATTTAAGAAATAATCAAAGAGATCACGCCACTGCACTCCAGCCTGGGCGACAGAGTGAGACTCCATCTCAAAAACAAAAGTCTATTCATGTCCTTTGCCCACCTTTTAATGGGATTATTTGGGTTGTTTGTTGTGAGTTATTGAGTTCCTTGTTTCAAAATAACTAGCTGGGCCAGGTATGGTGGCTCACACCTGTAATCCCAGCACTTTGGGAGGCTGAGGCAGGAGGATTGCTTGAATCCAGGAGTTCAAGACCGGCTGGGCAACATAATGAGATACCATTGCTACAAAAAATAAAAAATTAGCTGTGCATGGTGGCACACATGCACAGTGTCCCAGTGACTCATGAGGTTGATGTGAGAGGATCACTTGAGCCCAGGAGGTCAAGGCTGTAGTGAGCCACAATCATGCCACTGCACTCCAGCCTGGGTGACAGAGCAAGACCCTGTTTCTAAAAAAATTTTTATTGAAATAAAAATAACCAACTCAATGCCAGAAAAGAATGCATTGGAGACTAATTTAGATAGCCAGCTTTTTAATTTAGCTTCTGTTTCTTAACTAGATTGCTAAATACAGGGCAAAGCCCATTAGTAATAGAGCAGACAGAGCATTTCTTCTTCTCCTTCTCCTTCCGCCTCCTCCTCCTCCTCCTCCTCCTCACTTCTTCTCCTTCTTCTTTTTCTTCTTTTGAGACAGGGTCTCACTCTGTCACCCAGGCTGGAGTGCAGTGGTACCATCTCAGCTCACTGTAACCTCTGCCTCCAGGGCTCAAACAATCCTCCCACCTCAGCTTCCTAAGCAGCTAGGACTACAGGCACACGCCACTATGCCCAACTAATTTTTGTATTTTTTTTTTTTTATAGAGACAGGGTTTCACCATGTTGCCTAGACTGGTCTCAGACTCCTGGGTTCAAGTTAACTGCCCGCCTCAGCCTCCCAAAGTGTTGGGATTACAGGTGTGAGCCACTGTGCCCAGCCCAGACAAAGCATTTTCTATGCCTGGACTCATCACAGATAACTATAAACTCAAGAATCTTGTCGGGGCATATTGGTGGTTAGAGAAGCATACATGGTGACCTGAGGATTTAACTCTTATAAACATTTTTTTCTAGCTTTCTTTTCATCTTTGAGGTGGGATGGTAACTAATTGAAAAGGTTAGCAGATTCCAATTTTCTTATCAATTAGTTACTTAAGCTATTCCTTTTCCCTTGGTAAGGAGTCTTTTTAAAAAGGCAATTAAAAAAATCTTTTTGGAAGCTTCTGCATATAATTAAAATAGACATCCCTGAGTGGGCCTAATTTTGGAGCCCTTATTTTAAATGCACTTCTTAGATGAATAGTCTTGTTTATCTAGAACATTCTACAAATGACCATTATAATTCCAAATTATTTTTAATAAGATTTCATTGTTTCTGTAAGTATAATCATGCATCGTTTAATGATGGGAATACATTCTAAACCATCACTAGGTGATTTCCTCATTGTGTGAACACCATAGAGTGTACTTACACAAACCTACAGCCTACACCTATGCTGTAGGATAGAGCTTATATCCCCTAGGCTACAAACCTGTATTACCATACTGTTACCATACTGAATACAATAGGCAATTATAACACAATGATAAGTATTCGTGTATCTAAACATAGAAAAGGTGCAGTAAAAATATGGTATAAAAGATTTTAGGCCGGGCGCGGTGGCTCAAGCCTGTAATCCCAGCACTTTGGGAGGCCGAGACAGGCGGATCACGAGGTCAGGAGATCGAGACCATCCTGGCTAACACGGTGAAACCCCGTCTCTACTAAAAAATACAAAAAAACTAGCCGGGCGAGGTGGTGGGTGCCTGTAGTCCCAGCTACTCGGGAGGCTGAGGCAGGAGAATGGCGTCAACCCGGGAGGCGGAGCTTGCAGTGAGCTGAGATCCGGCCACTGCACTCCAGCCTGGGCGACAGAGCGAGACTCTGTCTCAAAAAAAAAAAAAAAAAAAAAGATTTTAAATGGTAGACCTGTATAGGGCACTTACCGTAAATGGAGGTTGTGGGACTCAAAATTGTTCTAGGTCAGTGAGTTAGTGAGTGGTAAGTGAATGTGAAGGCCTAAGATGTTATCATGTACTGCTATAGATGATGTTAACACTGTACATGTGGGCTAGACTGAATTTATTTTAAAATTTTCTTTATTCAATAATAAATTGACCTTAGTTTAATGTAACATTTTTACTTTATAAACATATTAATTTTTTAAAATTTTGACCCATAATAACACAGCTTAGAACATAAACATACTATATAGCTGTACAAAAATATATTCTTTATATACTTATCCTATTAGCTTTTTTCTATTAGAATTTTTTTGTACTTTCAAAACTTTTTTGCTGCATATTACGGAACAAACATACATTAGCCTAGGCCTACAGAAGTTCAGGATCATCCATATCACTGTCTTCCACCTCCACATCTTGTCCTTCTGGAACATCTTTAGGTCAAAAACATGCATGGAGCTGTCATCTCCTAAGATTACAATGCCTTCTTTTGGAATTCTTGGTTTATGGTGGTTGTTCTTGAGTAAGGATTAATAGCAACACCTTTCACTCACAAATGTTTCCTAGTTCAGACAAGAAATTCCATGATTAACCAATTCTATGAGCCACAGAGAAGACAACCACCACTACTGGGTGGCATGGGTCAGAGATATTGCAGGTGTGGGGTCTCTTCCAACCTTGAGGGCCTGCTCTGACTTACCTTTGGTTTGCGGGAAGGAGGCATTTTCTCCCGCTCCATTTGTTTCGACAGTGTGGTTTCATCATCATCTTCCGTTATGGTTTGGTGAACACGGCCATCCTTCTGTAATCAGATTTTAAAGAGGAGAGGTGTGGGTAGATAGTTCTTTATAGAACTCAGGGCACACTCCCTCACTGTGACTGAATCCCCTGTGTCTGTCCTGTCTGCAGGATACCCAGTTTTCAGCCAAGTTCACCACATCCTTAACCTCTTGGCTTTCACAGAGACCATAGACACAGGGCTTGAATCCTGATTAACTGTGGGAATTCACCTCCCCCTGCCTGCATCTTTGGGTGAACTGGTTGTCTCTTACACAAAATTGAATGCCCATGACTTGCAGGTAGTTGGTCAACCCCTTCAAGTCTGCAATCCCCTTCAGTGCCCATGATTAGAGGCTAGAGGTCTCCATTATACTCAGGTCTGTACTTCTCTAGCCACCACTGTGGCAGGAAGTCTGAAGGAAGAGAGAGTGTGATGATGTCATAAGGGCACCTATGACTCTGGCATCAGAATGGCTTCCAACAGCTAAGTCTTTTCCAGTGAATATGTGGAACTCTTGTCCATTCTTTTTTGCAGACATGGCCACAATTTGACTACAAAAGCAAGCCACTGGAAATACTGGCTAATTAGCACAAAGAAGTATATAGCTAGTGATTTCAATCTAGTTAATAAAAACAAAAATTGAGACAACCTAAACCTCCATCAAAGACAAAATTCAGTCACATGGATTTCAGTTCAATGAAACAATTGAGCCATATAAAGATGAGAAAGAATGAATTAGTAGAAAAATTCTCAAACAGGTGCTTCAGAAAAGGAGATTTAGGAATGACTAAGAAGCACATGAAAAGATGCTCAGTATCAATAGTCATGAGGGAAATAAAAATGAGAACCAAAATGAAATACCCCTAGACACCCTAAGAGAATGGCTAACACAAGAAATCTGACAGTACTAAATCCTGGCAGGGATTCAGAATGGGTAGATCTCTTATACACTGCTGATAAAAAGGTGTGAAACAGCAGAACCACTTTGGAAAATGGTTTGGCACTTCCTAATGAAGTTCAACATGCACTCGTCCTGTAACTCAGTAGTTTCAGTCCTAAAATTTGCAAATTAAAAATGAAAACACATTTACAAAGACATGTGCATGGATATTCATAGCAGCTTTATTCAAATAGGTCAGAACTGGAAACAACCCAAATGTCCACCAACAGGTGACTAGACAAAACTTTCGTGATATATTAGTATAATGGAGTAATAGTAACAAAAATGAATATATTCATACACGGAATAACATAGATGACTCTCAGAAACTTGGTGCTAAATGAAAGAAACTAGACTACCTATAGGTTCTTCCATTTATATAAAATTCTAAAACAGGTAAAACTAACAGGTAAAATGAACCACAATAGAAAATGAATCAGATGAATTCCTAGATATAGGGGTTTTGCTTGCAAACAGCAAATGGAAACAAAGAGGAATGTGCTATATCTTGTTTTGGGTGGTGGTTACCAAGGAATATGGAACTGTGAAAATTCATCAAACCAAGCACTTAATGAAACCACAGAAAAGAACTTTGTTCTGTCTGTACTGATATGGAGTACAAGTGAAACAAATTGAGTTGATGGACAAATACTTATAAGCATATCATAATAGTACTATGAAAACAAGGGAATTAGGAAGACATACACAACCAAAATTTATCAATGATTATCTTTGATGAGGCCAGTAGAATTGGAGGGACAGGGCACACTCCCTCACTGTGGCTGAATCCCCTGTGTCTGTCCTGTCTGCAGGGCACCCAGTTATCAGCCTCCTGGGAGAACAGGACACACACAGAGAAGGATATCTCTGAGGCCCCAGCTATGGTACAAATGTCTTTGCTCTCTTGTCACAGGCAGAAGATGAGTCAGCACAGCCACTGCAGAAGCAGGCACCATCTCTGCCTGAACCTAACCACTGAAAAGCCACCTGGTGCCACAGGTCAATGCTCAGTAGAAGGTCCTCTGGCCACGGCCTGAGGAGTCAGCATCAGGCCCTGGTCCCCCTCAGAGTTTCTGCCCAGGGGTCACTAAAGAGTACATTTGAAGTGTTTAGGGTGAGTACTGGGGAGGCTGCAGTGGGGCTCTGGGGGGAATGTAGGGAAGAGGAGGAGGCCAGTTAAAGCTGGGAGTGGATATCAAGGTGAAGATAGTAGGACGAGGGGCATGGAAAAGACAGGTGCTAGGTGGAGGGCAGGATAAGTGGTGAGACGAACCTGTGGGACCAGGAAGGTGCAGAAAGCATTTTTTGATGAAGTGATTGGACAATACCCACAGGGCCAGATTTGCATTTCTGAGTGCCTTTCTTTGGATCATGGCCTAGTGATTTTTTTTTTTACTGTATTGTTTGTTTTCAATTTCTTCAAGCAGAAACTTAAAATGTTTATTGATTAGCTTTTCTAGTTACCTTCAGCAAAAGGACCATTCCAGCTCCTTAGCATGTCATTACTAGAAGCAGGAGTCCGTCCATGCTGTATCCTTACCCACTCCTTTATTTTCAAATTCCCATCTCCTTCTGTGCACAAAATACATGTGTTTCTTTTTTGATCCAGCAAGAAAGTCTCTGTATTTTGATAGACACTACTACAAATTCATGGTTATTTTCATTTCTAATATGCTTTGACTTACTGCCATATTGCTTCATAATTTCCAGCTGTCGTTTTTTTTTTCTTTCATTTTCACTTTTGTTGTCTTTTGTTGAATTGGCAAGGAATTGTTTGGATTTTTATTCTTTTTCCACTATAGAAGTTGAGGCAGACTGCACTTGCCCAGCCGGTATCCATTTTCCTCGTCTTTCTAACTAATGGAACCATGAATATTTGGAGTAGCAATATCTCCAGCCTGGTGGCACCTCCAGGGATTTGTCATGCAGAATTCCAGAAACAACCACCTTACAAAGCAAGACATGCAAGAGTAGGCATGGCTTTCATCAGTGATGGCAGAAAGTTGTTCTCTTACTGCTTTGGGAGGAGGAGGAGCTTCTGAAGAAAAGATCCCCTTAGAGAAGTGAGGCACAGGCCAAAGGCAATAGGTCCTGAGCAGAATCTTTGCAACCCGCCCTTGCCAATGGCGTTGGGCACCAGAAGGAACCCTGGACCTGAAAATATACTATAGCTGCTCTGCAGATCCCCACTCCCACACCTTCCAACATACAGAAGGGACTTGGGGCTGAGGGAAGCATCACCCAGCTGCAAGGCATGAAGACCCCTGCATACCTCTCCACTGGCCCTCCCACCGCTCATGCAGGGCCCACCATGGAAAGACCCTACAGAGGGTTGCAGACCTCAGACTTCTGGGATGAAGGTTCACACAAACATCTGCGAGACACAGGTAGAGAGTGAGGGGCCTTGGGCATGGATGACAAAGCAGAGACAGTGAGAGACCACGTGAGAGATGGTTGCACCATAGGTGCCCAGAGACAGAGGGAGACTCAGCAAAGCAGTGGCCCAGCAGCACCCACCCAAGGCAGGCCCAGCAGAGGATGAGGCAGCCTGGGGGTAGGCCGGAGAGGGGACATGGGAGTGGATGAGGAGCACAGCTGCTTCTGAGGACATGGTAGGATTTAGAGGCTGTGTGCCCAATGACCTGCACTGGCGGAGGGACAGCCCTTTCCCCTGCCTACCCCTAGTTGTTTACCTACCCCCATGCCACCCCCATCACCATCCTCCCACGCCCCCCGAGTCCCTCTCCCTTCCCAGATCCCATGCCTGGTTCTCCCAGGAAGTGCTGAGCAGAGGGGAGGGAAGCCTCGTTGTTCAGCCCCAGGGTGGGGAGGCAGTAGGCACAGCTGCTGCCCTGCTCCTGCTCTGGCTTCCCCAGGGGCTGGCTCTGACTGGCTGCTCCCCAACTGTATCCCCCACCATAAGGCACAGCGTCTGTCCTGCCGTTGCCCAGCTGAAGTGCCATGTCCTCCTGGCTCCTTGCTAAGCACTCTGCCGGCCCTGAGGGCCCTGCCAAACACAGGCCTGTGGAATCCTGGTCTTCCTAGCTGGCCCTGGCTGCAGCCGGATTCTCTGATGTCTTGCTCTGAATGGAGATGCCTGGTCAGGGGCTGCGAAAAATAAAGCCCAGTTTTTACACTCTCTGGGGAAAGGGGTTGAAACAGTCCTCCTGCCTCTGTTGGCATCCCAGTCAGCCTTAGCACTAGGGCC
Source organism: Theropithecus gelada (assembly GCF_003255815.1). Classification (NCBI taxonomy): domain Eukaryota; kingdom Metazoa; phylum Chordata; class Mammalia; order Primates; family Cercopithecidae; genus Theropithecus; species Theropithecus gelada. Next base: position 88,378,955 of record NC_037669.1, read on the forward strand.
TCTTTTAGAGACAAGTTTCATCAGATCTGTTGTCAGGGGCAGCAGCCAAGGGTCAGCCTGGGCCAGGCCTTCTTTTATGCAACAGATCTCCCACAAGTGGCCATCAGATGGCAAATCTGGGGTTAGCTAGGTTTTCCTACAGCCAGGCCTATGTCATTGCATTCTCTATTTCAAGTTCCATCTGGCTTGCTGTGACTTTGCAGACCGGGCAGGTGTGATAGGAAGTGAGGAAGGGCCTGGTAATACTGTCAGGGGTTCCGAATCCAACTACAAAAAATGGGCCTTCTGGTATGCTGACAAATGGGCCTCTAAAAGGTATGCACATGAAATCCCTAGAATCTGTGACTGTTATCTATGACAAAAGATGTGATTAACTTAAGGGTCTTGTGAGGAAGGATTTATCCTGGATTACCTGCGTGGGACCTAAATATAGTCATAGGTACTGTATTTAGGTACTGAATGGCAGAGGAAGTTTTAAGAGAGACACACTTTAGACAAGGTGATGTGAAGAGGAAGGCAGGGACAGGAGGGATGTGACCTCAACCCAAGGAATGCTGGGAACTACCAGAAGCTGGAAGTGACAAGGAAGGAAATCTCCCCTAGAGCTTCCGGAAGGAGCTTGGCCCTCCTGACACCTGGATTTCAGCCTCTAGCCTCCAGAACCGTAAGAGAACGTATTTCTTTTCTTTTAAGCCACCAGGTATGTGGTAATTGTTACAGCAGCCACATAAACAAATAGACCTCTTAATTTTTTTTTGTTTTTTGAGATGAAGTTTTGCTCTTGTTGCCCAGGCTGGAGTGCAATGGCACGATCTCAGCTCACTGCAACCGCCGCCTCCTGGGTTCAAGCAATTCTCCAGCCTCAGCCTCTAGAGTAGCTGGGATTACAGGCACCTGCCACCATGCCTGGCTAATTTCTGTGTTTTTAGTAGAGACGGGGTATCTCCATGTTGGCCAAGCTGGTCTCAAACTCCTGACCTCAGGTGATCCATGTGCATTGGCCTCCCAAAGTGCTGGGATTACAGGCATGAGCCACCGTGCCCAGCTTAGACCTCTTAACTTTTAAAGAAACCAATAAATTCCCTTTTTTGGCTTCCAAGTCTATTTTCTGTCATTTGCAACCAAAAGAGTCTTAATTTAGACAATAACTTAAAAGAAGGGAGACAGGCAAAAGAAAAGGATGGATTGTTATATAGGAATCAGTGGATGAGAGAAGGACACTTTCAGGGTAGAGGAAAGGAAGACGATGAGTGTGTGCCAGTGTGATGATGTGGACACTGTTGTGGGAAGTGAAAGACTGGTGGAAGTAGCAATGGAAATTTTATCCAGGCCACAATCGTGACAATAATAATTGACAGAGCTGCTGTGGTCAGAATGTTTGTGTCCTTTCAAAATTCATATGTTGAAACCTAATCTCTAATGTAATAGTATTAAGAGGTGGGGCTTTGGGAGGCTGTATCCTCATGAATGGGATTCGTATCTTTATAGTAGCACCTTGAGGGAGTCATTTTGGCCTTCTATCATGTGAGGACGCACATTTGCCCCTGTAAGGACAGAGCAACACGGTGCCGTCCATAAAACAGAGCAAGCCTTCACCTTCCTCTGCAAACACATTGATCTTGGACTTCCCAGTGTCCAGAACTGTGAGAAATAAATTTCTACATCCCATGCCTGGATCTCCCAGGAAGTGGCCAGGGACACAGGCTGAGAGTGAGGGACTATACGCTGTGCTATAAAATTACCCAGTCTAGGGTATTTTTATAGCACAGCATGAATGGCCTAAGACAAGAGCCATTCTAGTAATAAATTAGGGAGTAGGAACATCATGACATTCTCAACTGTGTGTGTGAGTGTGTGCATGCGTGAGGTGTGGAGGAGTCAGAGAGAGACAGAGAAACAGAGACCGAGAGAGATTAAGCTAATCTGAGACGTGATGTAGGAATTGTCCACCTAAGGTTGCCTGAAAACCTAAATGATGGGGCATCAGCTTTTTGAGAGGAAAGAGGAACACAAATGATGGTAAGTCAAATGCCAATAACTTATAGAGCAAAAATAGAACCTACTCATTTATGCAAAGACATAGAGACCCTGGCTGTATACTAAGGGGAGACAAGGTAACACAGAGTTGGAGGCAGAGGATTAGAAAATGTAGAACTTGCCCAAGGAAGGAAGGAGAAAGTAAAAGGAGAAGAAATGAGTGGCTTCCTCTCAAATCCAAGAAGTTGCTGAATGTGCAGACAAACCCTTTATCGGTGAGCGGAAGGGCAAGTGTCCAGCTATAGGGGATGTTCAGTCATGAGGGGGGATCCAGCCATGGGTGGGGATGTCTAGTCATTGGTGATTATGTTCAGTCAGGAAGGGGATGTCTAGCCATGACTGTGAATGTCCAGACACAGGAGGATGTAAGCCACAGGAGGAGATGTCTAGCCATTGGTAGCATGTCCAGTCATGGAGGAATGTCCACACATTGGCAGAATGTCCAGCCATGGAGGAAGCACTCCCAGCCATGGTGAGGATGTCCAGCTATGGTTGGATGTGCAGTAACGGGAGGAGGTCCAGCCACTGGGGCAATACTCAGCCATGATTAGGATGTCCGTTCATGAGTAAAAAAGTCTGTCAAGAGCTCAGCTGAGCTAAAGAGAGCTGAACTGAGAGGCATCACAGGAGGTGATTAAGACAACAAGCCAAAATGAAAGTAAGGGTGAAGTTGTTAATTACCTGCTGCAATACAAGCAAGAGGCTAAACTAGAGCCAGTGCCCACTCTCCCATATTCCTTTTCCCTCATACTGGAAAAAGGATACCGGTACAGCATACCGGTTGAGGGTCAGGTGGATCAGCATAGATGCAGGGATGGGCAGTCTTACTGCCAAAGGAGCCCTGAATAAAAGGCGTCTGCAGTTTTATGAACCCAGAAGCTGGGAAAAAGGAGAGAATGAAGGGCTAGGGGTGGAAACATACTGAGTACGAAGTCAAAGCAGTGAAAAATATCTTTAAGCACACCGCAACCCACCCACTTAAGGATATATTGGCAGAAGCACTTAGAGAAAGCCTCAGCTGAAGGTCCGCAAGAATGAGGCCTCCAAATGAAGCTGCCTGGACTACAATGAGATAAGTACTATATGAGTAAGAGCATAGCAAGCCAGAGGGGCCTTATTCCTTAACTGTAACTCCTTTCAGAGATTGCAATGCTTTGGTTGCACACCAAGTCTGATGCAGGGAGGGCAGCCTTCTCCCATGAGGCCTGCCAAATAATGCTTTTGTCGTTGCCTGTGTTTAGGCCTGAAAAGTCACAGGAGCTGGACTCTTCAATGTCCATGCATGAGTAGGGATGTCCAGCTATGAATGGGAATGTCCACCCTTGAATGGGGATATCCAACCAATACATCAGGGTAACCAAACATGTGAATATGCCTAACTATGTGTAGAGATGTCTATTCAAGGACATAAACAACCATGCACGGGGACGATCCTCCCAGCAGAGGGAATGTCTAACCATGTATGAAGATTTGTCCGATAATGTGAGAGAATGTCCATCCTTGAACAGAAATATCTAAACCTCATACCAAGGCTGGACACTTGGACTTTGGCTCTGACATACATCATGTCAGCCTTGGCCTCTGTTTCTAATTTACAGAGTGTATCAGTGGAATATGGTCATCGTCAGCATGGATTGGAAGTCCTTGGAGTCTGAAGACTTGAGGAGTTTGTGAGACGCAAAAACACAGGCCAGATCTTTATCAAAAAAGGGAGCCAGTTTTCCTCACAGGGACTCTTCACACCAAGATTTCAATGTGGAACCCAGCTGGTTGGAAGTGATTTCATATTGTTCCTGGAAAAGGCTGTGGGTCTGGAAGATGTACTATCAACAGTGGGCCTGGATCATTCACCATAGCACTTGACAGAGGTGTGGGTGGATATACCACATGCAAAGCAAAACTGCAGCCTGGTTTATATAGAATCCCTGCCTCCACCTCTAAGCTGCCAGCCATTTCTGTTCCAGCAGCCTTGCCAGTCTTGGCCTCAACCAGCACTAAATGATCAAAGTTATGAGCACAGCATACAGCAGCATATCATACCTAAGCCAAATCTTCATGGTTGCTTTGTTCTGCTGTGTGTTCTTTAGTTTTAGGAAGCATAGGTACTTAGAGACATATAACTACCCACACCTCACCCCCAGTGCCTGCCAAGAAGGGGCACTGGCTCACTCTTAACAATCCACCCTTCCTTGGGTAGTTCCAGAGAAGCGGGCGGGTGCCAATATAAATCTGGAAGTTTTGAGTTTATGTCCTGCTTCTCACAGATGATGACCTACATTCTCATCTGAGAGACACATCTGTCCTATTCTCCTCAGAGGTGCGGGATCTAGGAGAAAGCATATGATGGACGGGAGTATACCGTGTTAGTATGAGGAACCCTGTTCATGATACCAAGACCTTTTAGATTTCTTGGACTTTATTATTTTTTTCCTTGATCTTTTATTCCCTTTTCATTATTTTCTGTCCTTATCTCTATTATTTTTCTCCTACTTTTACTGGGTTTAAATTGCTTTTTTAATTTTAAGATGGATAATTACCTCATGGTTTTCTACCTTTCCTAATGCATACATTTGAAATAATAAGTTTCCCTCTAAGCAAGTTTTAGCTGCATCCTACAATTTTGAATATGTAGTGTTTTGTTATCATTCAGTTTGAAATATCTTCAGTTTAAAGTATCTTCTAATTACTATTTTGATGTCTTCTTTGGCTTCTGAGTTGTAAAGAAGGATGTTGCTCAATTTCTAAAGATTTGGAAATTTTCTAGTTGTTTTTATTGTTATTGATTTCTGGCTTAATTCAATTGTGCTCATAGAACATAATCTCTATGACTTATATTCATTAAAACTTGTTGAGGCTTTCTTTAAGGCTCAGCATATGGTCAATTTTGGTAAACATTCAATATGTACTTGAAAATAATGATTCAACCACAGCAGTTGGGTGCGGTATTCTATATATGCTGATCAAGTCAATGCTGTTAATTGTGTTGTTTAAATATTCCATATGCTTACTTACTAATTGCTTTTCTTCTTATTCTATCAGACACTGAAGGAAGTATGTTAGAAAGGCCCACTACATTGTAAGTGTACATATTCCTCATTGTGATTCTGTCAGTTCTTGATTTATATATTTTATACCTATATTATTAGGTGCACACAGATTTATAATTAGTATATCAACCTGTGGGTGAATATTTGTCACTATAAAGTGATCATCTTTATTTCTAGATGCTTTTTGCATTAAAATATGCTTTGTATGATATGATTAATTAGACCAAGTTTCTTTGGTTAGTGTATTTGTCTGGTTTATAATTTTCCATCTTTTTACTTTCAATCTTTCTAAAATCTTTGTATTTTAGAGATGCCTCTTATAAGCAGCATGCTCTTTTGTTTAAAATCCAGTCTGACAATCTTTATCTTCCAATTAGAGCCCTTTGTCCTTTTACGTTTAATGTAATTATTGGTGTATGTTTCAATCTACTGTCTTACTTATTTGCTTCATCCGTTATATATGTTTTCTCTTTCTCTCTCTCTGTCCTTTCTTTCCTTCTTTTGACTTGATTTTTTAAATTATTCCACTTCCCCCACTACCCTCAACTCCATTAACTTGGGAGTTAAACACTTTTTTTTTTTTTTTTTACTATTTACTTAGTGATTACCTTAGACTAGCACTGTCCAATAGAAATATAATGCATGCTGCAAATATAATAATATAATCTGTGAGCCATATATGTAATTTTAAATTTTCTAATAGCCAAGTAAATAAAGGAAAGAAAAAGGTGAACTTAATTTTAATAATACAATTAATGTAAGATATCAAAATATTATCATTTCAACATGTAATCAATATAACATTAATAATGGTATCATTTTCCTTTCTTTTTTTTTTTTTTTTTTTTTTGAGACGGAGTCTCGCTCTGTCGCCCAGGCTGGAGTGCAGTGGCCGGATCTCAGCTCACTGCAAGCTCCGCCTCCCGGGTTCACGCCATTCTCCGGCCTCAGCCTCCCGAGTAGCTGGGACTACAGGCGCCCGCCACCTCGCCCGGCTAGTTTTTTGTATTTCTTAACAGAGACGGGGTTTCACCGTGTTAGCCAGGATGGTCTCGATCTCCTGACCTCATGATCCGCCCGTCTCGGCCTCCCAAAGTGCTGGGATTACAGGCTTGAGCCACCGCGCCCGGCCCCATTTTCCTTTCTTTTATTCTCCTTTTTTTATTTTCTTGCCCTAAGTCTTTGAAATCTGGTGTATATTTTACATTTACAGTATATCTGAAGTAGGACTGATCACATTTCTAAGTGCCAATAGCCACATGTGGCTAGGGGCTACCATAGTTAACAAAACAACCTTGTAATACAATACGCATCCTCAACTTATCAAAGTCTAAATATAAATGTAGTACTTTTACCTTACCACTTCTCAGACATTCAAGGAGCTCAGAATATTTTTATTTTATTTAATTGTCTCCCCAAATTATATAATTATTGCTTAATGTAGCATATTCATTTGAATTTTTCCAAATATTTACTATTTTCATTGATTCTTAATCTGTCTGCCATTTAGGCTCATTTTCTTTGCACCTGAAGAATACCCTTTCATATTTCTTTAAGTGTGATTAATTTTCTCAACTTTTGTTAAAAGTTCTGTATTTCACCCTAATTATTGAAGAATGGTTTCAACAGGTAGGTCAGTAGTTATTGTTTATTGCTTTCAGTACTTTAACAATGTGATTTCACTGTCTTCTTGCTTTCATTGCTTCTGTTAAAAAGTCAGCTATTAGTCTAATTATTCTATATATTTTCTCCTAACCTATCTTCCAGTTCAATAATTCTCTCTTTGTCTAATCTGCTGAAACTTACCCACTGAATTTTTAATTGAGTTATTGTGTTTTTCTGTTCTAAAATTCCCATATGATACTTTCTGAAAGATTGTAATTTCCTGCTGAATTCTCATTTTGCCTTCTATTTTCTTTAACACATTAAGGTATAGAGTGCTCACAAATTTTAAAATGTGTATAACTTCATGACCTGGTTCCTCTGTGAGTCTGTTTTTGTTGTCAATTATTTCTCGTGTTTTGGGTGGGGTTTTTCTGTTTTGTTTTTAAGTTTGGGTTTTTTTTTAATGGAGTGCTGGGTGGTTGTATAAAAAACATTTTAAAAACAAGTTGAGGTCTGAGATTATGCTACCTTCCTTCAGAGGCAATGTACGTTTGCTTCTGGTAGGTGACTGGAGCATTAACAATCCTGGATCACTTTAACCCAGTTTCAGAGATTAAGATGTGAAACAGGGCGTCCACCATGGGAAATGGGGGCATGTTTTAAATCCACCTTTCTTCTGGTATGGTATAGCCCTGTTGGCTCTCACTGCTAAATATTGGGGATTTACTAGTGTGCCCCCATCCTTAGCAGGCCTGGTCTCCAACTTCAGAGCCTCCTTACACAGAAACTGTCAAAAATTCTGCCTAAAATTTCAGCTCCTTGGCTTTTCAACTGCCTTCTCACCACCCCTCCCACTCCCTCTACCACTACCCAGGAAGATGAGGAACGAGATGCCAGTGTTTACTGATCAGGGTGACCCTTTTTATTTTTGGGTTCTGGATCCACACAGGAGGCACAGTTCAGCATCCTCAGGACACTTAAGTTTCTGATAGTAATAATCTGGGTTTCTCTTTTTTATATGGAGTACCTACTTACCTTCTGCTTCCCTTAAAATATTTCTTCAACTTTCTGGGTCTCAATTATAGTTGCCTATGCATTTTTGTAGAGTTGATTTTATAGAGAAAGAGATAGGTTTGCATAAGATATGATTCTTTCTCCTTTTGGCTTATAACAATGACATCCACAACCCTAGCTTCCTAATCAGTCTCAGAGTCTATGAATTTCCAGGGTCCCTCTCATCCTGGGATAGTCATGGGATACTTCTGCCAACTGGGTGGATACAGTTATGTTTCCTATACAATGGCAAATGCCCAAAGCTTGTTTTTAGATGGTTTAGTCACCAGGCATGGGTGAAGGTGATGAAAAATTAAGATGGAAAGTGACTACAGCCCAGGGATTAGGGTGCTGGCCATATAACCGAGTCTTCTTCAGGGAGAGGCTCTGTGGACAAGAATGTAACACTTGTCTGTTTCCCTCCTGTCAAAGATAGGGACATAAGTAAAAATACGTGAAACCTGAATCCCATCACTCACCAAGTTCTCCTCCTGTGTGGTCCGGGCACAGTTCTTTCCTGATATAGTCTTTTATGAAAACAGAAAGTCCGGGCTTGGTAGCTCATACTTATAATCCCAGCACTTTGGGAGGCCAAGGCAGGTGGATCCTTTGAGCCCAGGTATTCAAGACCAGCCTGGGCAACATGGCAAGATCTTATCTCTATAAAAAATTTAAAAATTAGCCAGGGCATGGTGGCACACACCTGTAGTCCCAGCTACTCAGGAGGCTGAGGTGGGAGGATTGCTTGAGCCTAGGAGGCAGAGGTTGCGGTGAACCAAGATTGCACCACTGCACTCCAGCCTGGGCGACAGAGTGAGACCATCTCAAAAAAAAAAGGACCAAGACCACATTGCACCTTGAGGGCCCTCTCTGTACCCTCTTCTCAGGCCCTAACTGGCCCTGGACATGCTTCCCTTGGCCCTGATCCTTTGTCCTTGGTCTGTTTTCTTTTCTGTGCTTTTGTGGGTACTTGAGGATTTCTCTCACATCAAATCTAGATGCTGCCCAGCTCTTCAGCTTTCCTCAATGCTTCCCAGAGAGGCACACTATTCCTCTTTGTTTTCAAGGTTTCATACAGGGGAACACACAAAAAAGTGGGGATTGTAACAAAGTTTACAGCATTCATATAGTACTGATTCCCAAACCCTTGCTCCTTACTGCACATGAGACAGTATAGGAAACCCAGGTATTCACATGCTTGTTTTGACATCTCAGGGCTGATGCATCTATTTCCTTCCAGAGGAAGCCAGAAATCTCAAGATTAGCTGTGACAGTTAGCATCAGGTGGAGGGACAAGTCCCACTAGGACTTCCTGGCAGACCAGGTTCTCCTGGACTTCACCCACCCATCTATGTGTCCACCATGGCACTGTGTCATAGCTGTGGCAAGACATTCAAAAGGAGATTTTACTTTATTTCCCTTTATTACAAGAAGGATGACTTTTCTTGGGCTAGCTCACATGATGGACAGCCAGTACAAGATCAATACAACAAAGAGGGTGTTCTGGAGATACAGGTTTAAAAAGTCATAAAATGGACCGGGCGCAGTGGCTCGCACCTGTAATCCCGGCACTTTGGGAGGCCAAGGCAGGTGGATCATTTGAGGTCAGGAGTTTGAGAACAGCCTGGCCAACATGGTGAAACTAAAAATACAAAAATTAGCCGAGCATGGTGGCACGCACCTGTAATCCCAGCTACTCAGGAGGCTAAGGCAGGAGAATTGCTTGAACCAGGAGGCAGAGGCTGCAGTGAGCTGAGATTGCGAGATTGCTGCACCCACTGCACTTCAGCCTGGGTGACAGAGTGATACTCCGATACTCCGTCACAAACAAACAAACAAACAAACAAGTCATAAAAACGAGCATCTGAAAGACTTGAATGGAATGCAGGGTAGCTCTGGGACTCCTCAGAACTTTAGTGACATTCACTCTGGGCTGGTCTCTCCAGTTTGGTTAACTTTTTTATGCTCTAATTGTTCTTGTTACTACCATGTTTTAGTGATTTCTATTGTCTTTGCTTTCTCTGCCTTGTAACATTGATGGCTTCATAATTTTGGCTGGTCATGACCACTATGACCCCTCACGCATCTATGCATATGATCCTCAGCTCTGCCACTCTCTGTCCAATCGTCTCCATTTACCACAATTCAGACCTGTGTGTATGTGTATGGACTGGATTTTTCAAATATCCTATTATCATTTTTCTGTCTCCTTGATACATGAGTGTCTGAAATAGGTATAAATGTAGAACTATCTACTTTGTAATTCTATCAGCCTTTTTATTTTTATATTTTGAAGTTTTGTTGCATACATACAAATTCCCAAGTATTATAGCATCTTAGAGTAGTGTTCCTTTCATTGGTTTATAACTAGAGTTGGCAAAGCTTTTCTATAAAGAGCCAGGTAGTAAATAGTTTAGGCTTTGACAACCATTCAGTGTCTGTCACAACTACTCAACCCTGTCATTGTAACTCAGAAGCAACCACAGACTATATGTAAACAAAGGGGAGTGATGTGTTCCAATAAGATGTTATTTCTAAAAACAGCTGGTGGGTTCAGCTGGCCTGCAGGCCATAGTTTGCTGATTCCTTCATTCCTTTTAAGGTTTAAATTATATTTTGTTGTGATAGTTTTCTTTGATTGGAAATTTGCCTGATATATCTTTTTTCTATCCTTTTGTTTTCAAACTTTCTGTGTTACTTTGTTTTTGATATATACCTTATGAACATTATATAGATCTATTAAATGTAATCTATCAAACTGCTTTTTAATTATCAAGTTTAACTCATTGAACTTATTGTGATTACTGATCTATTTGGACTTATTTTCATCCTCAGTCTGAAGATTCAGGTCTGTCCCACCACTGGGAGGGTAGGCTAGACTTCAAATTCAAGACATGACAGACTTTAGCACTAAGTTTCCTTAGCCTTGTAGAAGATACAGGTCAGGAAATCAGCTTCACTCTCCTCAGGAGTCCCAGCAACTACTCAGAATGCAGATTCTGATTCCTCCCTAACCCTACTTCCACCCACAAGGGGCAAGGAGGGGTGCAAACATCCACCAGGAACGAGGTCCAAGTGTGTGCAGTTCCCCTTGCCACAGGGAACCACTGCCTCATTTTTCCACTGGTCTTTTCTATCATGCTAGTCACACGGGCACATCATCAGCATTACAACTTACAGCTCTCCCAGTTCAGAGGCTTCACAGTAACTGTGACAGATAACTGACCCCCAGGACGTGGCCTTTCTGTCAAGCACACACAAGGCACACAAGAGAAAACCAAGGCCCAGGTCTAACCGATCCAATCGAGCCACTTCAGACTGATTGTTTGTTACTCACATAGACAGAGAAAGGAAGATTAGTCAAAAGTGCCAGCTCCCTGTGGTTCTTTTCTCACATAGCAAAAGGAACAACACAAAAGGGGATCGATGACTACAAGGCAAGTCGTGGAATACCCTGTGGCTGTTGAGCCAATTCTAGACTGCGGCTATGTAGTTTTATATTCTGTAGCTCTATTCTGAGGGGCACGAGGCAGAAAGCCCCACACCTCATCAGGACTAGGGAGGAGATAGAAAACTGTCTCATGACAGCCTCCCAAAGGAGACAAGGGCCTCAGAGCATGCCTTACAAGCCTCCCATCGTCTTCTGTTCCAGAGGGGATCGAGAAGTGTTCTGCCAAGACTCAGATTAACTGTGGTTCAAGCCTTCACCTTTGCAGGGGGTGTAGATATATGCAAGGTTGCCATGGCAAAGTCATTCCCCTACAACTCCATCCTTTGACGTTCATGTATCCTACTAAGAATTCTCAGGAGCCTGGGTCACCCCATCAGATACCCCAATTCATTATACAGATTAGGGCTTGAATAAGTGCATTTTGTTTGTCACAGACAACAAGGTGTGTGACCATAACAATGACTCTTTTTTTTTTGTCATTTTTGAATTTATTTGTTAACAATTCATGCTTTTATTACATAATTAATTTAAAGTCAATGAAACAGTATGCATCACTTGTTAAATGGGAAAAGTAAAAATTTGTCTTTATATTGTATGAATAATATTAATGGATCTATTAGCATCTTTATAATATGATATTTAATAATGTATGAATCCTGAACCACTTTTTTCTTAAATCACTTATTATACCCCCAGAAAATGAGAAAATGATACAAAATAATAAGAGGGGGCTCTCAAGGTTCTATGTGACAGGAATGGTTGTTTTTAAAGACAAGCAAGATTGTAGTGTATTTCAGGATATGTGATAAGGTTCGGATGCATCCCCATCCAAATCTCATCTTGAATTCCCATGTGCTGTGGGAGAGATCTGGTGGGAGGTAATTGAATCATGGGGGCAGGTCTTTCCCATGCTGTTCTTGTGATAGTGAATGAGTCTCATGAGATCTGATGGTTTTAAAAAAGGGACTTTCCCTGCCCAAGCTCTCTTCTCTTGAACAATGACTCTTAATACGGTGATCAGGCCGACTTAGAGTACAGACTGCAGCCAGGCTTTCCATCTGGAGCCAGGCTAGCTAAATATGTCACGAATCCAGATGCAGCAAGAGGTGTTGGCACACACCCCCAACTCAACTGGCCAGCAGGAAGCCCAGGACAGCACCGTCGCCCATCACCACTTACCCTACAAAGTTTAGAACAATTCGTAGACTTAAAAAAAAATACGAAAGAATCTAACAATAACAAAATGAGGCTAAAGGGAATCATATCAGTGTCCAAAAAGGTTAATCTTGTTTTGTCATCTCCAGTGGAGGCTGTTTCTTTCTGGCTGTTAGGAGGTTTTGAGAGTTTTTAGATTAAGATTCTTTAATGAGAGTGGTGGTTGCAGTTAAGTGGGGCACGATGCCCTACAGACAGGAGCTGGGAGAGCTCAATGGTCCCTTCCTCCACCTCTGACATCCAGGGTCTAAAGTGCTCTCTCGTTCAGCTTAGTTCAGCCAGAATCCAATTCAGTATGTTCTCCCCTCTATCCTACAACATCTCCCACCTCATGAGAGGTGGGCTGCAGCAGAACCACCTTAGGCATTGTTACCTCATATTGATGATCTGACTCTTTCCAAGAAAATGGTCTCAGAGAAAACCTGAAAATCACCTTTAGAAGCAGGGAAGGATGCAGGAAAGGCCTAGGCCTGCTTTTGCCCTTGACTCACAAGGACCTTCCTCACTGCTGGAAAATCTTCAAACATTCTCTCTAGGAATTTCACACCCGTAGGCCACATCTTTCTGACTCCAGTCCCTCTCCCTCTCCATCTCCCTTACTCTGCTCTGCTGTACCAGCCTCCTCCGCATTCTTCAAACATGCTGGGCACGTTCCTGCTTTGGTGCCTTGATGACTGTCTCCCAGATGGCTGCTCAACCTTTTCTCTCTCTCCTTCACCTCTCAGTGAAGCTTTCTCTCACCACAGATAAAATCAAGACCTCCTCTCCATGCCAGAATACTCTATCTCCCTTCCCTGTTTGATTTTTTCCCCATAGTAAGTATTATCATCTCAACATTCTCTGTATCACTGCTCCTTAAGTTCAGGAATCTTGCCTGCCCTTTTCACTGTTGGGAGCCCCGCCCCTATAACAGTGTCTGGCACACAGTGGGTGCTCGATACATAAGCATTGAGTGAATACATTTGGCCTAAGCCAGTTAAATAAACCTCACCCACACCCTCAGCACAGACTACTCAGCCTTAGGTCACAGACAAATGCCTGCCCTTGGCCACAGAGCCTAGTCATGGATTTCAAGCTACACTAAGCTCAAAACTTTTGTTCAAAGATTTGTTCATTGATTCAAAAATTATTGAACCTTGCTATGTGTCAGGTACTGTTATTGGTATTTATTAAAGAAAAGAATAAAACAGGCAAAGCCCTCCCCACATAAAGGTCACACTCTGACAAAAGAGACAGGCCAATATATGTGCTTTCCATGCGTTGGGAGAGATGATCATTTGTGACTGTGCCGCACTGACAAAGCATTTATGGATTGCGTTGTTTAGTTATAACAATGCTAAGCCTCACCAGCATAGGCAAGGGGATTAAAAAGATTTCCACAAAAACCCCTAGGCGAAACGCACAAGAAACCCTGGTGCTGATATTTTTCTCTCCCCTAGAGGGAGCTCCTCATCAGTCAAATTAAGATGCCGTGGAAATGCTTTTAGAAAACAGATGTTTTGAAATGTTTCCTTCTTTATGTGATTCTGTTGCCAAAAGGAATGTGGCTCACTCATAACAACTCTCTTAGCCAAACACTTAAAACTTTGGAGGTAGAATTTCCTCACCTACTTATTACTTACAAAATCACTGTGTTGGTTTTGGACTCATTTGTTAAAAATGTAAAAATGCAACAACTTCTGACTGATTTATAGAACAACTGATTATCATTAGGGAATATGAAATTTTTTTCACCTGACTTCAATAAAAACCTTTGCTTAACTGGTGGATGCCACTGGACAGTGAATGTCTTGAGTTGGAAGGCAGAACCAATCACGCCATCTTCCCTCTGCATTGCAGGTCTTTGTGAGGGTCTTTTCCAGTTTCGACAGCCATTACAACCAGCACCCAGGAACTGAGTTTAAACTTCCGACCAACAGGTCACTGTAGGACAAAAGGTGAAACCCTGACTCTCTCATGCCTCCTCCCTCCCCAGCAAAAAACATAAGAAGAAAAACTAACCACCTAGTCAAAAAACATCAACAGACGGTTCATAGAAAACAAAACAGCTGGAGAAAGAAAGACTCTGAACATATGCAAGCATGCTCAACTTACCCATAAAAAAAAAAATAAAGAAACAGATTGATAACAGGTCCTTTGTGTTGGCAAGGATAGAGAGAAACAGGCAGTATTATATGTTGCTGGTCAAAATGTAAACTGGCAAAATTTCTTTGGATAGCAATTTGACAACGGTCATCAAAACTGAAAATGCACAGACCCCTTGATCCAGCAATTCTGCTGTAGGAATTTTTCTAACAAAAAATTCCCAAAAGTTGGCACCCTCTTAATACTAAAATAAGATTAGAACAGTGCAAGAAGAGAAAACTATCAGCCAATCTGATTTATGAACACAGGTATAAATATCAACAAACTGAATCCAATGGTGATATCAAATAATGCTTGAATGAGTAGGATTTATTCCACAAATGCAAATATATTAGTCATTGATCTTAACTACAAACATAAACAGATTCATATTTATTTAAGCAAAATAGAAGTGTATTGAAACAATATTTAGTAGCTCACCAAATTGTCAGAAAGCCCAGGGACCAGGCTCAGAAAACAGGCAGATCAAAGAGAGGTTATGCACCCAGAACCACAGAAAGCATCATACCACAGAACCAGCCTGCTGAGGAGTCCAGCACCAACACAGGGGGTGCTATCCTCATTCTCTGCATCCCAAGCTGCAGACTGAAAATCCTCAGCACACAAATTTGATTGGCCAAACCTGGTCACATGTCTGTCCCAGCAGCCAGGGGAGCTGGGAAAGTGAGAAACTGGCATTTTCGGCTCTATAATTAGAGGCAGACTGTTTCCCACCCAGAAAGATAAGAAGGACAGTCCCCAGACATGGGGAAGGAAATCAGGTGTGTTTGGGCTCAGAAAACAACACCCCCAAAGTATAACTCTTTGGCGTACTAAGCACCTTGAATGAAAGGCCTCCCAAGCTGCCTCAGAATCAAGATCTCTGATCTTCCCTTGTTTCTCCCCTCCAAGTGCAGGAAGGGGCTCTCTCTGAAGTTCCTTTATCTGACTGAGGGAAGTTCTTTTAAAGAAACACAAATTCTCAGCAAACTATCGCAAGAACAGAAAACCAGACACCGCATGTTCTCACTCATAGGTGGGAACTGAACAATGAGATCACTTGGACTCGGGAAGGGGAACATCACACACCGGGGCCTATCACGGGGAAGGGGGAGGGGGGAGGGATTGCATTGGGAGTTATACCTGATGTAAATGACGAGTTGATGGGTGCTGACGAGTTGATGGGTGCAGCACAGCAACATGGCACAAGTATACATATGTAACAAACCTGCACGTTATGCACATATACCCTAGAACTTAAAGTATAATAAAAAAAAAATCAAAAAAAAAAAAAAGAAACACAATTGCCTTCAATTCACTGTTTGAAATCAAATTAAAAAGGGATAGTTACTCACTGAAGAAGAAATTAAAGATCATCTGCATGAGCAGACTTTTCATCTGTTCTGAGGGCTGTCACCAAGAGACTTTATCTGCATAATAAGACAACTTTGGCCGGGCACGGTGGCTCACTTCCTGTAATCCCAGCACTTTGGGAGGCCAAGGCAGGAAGACCACAAGGTCAGGAGTTCAAGATCAGACTGACCAACATGGTGAAACCCCATCTCTACTAAAAAATACAAAAATTAGCCAGGCGCGGTGGCACATGCCTGTAATCCCAGCTACTCAGGAAGCTGAGGCAGGAGAATCGCTTGAACTTGGGAGGCGGAGGTTGCAGTGAGCTGAGATAGCACCACTGCACTCCAGCCTGGGCGACAGAGCGAGATTGTGTCTCAAAAAATAAAAATAAAAAAACCGAAAAAACCCCCACAACCTTTGTTTGCAATGCAATTCCACCCTGCACCTTCCCACAACTTATCACTACCCCTATCAGAGCCTAGAAGAACTTTGCCTTCAGCTATTGTTTGTGCTTCAGGCTCATTCATCCTTCTTAAAAATCATTTACTCTTCCTCTATAATTGTCTACATCCTCCACTTATCTCTCCCATATGAAGAGGGTATTTAAACTTCAATTATCTGACTTTTCTTTGAGTCTCATGCTTGTATGATTCCCATGTGCTTGCATGCTAATACACTTGATGTCTTTTCTCCTGTCTGTCTATCATCAGTCTATTTCAGCAGATTCAATTATCAAAACTTCAGAGGGAAAGTTTAAACTTCCCTGAAGGTGTCAGGTAGCCTAAAATCTGGCTAAAGTCCACCACTCTGAGGAGGTTTCTGTGGGAAAAATATATTGATGTAATTTACCATATTAACAGATCAAAGAGGAAAACCGTGAAATCCTTCCTGCTTGAAGCTGCCTTTGCAAAAATTATAACTGAGAGAATTCTGACAGTGAAAGAGATCTGACCTAACTAACTCCATCTTGCTTCGAACTTCCAAGCTGTTCTTGTTCATTCCTGGGCATAGGCTGAACTAACTTTGGGAGGAATTTAGTTTGTAGTCCAACTTTGAAACAAAGATGGTAATAGCCCTTTCACAAAACAAACCTCCTTCCTGCCTGGGGGCTAGACTGCCTTTGCAGGACTAACAAATTAGCCACAAGATTAGAAATTATAGTTTAGGAGTCATGCGGCTAGAGGCTACAAGATTATGAACCTCCCCAAATTGCGCCTGGGGATAACATCACTATTGTAAAACCTAAGATCAGTGCTTGAGATATTTTCAGACCCGTACATGATGGATCAGCTGACACCACCCAAACTAGTAAACTGGTTCATTTAGTCCTGCGGCCTCCCAACCCAGGAACTGACTCAGCACAAGAGAACAGCTTTGACTCCCTATGATTTCATCTCCAACCTGACCAATCAGCACTCCCCACTTTCTGATCCCCTACCCGCCAAATTATGCTTAAAACCCCCTATCCCCAAGCTTTCAGGGAGACTGATTTAAGTAATAATAAAACTCAGGTCTCCCATACAGCCAGCTCCGTGTGAATTAAACTCTTTCTCCATTGCAATTCCCCTGTCTTGATACTAGCTCTGTCTAGACAGCAGGCAAAGAGAACCTACTGGGAGGTTACATGCTGTTATTAAAAAGAAAAGCATTTAATAAACATCTTGATTTAAAAAAACAATTAGCACACAAGAATGGAAGGAAATGTACTTAATTTGCTAAGTCTAGATAAAATGAAACTCCTGCAAATATCCTCACTGGTGGGAAAGTATAAGAAATATCCCCATTAAAGTCAGAGGGAAACGTGGTGCCACTCCCCACAATGCTTTTCAACGCTGTTCTTGAGTCTTTGTGCAACAGCGGAAGGAAGGAAGGAAGGAAAGAAAGAAAGAAAGAAAGAGAAAAGAAGGAGGTATCATGTTGGGGGAAAAAAACTACAAAGTTGTTAGTATTTATAACTGATATGGTCACCTACTTTAAAAACCCCAAAGAATCAACTAACAAATTATTAAAACTATGAAATGCAAGGAGAATGTGATTATTATTGTAAGAAATTTCGACATCAGTAGCCAAAAAGCAGGGACAGGGGAATTGAATAAACAGTAATCATCAAGCAGTCATCAGCAGATACATACAGAACTTTATATCTTTCAAACAGAGAATTATTTATTTTATATGTCCACAGAATATTAACAAAGAACTGCCATGTACTTGGCCACTGAAGGAAGCTTAAAAACAAAACAAAACAAAAAGAAATTGTATACATATTTTCAGTGATCATATCCAATAAAATCAGAAACAAATAATTTAAAAATTAATAAAAATCTTACCTCATTGGAAATTAAGAAAAATTCTTAATGGAAGGTGAAATCAAGATAAAATTGCAAACTACCCATAAAACAATGAAAAAATAGACCACTTCCTAATAAAGCCTGGGCTTAGAGGGAATTTCACAGCCTCAGATGTCTTATTATGGAGGATAGACCCCAATAGCCTCAAATGCTTTATTATGGAAGATAGATCCCCAAAATACACCCCAAAATGTGGGAACTCATCCTAACAGTGAAAAAAGACAAAATAACATAAATGAAGACTAGGAAATAATAAAAGTTTGAATTAGTTAAATGGAAAACCAAGAAAAAAAGTTAAAGGAAAGATATCAAAAACTGTTTATTTGAAAAACAAACAGACAAACAGATAAACTCTCCAGTTCGCTTATAAACCAGATTAAAGAAAAAAAGAGGGTAAAAATATACAAGACAGAAAATGAGAACTGAGACTCAACTACAGATGTGGTAAAATTAAAATTATATTAAGGAGAACACTCTATGCAAATTTATGGCAAACCAAATTTGAAAATATTGAGGGAATGGATGGTTTTCTAACAAAATCTAAATTACCAAAATCAATCCAAGAAAAAATAGAAAACTTGAATAGACCAATTACCAAGGAAGATTATATTTTTATATATTAAATATTGCCCTGGAAGAAATAGTTTCATAGCTGAGCTTTATCTAACCTTTAGAGAGAAGATCATTCCAAAGATATTTAAACTATTCCACATAATAGAAAAAAGAAAAGAAATTCTCCAATTCATTTTACAAAGCCAGATTACACTTCATACCAAATCTGATAAAGATAGCTCCTCCCCCAACAAAAAGATAGATCAGAGAGGTTGGCAAACATTTCTGTAAAGAGCCAAATAGTAAATATTTTAGGTTTGGGGGCCATGCAGTCCCTTTTGCAAGTAAGTACTCAACTCTACCACTCACAAAAGCACTCCGAACAATATGTAAATGAATGAGTGCAGTAGTGTTCCAAATAAATCTTTATTTATGAACACTAAAATTTGTATTTGATATAATTTTCCATTGTCACAAAATACTACTCTTCTTTTAATTTTTTTCACAAACATTAAGAAATGCAGAAACCATTCTCAGGTCATGAGATGTACAAAAATGAGTTGTGGGCTGAATTTGGCCCAGGGGCAGTAATTGCTGACCTCTGCTATGACCCAATCTCAGTAATCAATACAGATGTCAAAGTAAAAAACTTGAACATTACCAAATAGAATCCAGCAATATGTCCAAAGAATAAGACAGTAAGAGTAAATAAGGGTTATTCCAGGAATATTCAATAGCAGGAAGAATTAGTCATATGTCTTTACATCAACGATTTAAAGGGAAAACAAAAAGCCCCCCGATCAACTCAATATATGCTGAAAATGCTGCTTATAAAGTTCAGCAGCCAATCTTAATAAAACTCTGAGAAAAACTAGAATAGAAAGAAACTGCTAAAAACTGAAGACTAGTTTGTTGATTTTTTGTTTTTTTTAAGGCAAGGAGCATTCTGAATGGTTTAAAAAAAAAGGTGCAGTGGTGGGGTAGGGGAGCAGTGGCGGGGGAGGGGCGGTGGTGGCAGTCACAGTAGCTCTCGCCTGTAATCCCAGAGCTATGGAAGGCCTAGGAGGAAAGAGTGCTTGAGGCCAGGAGCTCAAGGATCTCACCACTGCACTCCAGCCTGGATGACAAAGCACCATTTCCATTAAAAAGCCATTTCCATTAAAATTAGGAACCTGACAACAATGCCTTTTACTATCACTATACATATTGTCATGGTTCCACCAAATGCAACAGGATGGCAAAATGGAAACATTAGAATACATTTTGAAAAGAAGATAAAAATTACTTCTTTCTGATGCTGATATAATAATATACCCAGGATATACACCTACTATGTACCCATAAAAATAAAAAAAAATAGTAAGGTACCTAGAAATTCCAAGAGAATCTAATGAGGACAAAATAGAGAAATTAATAGAGAATTTGGCATGTGGCCTAATAAAAAATACACAAAAATCTATAGTATTTCTCTGTATTAACAATAGCCAAATGAAAAATGAATTGGATAAAATATCCATCCATAATAGCCAAAAAATCCCCACAACTGTTAAATACTTGGGAATCAATTAAATATGGAATCTGTATGAAGTAACCTGTAGGTCAAATTAAAAGACACAAAACAGGATCTGAAAAACGTCCTTGGATGGTAAGATTATTAACGTATTTTCTAAGAGAGAGAATAGATTATGATAGCAAATATATAATGAATACAATCCCAAATAAAATACCAATGGATTTTTAATTATACAAAATGATACAAAGGCATATCTCTTAAAATAAATATCCAGTTACCAAGAAATCATTAATAAAGAACAGCCAGGGATTCAGTGCCGTAGCTCATGCCTGTGATCCCAGCACTTTGGGAGGCCGAGGTGGGCAGATCATCTGAGGTCAGTAGTTTGAGACCAGCCTGGCCAACATGGTGAAACCCCGTCTCTACAAAACATACAAAAATTAGCAGGGCATGGTGGCATACACCTGTAATCCCAGCTACTCAGGAGGCTGAGGCAGAAGAATCGTTTGAACCAAGGAGACAGAGGTCGCAGTGAGCTGTTGTGCCACTGCACCCCAGCCTGGGTGACAGAGCGAGACTCCATCTCAAAAAAAAAAAAAAAAAGAGAGAATAGACAGGGAGTCCAGACTTAGCACTCTAAAGTAACTGTACTCCAAACAACAGGAATAGACATACAGAAGATCAGAACAGAGTGGACAAACAAAAAGAAATAGACCCCAACTAATATGAAAATGTAATAAATGATAAAGATGGTATTTCAATTTTATGGGAAAATCACAGCTTCTTTAATAAATAGTGGGTCCATCTAGAAGAATAAAGTTGGACCCCTCATCTCTCAACACATGTCCACATTAATGTCTGGTAGACTAAAATCTAACTGGAAAATCAACCCCTGAGGTGGCTGACTCCCAATTCACAGTCAACCGATTCCAGCACACTCTGGATGGCCCACCCTTGACAAGATGATCAGGCAATGAGATCTGGGCCAGGATAGCTCAGACCCTTCCAAGAGCCCTAAGGAGAGGGCACCCACTTTTTAAAGCCCTTGTTTCCAGTTCCTGGGATGTCCAACTTGGATGTGTAGCAGCAGCAGGAGATCTCCGGCCAGCAACAGCCAGGAGTTACCTGCCAGCTAGTGGACTGGAGCGAGTCCTTCCACACCCGAGGTATAGTCTACACCAGGGGTCCCTGAACCCCAGGCCAGGGACAGTAGCAGTCCATGGCCTGCAAGGAATGGGGTCACACAGCAGAGGGTGAGCAGCAGGTGAGCATTACAGCCTGAGCTCTGCCTGTTGTCAGATCAGCTGCATTCGATTCTCATAGGAGCACGAGCCCTATTGTGAACTGCGCATAGGGATCTAGGTTGCACGCCCTTATGAGAATCTTATGCCTGATGCTCTGAGGTGGAATAGTTTCAGTTTCATCCCCTCTAACCCCGTCCATGGAAAAATTGTGTTCTATGAAACCAGTCTCTAGTGTCAAAAAGGTTGGAGACCACTAGTCTGCACCTTCCTGACACCAGCACACATCACCTGGCAGGCCTCCCATGGTGCAGAGCTCAGCAGACACAGGAGCCCTCCTCTTGTGACATTACCTCATTTCCACATAGTGTCTCTCACTATAATTCTATGACCACAGAGGTTGGGATACTAGTGCCAGAGTAACCGGGAGAGGAATTTGCGAGAGAGGGCAGCTCCAGGTGCAACCTTCATCTGGGCCTTGGCTCCCTCGCTCTTGAGGTTAACAGAAGACAAACCTTTCTACCTGCTGCCTGCCCCCTGCCTGTTTTCTCTCTTTCACCTCAAGGCTCTAGCTGATGGGCATAGTTTCTCCTGGATGTCCTAATTAACTTTCTTGATGTTTTCCTTTCCTCCCTTTTACTAGATTTTATCTGTAATCAATATTTCCCTCTCCACAAAGTTTGAGACAATACTGTATGACCTGTAGGTTTGGGAGAACTTTCTAGACCAGAGAGGAAACACAAAAGCTAGGAAAGAAAAAAGATATGTTTGGCCGGGTGCGGTGGCTCATACCTGTAATCCCAACACTTTGGGAGGCCAAGATGGGCGGATCATGAGGTCACGAGATCAAGACCATCCTGGCTAACATGGTGAAACCTCTTCTCTACTAAAAATACAAAAAATTAGCCAGGCGTGGTGGCACGCACCTGTAGTCCCAGCTACTAAGGAGGCTGAGGTAGGAGAATTGCTTGAACCCAGGAGGTGGAGGTTGCAGTGAACTGAGATTGTGCCACTGCACTCCAGCCTGGGCCACAGAGCAAGATTCCATCTCAAAAGAAAAAGAAAAAAAGAGATATGTTTGACTGAAATGCTTCATTGGCAAAAGATACTTTCATAAGCAAAAGTTAAAAAAAAAGCAGAAAGGAGAATTGCAAGACAAATGACAGATAAACAGTTTGAATGCCTGTAGAGTTGTCCTGGATGACAAAACTACAACCCAATAGAAGAATGGTCAAAAGAATCTAAATAGAAGGGCAAATATATATTAGATTGGTGAACAAGTAATTGCGGTTTGCCATTGAAAGTAATGGCAAAAATAGGCCAGGCGCAGTGGCTTATGCCTATAATCCTAGCACTTTGGGAGGCCAAGGTGGGCGGATCACCTGAGGTCAGGAGTTCGAGACCAGCCTGGCTAACATCATGAAACCCCGTCTCTACTAAAAATACAAAAATTAGCCAGGCATGGTGGCAGATGCCTGTAATGCCAGCTACTCAGGAGGCTGGGACATGAGAATCGCTTGAACCTGGGAGGCGGAGGTTGCAGTGAGATCGTACCACTACCCTCTAGCCTGGGCAATGGAGTGAGCCTCTGTCTCAACATAAAAAAGTAATGGCAAAAACCGCAATTACTTTTGCACCAACCTAATATTATCAATGAACAGATGAAAGTATCCCCAATCCTCCCAGTAGCAACAGAAATGTAAAATAAAGTTACTATGAGATATTACTTTATACCCTTTAGACTAAAAAGAATCTGTAAGTGTGATAATGCCTATTGTTGTCAGAGATGCATGGTGTTCTCATACACTATGGTTGGTGGAATTATAACTTTTTAAAGGGGCAGTTTGGCATCACCTGTTAAAATTTAATAGACCCACACCCTTCATACCCTTTGGCCCAGAAGCCACACTTTCCTATGAGAAACTCTAGGTGATAGCATTTCATGTGTGTGATGACACACAGGAAAGACATTTATGCCACACAATAGGTAGTGGCAAATAAAAACAATGAACAAAAGAATACTCATGGGTAAGGCAATGGATGAATAAATAGTGGTACTTCCATTCCTTGGAGTATTAATTCTCAATGAAAAGAATGGTTAGATCTATACCAGCTGATTTGGTGATATTTCCACAACATATTGTGTTCCCTTTGGCCAAAGGCCATGCATGCAATGTGTACTATCTATGGATGGAAATATCCTCCTCTTCAGAAAAAAGCACCACCAAAGCCTTTGCACAATGCACCCTCAAGGACCTTTGGTGATTACTTATAACCTGTGATTTCAGTAGTCCATCCCAACAATGTAAACATAGCCTGCTCAGAGCCTTCCAAATGTATTGGACCACAGTAGGCCCCCAATGCCCCATCATCCTGTTTTGAGTTGCTACCTGGGAAGTATACTTGTCTTGGAGGAGAGGAGGTGCTAAAATTGGTAGACATCATCAATGTCAGGAGATGATAACTTAGTCTTGGAGATGGAAATGCTTCCAATGATAGCACCCAGCCCAAGACAATGTGGGACCTTGCTACACAGAATATGACAGTGCCTCAGCCCAAGACAACAGGGGACAGCACCACATTTACCTGACCTGGACCCTTGGCCATGACAGTGTCCAGGAAGCTAAGCCGACAGATGACTGACAACCCCTGCACCCCCATCTAGGACTTGGTTACAGAACTCAAAAGTTGCCTTTCTAAGTTCCCTGATGAGAAGGAACCTTTGAAAGGGCATTTTACCAAGCTAGTGCATTCCCTGTCACGAAGTCTCCTGGCTTACATTATTGCCTGTGATTCTACCAATTGGCCCATGACACTGGCCAGACCACTCTTGACTCCTGTCACCAACTGTGGCAGGCTAAGTCATGTGTGCTTACCCACACCTCACTGGAGTCCCAATTAACCTAACCATCCCCTGTCTGGCCACACCTCCAACATTGAGATGGACTGAGTTCTGGGTCCTCCAGGATGGGAGACATTTTGACATCTGTTGGGATAATTATTTTTCTACCACCGCTGCTCCACCTACAACTTCACCACTTTCTCCCCTGACACCTTAGACACATCCTTTGAGGTCTCCCCAATTGGAGGATCATCCACACCATCAGAGATCAGACCATGCCTCTACTACCACCTCCCCTTACAAGCCTAACAGTCCCAATATTTTAACACAGTGGGCTGAAATCAGAGCCAAGCTTCTCAGGAGATGTAATTGTTGGGCCTATTAATATACCACACCAAAGCTGTTCCCTGAGCTACTCTAATTCCCTCTGATTTGGCACAATTACCAACACTACAGATATCACAGATATCACTCTCTCTTGCTAACATAAAACCCAAAATTGCAGCCCAACTGCTCGGCATCCAAGGCATACATGTTGTTATTTGCCCCTCCAGAACCCCAGGCAGGGATTGTGTTTACATATCTGCCCCAGATTTAACATGACTTGGAGACACTTGGGAGCTCAGTGTCACTTCACCTCTTGGGGCCTAGAGGTAACATAGCCCATTTTCAGGTTCTCTAATTCATCCAAGGGGTATACCATGGTCCTGTGAAACTTGGGACTCATTACATGACTCCTGATTCCCACAGCCCACTTCTGCCTCCCTTTATGCAAGGGGAACAACAGGGCCCAGACCCAAATCTATAACTTCAAATGTGACCTACTTGTATTAGTTCATTTTCACACTGCTGATAAAGGCATACCTGAAACTAGGAACAAAAAGAGGTTTAATTGGACTTACAGTTCCACATGGCTGGGGAGGCCTCACACTCATGGGGGTGAAAGGCACTTTTTACATGGTAGTGGCAAGAGAAAAATGAGAGAGAAGGAAAAGCGGAAACTCCTGATGAACCCATTAGATCTTGTGAGACTTATTCACTATCACAAGAATAGCACAAGAAAGACCAGCCCTGATGATTCAATAACCTCCCTCTGGGTTCCTCCCACAACATGTGGGAATTCTGGGAGATACAATTCAAGTTGAAATTTGGGTAGGGACACAGCCAAACCGTATCATCCCACCCTTGGACTCTCCAGATCTCATGTTCTCACATTTCAAAACCAATTATGCCTTCCCAACAGTCTCCCAAAGTCTTAACTCATTTCAGCATCAGTCCAAAAGTCCACAGTCCAAAGTCTCACCTGAGACAAGGCAAGTCCCTTCCACCTATGAGCCTGTAAAATCAAAAGCAAGCTAGTTACTTCCTAGATATAATGAAGGTACAGGTATTGGGTAAATACAGCTGTTCCAAATGGGAGAAATTGGCCAAAACAAAGGGGTTATAGGGCACATGCAAGTCCAAAATCCAGCAAGACAGTTAAACTTTAAAGCTCCAAAATGATCTCCTTTGAGTCCAGATCACATATCCAGATCACACTGATGCGAGAGGTGGGTTGCCACGGTCTTGGGCAGCTCTGCCCCTGTGGCTTTGCAGGGTACAGCCTCCCTCCTGGCTGTTTTCACAGGCTGGTTTTGAGTGTCTGTGGCTTTTCCAGGCAAACAGTGCAAGCTGCCAGGGGATCTACCTTTCTGGGATCTAGAGGATAGTGTCCCTCTTCTCATAGCTCCACTAGGCAGTGCCCCAGTAGGGGCTCTGTGTTGGGGGTCCAACCCCACATTTCCCTTCTGCACTGCCCTAGCAGAGGTTCTCCATGAGGGCCCCACCCCTGCAGCAAACTTTTGCCTTGGCATCCAGGCATTTCCATACATCTTCTGAAATCTAGGCAGAGGGTCCCAAACCTCAGTTCTTGACTTCTGTGCACCCACAGGCTCAACACCATGTGGAAGCTGCCAAGGTTTGTGGCTTCCACCCTCTGAAGCCACAGTCTGAGCTGTACATTGTCCCCTTTCCGCCATGGCTGGAGTGCCTGGGACACAGGGCACCAAGTCCCTAGGCTGCACACAGCATGGGGACCCTGGGCCCAGCCCACAAAACCACTTTTTCCTCCTGGACCTCCAGGCCTGTGATGGGAGGGGTTGCTGTGAAGTTCTCTGTCATGGTCTGAAGACATTTTCCCCATAGTCTTGGGGGTTAACATTAGACTCCTTGCTATTTATGCAAATTTCTGCAGCCAGCTTGAATTTCTTCTCAATAATTTTTTTTTCCCACTGCATCATCATGCTGCAAATTTTCTGAACTTTTATGATGATCTGTTTTCCTTTTAAAATAGAATGCTTTTAACAGCACCCAAGTCACCTTTTGAATGCTTTGCTGCTTAGAAATCGCCTCCGCCGGGTACCCTAAATCATCTCTCTCAAGTTCAAAATTCCACAAATCTCTAGGGCAATGGCAAAATGCTGCCAGTCTCACTAAAACGCAACAAGAATCACTTTTTCTCCAGTTCCCAACAAGTTCCTCATCTCCATCTGAGACCACCTCAGCCTGGACCTTATTGTTCATATCACTATCAGCATTTTTGTCAAAGCCATTCAACAAGTCTCTAGGAGGTCCCAAACTTTCCCACATTTTCCTGTCTTCTTCTGAGTCCTCCAAACTGTCCCAACCTCTGCCTGTTACCCAGTTCCAAAGTCACTTGCACATTTTCAGGTATCTTTTCAGTAATGCCCCACTCTACTGGTACCAATTTACTATATTAGTTCATTTTCATGCTGCTGATAAAGACATACATGAAACTGGGAAGAAAAAGAGGTTTAATTGGACTTATAATTCCACATGGCGGGGGGGGGCCTCACAATCACGGCAGGATATGAAAAGCACTTCTTACATGGTGGCAGCAAGAGAAAAATGAGAGAGAAGCAAAACCAGAAACCCCTGATAAACCCATCAGATCTCTTGAGACTTATTCGCTATCCCCTGACAAGCCCATCAGATCTCTTGAGACTTATTCACTATCATGAGAATAGCACAGGAATGATTGGCCCCCATGATTCAATTACCTCCCCCTGGGTCCCTCCCACAACGTGTTGGAATTCTGCGAGATACAATTCAAATTGACATTTGGGTGAAGACATAGTCAAGCCATATCACTACCTAATGTCTTTGGACCCTCCCTTATATTCAAGTAGCCAAGACCCTTTGGTTCCCAGTCAGACCACATTCATTCTGACAAAGGTGAGCTATTTTTATTCCCATACTCTTAGGAGCAGGACTATTCACCAGCAGGAACTGTAATGAGTACTGCTCCTGTAACACAGCAACAGATCATTCAGGTCAATACAAACTTGTCAGCTATGCTGGCCCAACACATAAATCTGATATAGCACAGTCTCACCCTAGGTGCAACTATCACATGACTCTCTAACCTAGATGGTATTAGATAATCACCTCACCCTAGATTAGTTCCTGGTCAGAGCAGATGGGAGGGAGTCTGCGCCATCTAAGGAGCAACCTATTGCATGTATATAAATAATTCTGACCAAGTATAAACAAATCTAAAGGCCATGACCCAACAAGTACAGGTTATTCTGTGAGCTTACCCAGTTTTATAACATTTCCTCTCTGACTCTGAGTAAAATATATGACCCGTTCACTTGGCTTGACCCTACACAGTAGGGTGGATGGCTGCACATGGGATTTCAGATCATAGTGGATGTCTTCATATTGCTTGTCTATTTATGCTCATCAAATGCCTTAGTAAGTACCTGACCCAGATTTCTCTGGTAACTCTTAATCTCTCCATTATTCAAACAGTTTCTGTCCCTATGCATAACATCTTAATTAATGCCTAGGCATCATGGAGTCAGCCTTAATCTCTCACTTCTGGCTAATCTTCAGGCTCTAAACAGAAAGTGAAGGCTAATGCAGAGTTATAAAGCATGCAGAGAGTTACAGATGTGCCTCCAAACTTACATAGGGCCCTTCTGCAAATAGTTGGAGTTTGGGAGGTATTTTTCCTTTTTTTGTTTTGTTTTGTTTCGTTTTTCCTTTTGGTTGCAGGTACCTAAGTAAATCTCTGTTGAGTCACAAGCTGACCACTAAGCTAACAGAAAAACACATAAGTAACCACATAAAACTGAGAATGTAGACTTTACAAAATTAGTTTAGAACAGTTAGTAAACAAACAGCAACACACACAACAAGCAGCAATAGCACATTCTGGAGAAGGAGGATAATCTGATTTCCCGAGTTGCTACATTATAACATTCAAAACACCAAGTTTTCAACAAAAATCTATAAGGCAAGAAACAAGAAAGCATGGTCTACACATATTGGGGGGGCGGGGAAGAAGTAATAAAAATTACCCATGAGGAAGCCCAGACATTGGACTTACTACATAAAGACTTTAAAGCAACTATTTTAAATATGCTCAGGGAGCTAAGGAAAACCATGTACAAAAACTAGAGGAAAACATGAGAACTATGTCTTAGTAAATAGAGAATATCAATAAACAGGTAGAAATTGTGAAATGGAACCAAATAGAGATGCTGAAGTTGAAAAGTACAGTAACTGAAATGAAACATTCATTACAGGGGTTCAATAGCATATATGAACAGGCAGAAGAAGCACTGAAGATAGGTTGATTGAGATTACCTAGTTTGAAAAGCAGAAAGAAAAACTGAAAAAGAAATTATGACATTCCCAGATGAGCAAAAACTAAGATAATGCATTGCTAGTAGACCACCTGCCCTTTAAGAATGGGTAAAGGAAGTCCCTCTGGCTGAAATGAAAGGACGCTAAACAATAACTAATATTAGACAAAATAGAGTGTAAGACAAAAAAATTGTTCCAATAGACAAAAGCATTATATAATGGTGAGTCAATCCATTAATACATAATAATTATAAACATATATGTACCTAACAAGAGCCCCAAAATATAAGAAGCAAAAACTGACCCAGATAAAGGGAGAAATAAACAATTCAACAACAATAGTTGGAGACTTCAACATCCCACTTTCAATAATGGATAGATGATCACCTAGATAAAAGAAAAGCAAGGAAATAGAATATTTGAACATTAATACACAGCAACTAGACTTATCAAACCTATTTAGAGTACTCATCCAACAGCAGAATACCCATTCTCTTTAAGTACACACAAAATATTCTCCAGGATAGACCACATGTTAGGCCACAAAACAAGTCTCAATAAATTGAAAATGATTGAAATCATAAAAATATCTTCTCTGATCATAGAAATCAACAATAGAAGGAAATCTGGAAAATTCACCAATTTGAGGAAATCAGCAACACACTTTTAAACAACTGATGGGTCAAATAATAAATCACAAAAAAATAGAATTTACTTTCATATGAATGAAAATAAAAGCACAATGTGCAAAAACCTGTGGAATGCATAAAAAGCAGTGTAAGAAGGAAATTTATAGCTGCAAATGACTACATTCATTAAAAAAGGAGAAAGATCTCAAATTAACAACATAGCCTTCTACCTCAAGAAACTAGAAAAAGAAGAGCATTCTACCTTGAGAAACTAGAAGAAGAGAAAACTAAACACAAAACCAACAGGAGAGAAATAATAAGATTATAGCAGAGATAAACTAAATAGAAAATTTAAAAAAAACTATAGATCAACAAAACCAAAAGTTGATTCTTTAAAAATATCAACAAAATTTGGCAAAGCTTTAGCTACGCTAAACAAGCAAAGAGACAGAAGGCTTAAATTATTAACATTAGAAATGAAAGTGGGAACATTATAGAAACAAAAAAGATTATAAAATAATGTATATACTATGTATATAAATAATGTATATACTATGAACAATTGTATATCAACAAATTAGATACCCTAGATGAAATGGACAAATTCCTAGAAACACACAAACTACCAAAACCAACTGAAGAAGTATTAGAAAATCTGGATAGCTCTATAACAAGTAAAGAGATTGAATCAGTAATCAAATAATTTCCAATAAAGAAAAATCCAGGACCGATTTTCTTCACTGGTGGATTTTATCAAACATTAAAGGAAACCAACGCCGATTCTTCTAAAATTCTTCCAAAAAACAGAGGAATAGGGGGCACTTCTCAACTAATTTATAGAGGCCAGCATTACCCTGTTACCAAACCCAGACAAAGACACTATAAGAAACTAAAGAGTGATATCCCTTATGAATGAATATAGATGCAAAAATCCTTAAAAAATACTAGCAACTCAAATCCAATAGCATATTAAAAGGATTATACACTACAACCTACTGGGATTTAGCCCAGCAATGCAAAGGAGGTTCAACATACAAAAATCAATGTAATACATCATATTAGCAGATTAAAGGGGGGAAAACACACAGTTTTCTCAATTGATGCAAAAAAAGAATTTGACAAAATCCTACACTCTCTCATGATGAAAAGACTAAATAAATTAGGAATAGAAGGGAACTTTTCCAACCTGCTAAAGATCATCTGTGAAAAACCTACAATGAGCATCATACTTAATGGCGAAAGATTGAAAGCTTTTTCTCTAAGATCAGGAGCAAGATAAGGATGTCTGCTTTCATCACTGCTATTCAACACTGTACTGGAAGTTCTAACCAGGGCAATTAAGCAAGAAAGAAAATTAAAATGCATACAAATTGGAAAGGAAGAAGTAAAACTAGCCGGGCACAGTGGCTCACGCCTGTAATATCAGCACTTTGGGAGGCTGAGGCAGGAGGATCACCTGAGTCCCGGAGTTTGAGACCAATCTGGGCAATATAATGAGACCTTGTCTCTACAAAAATCATAAAAAAGTAATTCCAGCACTTTGGGAAGCCGAGACGGGCTGATCACGAGGTCAGGAGATTGAGACCATCCTGGCTAACATGGTGAAACCCCGAAATACAAAAAAAAAAAAGACTAGCTGGGCGTGGTGGCGGGCACCTGTAGTCCCAGCTACTCGGGAGGCTGAGGCAGGAGAATGGGGTGAACCTGGGAGGCGGAACTTGCAGTGAGCTGAAATCTGGTCACTGCACTCCAGCCCGGGCGACAGAGTGAGACACTGTCTCAAAAAAAAAAAAAAAAAATCATAAAAAATTAGCCAAGCATAGTGATGTGCCCCAACTCCTTAGGAGGCTGAGGTGGGAGGATTGCTTCCAGGAGGCGGAGGGTACAGTGAGCTGAGATTGCACAACTGCACTCCAGCCTGGGCAACATAGTGAGACTCTGTCTCAAAAAACAACAACAATAACAACAAAAAAAACAAGCCAAAAAAAAGAAAGAAAAGAAAACTATTTGTTTTCAGATAACATGACCTTACATACATAAAGACATAAAGAAAATCCTAAAGAATCCACAACAAAATCTATTAGGGCTAAAAAACGAATTCATCAAAGTTGCAGGATATAAGATCAACATGAAAAATCGTGTATTTCTACACACTAGGAATGAACAATTCAAAAATGAAATTAAGAAAACAATTCCATCTTTAATAGCATCAAAAAGAATAAAATACTTAGGAATAAATTTAACCAATCAGGTGAAAGACGTGTACAATGAAAACTACAAAACACAGTAGAAAGAAATTAAAGATGTAAGTGGAATAGAAAGATACTCCGTGTATGTGTGTTGGAAGACTACTCCCCAAATTAATCTACAGATTTACTGCAATCCCTGTCAAAATTCCCACTGCCTTTTTGTGCAGAAGTGGACTAGTTAATCTTAAAGTTCATATGGAATTGCAAGGGTCTATGAATAGACAAAATGATCTTGAAAACAAAAAACAAAGTTGGAGGACTGACACTTTCCATTTCAAAAGTTACTACAAAACTACCATAATCAAGACAGTGTGGTATCTATCCTGGCATTAGATTGACAGACTAGAATTGAGAGACCAGAAATAAAAATCAAGTGTACACCTATGTTCAACTGATTTTCAACAAGGGTACCAAGACCCAGGGGAAAGAATAGTCTCTTCAACACAGGTGCTAGGACAGCCGGATAACCCCATGCAAAGAATGAAGTTGGATTCTTTCCTCAATATATACAAATGTTAATTCAATATTGATCTAATACCTAAATGTAACCAATAAAACTACAAAACCCTTACAATAAAACTCACAGGTAAGTCCTCATGATCTTGGGTTTGGCAATGAGTTATTAGCTAGGATGCCAAAGCACAAGCAACAAAGAAGAAAATAGGTAAGTTGGACTTGACAAAATTGAAACAAAGAACATTATGAAAAAAATGAAAGGACAACCTACAGAATGGAGAAAATATTTTCAAATCATATATCTGATAAGGGTCTCCTTCCCATCATATATAAAGAATTCCTACACCTCAACCACAAAAATACAAATAAGCCAATTAAAGCAGGCAAAGGACTTTAACAGACATTTCTCCAAAGAAGGTACACAAATGGCCAACACGTGCAGGAAAAGATACTCAATGTCATTGGTCTTAGGGAAATGAAAATTGTAATCACAATGAGATACCACTTCACACTCAAGATGGCCATGATTTTTCAAAGGAAAATAATAAGTGTTGGTGAGGATGCAGAGATTGGTGAGAATGAAAAATGGTTCAGCTGCACGAAAAACAGTTTTGTGCTTCCTCAGAAAGTTAAACACATAATTACCACATGACCAAGCAATTTCAATCCTAAGTATATACCCAAAAGAATTGAACAGGTGTTCAAATACTTATACAAGAATGTTCACAGCAGCACTGTTCACAATCACTAAAGAGTGAAAACAGCTCAAATGCCCATCAACTGATGAATATATAAACAAAATGTAGTACATCTGTACAGTAGACTATTATTCAGCCATAAAAAGGAACAAAGTACTGATACATGGTACAACATGGATTACCCTTGAAAACGTTAGGCCTAGTGAAGGAAGCCAGACACAAAAGGCCCTATATTGTATGATTCCATTTACATGAAATGTCTTTTATAGGCAAATCCATGGAGGCTAAAAGCAGATTAGTGAGTGCCAGGGACTAGGGTGGGAAAAAGTAATGGGGAATGACTACTTAATGGGTACAGGGTTTCTTTTTGAAATTAGATAAAATTAGAAGCTGTAATTTTAAAATGGTTAAAATGATCAATTTTATGTTACATGATTACTTTAATTTAAAAAGATACACAGAAACACATTAAAAACAGTATTATGTATTTTTTAGGTATATGGATGTAGTGTGTTTATAAATGCATAATTAAAAACAAGAAAGATAAACGCGTAGCTAGTTGTCCAGGATACCCTCCAAACTGGAACCAGTAATAATGCAGAGGAGGAAACATTGATCGCCAAGGTAAATTTTGAAATGCACAAATTTTTACAAGAATATATTTTACATGTTTAATTAAAAGTAAGTTATTTTATTAGAAAATTTACATCAGTATATACATGGTATAAAGTCTGAAAGTAGCTCTGGGGAAAAATTTCATGGGAAATTCCCTTTCCACCTTATATGTGTCTGCATATTGAAATTTTGGCAACAGACATGTACTACATTTATAATCAGAAAAAATATATATCAAGCAAGAAGAAAAGAACAGGAAGCTGGAGAAGAAGTAGTGAGGAAATAGAGACCGAGGACCATGCTCTGTGAAAACTTAGTAAGACTCAGAGAGTTTGTCTTATCCCCACCCCCATCTGCTGCCACTTTCAACTGCAAAACTGTGAACTCTGGCAGGATTTTCCAGGGACAGCCAAGAAGATAGCAAAGTTACGGTATTATGGCAACTCCCAACCAGGCCAAAATAGGGGAGAAATGGTGGAGTGTGGCATCTTGACCATGGCAACCTGGCCTGGATGGGCTGAGCCCCCAGAACACTGGCCACTAAGTGATCCCTTCTGTAGGGGTGGATGCCTGACGCCGGGACTGACAAAGTGAAGGCCCTTGAGATGGCTGGTTCCAGCACTTTGCTCACCCAGATTGGCAATCATTAAGGGAAGCAATAGGATCCACTATTTTGAGGACTTTAAACATGCTTGGTTTACCAAGGTTGCTTGGTTCACAGTGGGGCCAGAACCCGTAAGACACCCAGATGAGCAGTGCCATAGCAATGATATGAGGCAGCAGGATCCTCAAAAACATATAAACAGAAGCCATGGACAGTGTGTGGCCCTACAAGCTGTGGGCACCCAGCAAACCTTTCCTGCAGGAAAATGGATAATGAAATGCATGCTAAAGCCAGAGCCAAAATGGCCTCCCAGATCTCAAAGGACTCCCAGCATCTCTGAATCACCTGAGTGTGCAGTTCCAGTGCTAATTCTGAATCCTAGAAGCACAGCTTTTTGTGAGCTCCCAGGAGATCTGCTTGCACAACTGCATTCTTACAGTGAAGCAGGACAGATCCAGGTTTTGTGGCACCTAAAACATATGATTTAGAAAGCCTACTTTTTAAGAAAAGCACACAAAATTACAGATGTCAAATTAGTATTTATTTAAGACGAGAAAAGAAATTACAACAAATTACACATTTTTTAAGTTGATAAACACGTCAAACATAACATAATATTTATATGAATTAACTGCCCCACCTCTATATTTTTCTACATTTCAGCTGCATAATCTTTTAATGTTTCTTCATAGGATGATTTTACAACCACATTGTCTACAGAAACATTCTTACGATTGACATTTGGTATGCATAAAGCATGTGATTTTTCACACTGACTTCCACATTGTTTACAGTAGCTGGAATTTCATGAAATTCCCACCAAGAAAAGAAATAAGCATGAAATATTTAAAATTGTATCGTTGCATTGTCAAGTATATTCCTGACAAGAGAGAACTTCAATTTTAATCAGGCATCAATGAGACTTGAATCTTCCACTTACAGTTTTACACATCTAATAACAGGAAGAATTTTCTACAGACTGGCTTCTGGTTCCATATTTTTCACACTTACTTTTCCTCCCCTGCCCAAATACTTTTGGTGCCAGCATGGAAGACACATTCTTATCAGGATAGCAGCGCTTCTGTTCCTGCATCTTCACACCATGAGCAAGGTGAATGAACACAGCAACAGCAGAATGGCTAGCAAGGATTTATGTGTTCCCAAGGGTGACTGCGAACCACATAAATCTATGCTGTTAAACTGAGTCTATCCCAACTCAGACTTTCCTTAGTCTCATTGCAAAAGAGGCTGCCATTCCACACTACTCGACAGGAGGTGAGTGACAGAGGGAGTAAGAGGGAAGAGAAACAGAGGTCCTCTCCAATTGCCGCTGAAATATCTTGCTTTCACAGATTTTACCCCAAAATATACAGCTCTGTAAACGCGTTCCTCGGGCCCGGACAGGTGCCCTGACACTTAAGCTTCAGGAAATCTATTCTGGCTATGAGTAGGCTTAAAGTAAAACTCCTTACTTGTAGGTAAGCTGCATGACTCTTCACTGTCATCAGGAGGAATAGGAATGCCACTGGGGCTGGGAAATTAACTGAAGTCAAGAGATAATGGTACGCTCCCACAGTGGTGGGAATCAATAAAGCAAAAGAGATACAAGCAAGAGAAGAGGAGAGAGAGATGTGGTTAAAATGTGCGCAGACAGGACCTAATGAGGTGGAGTCTGGTGTACAGGTGGGCGGAGTCCAATGATGGAGGTGTGACTAACAGTTGAGGGTGGGGCTAAAGACTAGGGTGGCCTAAATAATAGATAAGTGGACCCTAAGGACCAAGGCCATGGACACGCAAAATGTGAGTAAGGCCCTTGCAGGAGGGACTTGCCTGATGGGTAATGAACAGTGTCTAAAGGCGGGAGGGGAATTGGAAACAAGATGGATGGGCCCTAGAAACAAGAAGTCAGGGGCACCTGGGCCAGGCCTTCTTTCCTCCCAAGATCAGAGGTGGGGATAGGAACAGGAGAGGAGGGTCCCCCATTGAGCCTCTCCCTGTTTTTCCTTCCCCCCAATCAGTTAGAGAAGACAGCCATAAAGATTCAGTCATGGTGGCGTGGCAACATGGTGCGCCGGACGTTACTGCATGCAGCACTCAGAGCCTGGGTCATCCAGTGCTGGTGGAGGTCCATGCAGGCCAAGATGTTGGAGCAAAGACGGCGCCTGGCACTAAGACTCTATACCTGCCAGGAGTGGGCAGTGGTGAAGGTGCAGGCACAGGTTCGAATGTGGCAGGCCCGCAGGCGGTTCCTCCAGGCACGCCAAGCAGCCTGCATCATCCAGTCTCACTGGCGCTGGCATGCCAGCCAAACCCGAGGCCTGATCCGGGGCCACTATGAGGTCAGAGCCAGCCGGCTGGAGCTTGACATCGAAATCCTCATGACCTAGGGCGCTGACAGAGCCAAGGAGGCTGGATCTCTCTTCCAATAAAGACCTTTACTGACCACACACTTGCTCTTTGGAGATTAGACTCATGGAGGAGGGTTCAGCCCCTAACTTTTCTGCCTTCCCCCCAGAAAGATTCCCTGGTATGTTCTAGAGCCCCTGTCCTCAGGTCACCAACCCTAGGCCCCTGTTCCTAACAGCATACCTGGCATCCAAGAGAGACCCCAGGGCCCAGGTCAAGCACTGATGATGATTGCCTGATTTTGGCCCCTTCCACAGTGGGAGTAGGCATTGGGCTTTAGTTTCCTGCAGCCCCTGTCCAGGCATCTCCATTCAGATCAGAAGATCAGAGAATCTGGCTGCAGCCAGGGCCAGCTGGGAAGGCCAGGATTCCACAGGCCTGTGATTGGCAGGACCCTCAGGGTCGGCAGAGTGCTTGGCAGGGAGCCAGGAGGACATGGCACTTCAGCTGGCAACAGCAGGACAGACGCTCTGCCTTATGGTGGGGGAGGCAGTGGGGGATCAGCCAGCCAGAGCCAGCCCCTGGGGAAGCCAGAGCAGGAGCTGAAGGTAGCAGCTGTGCCTACTGCCTCCCCACCCTGGGGCTGAACAACGAGACTTCCCTCCCCTCTGCTGGGCACTTCCTGGGAGAACCAGGCATGGGATCTGGGAGGGGAGAGGGACTCGGGGGGTGTGGGGAGATGGTGGTGGGGGTGGCATGGGGGTAGGTAAACAACTAGGGGTAGGCAGGGGAAAGGGCTGTCCCTCTGCCAGTGCAGGTCATTGGGCACACAGCCTCTAAATCCTACCACGTCCTCAGAAGCAGCTGTGCTCCTCGTCCACCCCCATGTCCCCTCTCCGGCCTACCCCCAGGCTGCCTCATCCTCTGCTGGGCCTGCCTTGGGTGGGTGCTGCTGGGCCACTGCTTTGCTGAGTCTCCCTCTGTCTCTGGGCACCTATGGTGCAACCATCTCTCACGTGGTCTCTCACTGTCTCTGCTTTGTCATCCATGCCCAAGGCCCCTCACTCTCTACCTGTGTCCCTCAGATGTTTGTGTGAACCTTCATCCCAGAAGTCTGAGGTCTGCAACCCTCCACAGGGTCTTTCCATGGTGGGTCCCTCAGGAGAGGTGGGAGGGCCAGTGGGGAGGTGTGCAGGGGTCTTCCTGCCTTGCAGCTGGGTGACACTTTCCCTAATCCGTGTGTGTGTGTGTGTGTGTGTGTGTGTATGTGTGTGTGTGTGTGTGTGTGTTTTGGGGGTGAGTCTCCAGAACAGCTATAGCAGATTGAGGGTTTAGGGTTCAGCCTGACACACAGCATCTGCAGTAGCTGCAGGTGGCAGTGAAGCAGCTGGGTACCTGGACTTTCTGACTGAATCCCACTCTTCCAGGGGAACCCATTCAGGGGTGCTGGATACAGCTCTGCCCACCTCCTACTCACAGTAGCGAGTGGTACGAAACTAGATAGGTCTGCAGCTGGGCATAATAGGAACTCTGCATGACTAACCCCTTAGGTGCTACCTCAACAGTGAGAGGTGTTTAAAACCTGGATTGGCAATGGTTTAAGTTTCTGAGTTATATATTTTCAACACAGGACATTATAATCCCCTAGGACACTAAAAAATATATATATATATTGATACCTGGATCCACCCAGGGATTCTGCTTTAACTGGGCTGGTATGCGGCCTGGCATCAGCTTTCCAAAGTGCAGCCTTAGTTTGGGAACTGCTGTGTTAAGCCCTTTTCAACTGGCCCGTGTAGGGTGCTCTACAGAATTTCATGCTCACACAGGAGACTCAGGTCATCAAGGCTTCCTGCTCTCTGATGTTCTAACAATGCCAAGTGAAACAGGAATCCAGCGGGAGCACCACTTTGGGTCAAAAACTTTTGGAAACAGGAAGACACAGCTTGGTAGCTGGGGGCTGAATGGAAGGGGCTTTTGAGGGGAACGTGAGTGAGACCTCCTGTCCCAGGTAGACAGGATCTGAAGAAGATGGCACCACATAGATGTGAGCAATGAGACTCAAGGGCTAGCCCAAGAAAGCCAAGCTTCATCCAAAGCCTTCACCACCACTCCACTTTGGGTGTCCTGCTGGTGGTCAGGGGTCTTAAGAAACTAGGGATAGTCTGGACCTGTGGGCAATGGGCACTGGAGAGCCCCAAGGAAGAGGAAGTGAGTGAGGCATGGGATGGGAGTTGGGAGAAAGGCTCCTCTTTAACAGTGAGGTCTGTGGCCAGTGTTGGCCTAGATCACTGGAGCCACCCTTCCCTCCTCAGCAAGGGTAAGGCTGCTGGTGGGATTCTCAGAGGCAGACCTCAGAGGCCTTTCCTGCCACTCCTCACCATCGCTGAGGATTGAGCTGCAGGAAGAACTCTTTCTGACAACATGTATCATATGCTGAAACACTGAAGTGTAGAAGGGGAGGCTGTGCTTGTGGCTTTGGGATGGGAGTAGGCCTGAGAGCACTCTAGGGGGACCAAGTATCCCCAGTCTTGCTCCTCCCTCAGATGACATGGTGTCCCCAAGAGATATGTGGCCACAACCCTCCCATCAGTAAAGAATTGCATTGGCCCTCAGACTGGCACAGCCTGCTGAAGTCCTAGGAAGGTAGTCCAGTAAGTGAGGGCCCATCCCCTGCAGTTCTCTTCTACCACTGGGAAAGGATTCCCAGACGGCATCTCATCTTTTTGTCCCCAGGGTGCCCACCCTATGCTCTCAAGCCTCCCACCTGATACATCACCAACCTCAGCTCTGACCACACAGCCCCAGGATCCCCAGAGCCTTGTCTTCTGCTTCTTTGTGTCCCACATGCTAAATCCAAAATGAGATGACCAAAGCCACCGCCATGCCATGCCAGGCAGGTTGAGTGGACTGACCACCACCCCGCTGACCACACATACACCCGTGTTGCTGGAGGGCACCACCCTACTCCATCCCCTCCCTGCCAGGGTGGAAATGCTTGGTGTAAACAAATCCATCAACTTTGTTTCAAAAAATTGAGTTTGCTCAAGTCCACCACAAGTTAGTGGAAGCAGGCACTTATGTAGAAGAGCTACAGTGAGTTGAAAGAAAAAAATGTTTCCTGGGCACTCTCAAAGCTGGGCTTTCATGTCAAGCGTCAACAAATAACTTTGCATAGAGTTTCACCTTTAAAAAGGTAACCATAGATTTTGAGAGTGAAAGGGACACTACTGATAAATACGTCGGAAATAGCAAGTGCAAACCAGGACTGTCCTAGGAAAACCAGGAGGTGTTAGCAGCCTATTGGTAAGCCTTCATGTGCAGAGGGTGGCAGGAGGTGGGGGATGCGGTAGAGGGCAGAGAAACTTCCAGCTACGCAAGAAGAGACAAAAGAAAAGCCCATGCATGACTCTGAGACAGAGTGTGAGGAGGCTGAGATACTGCTGCAGAACATGCCCTCCACCTCCTTCCCTTGTGTTACCCCAATAGGCATAGGGAAATCTGAGAATATAACCTGGGGAGACTGCATGGCTCAGAGATGAAAGGAAGCAGAAGCCGAGGGAGATGCCTAAGTGATGGGTCTGGGGGCAGCTCCCACTGAGCCCTGTACACTTCCCTATGGAGCCTGCAAGTAGCCAAGATCCCTGGGAACCCCAGATGGGGGAGGCAAGAAGTGGCAAGAAGACTGGTGGTCCCAAAGAGGCCTGAGATAGAGACAAGAAGCCACAGACTATAAGGACCTTGCCACCTGAGGTCAAGGCAGGGACCATGGGCATTGCAGAAGGTGAGTTTAGGTCAAGGAGTGGGGCACAGAGAGGTCCCTTTCTCAGAGGTGGGTTGAGGATAAACAACATGTCACCCATAAGAGCAGTAGAACCAGTTGCAAGAATCAACCCAGGGTCAGGAGCAGTGGCTCACGCCTATAATCCCAGGACTTTGGGAGGCCAAGGTGGGAGGATTGCTTGAGGCCAGGAGTTCAAGACCAGCCTGGGCAGCATAGTGAGACCCTGTCTCTAGTCTCTAAATATATACACATATATAATATGTAATATATATATAGAGAGAGAGATCGACCCAGGAGGAAAAAGTGGGAGATGTGAGTAAAGCATGATTGACTATGAGTTGATCATTGCTGAAGCTGGATGATGACTACTCGCTGTATTTTTGGATATGTTTGAAAGTTTCCACAATAAAAATATGAAAAACTAATAGTAGTATAAATACTAGAAGAATAAAAATTACTTCTGTACCTTCCATAACAGTTAAAAATTGCATTGGGCTGTTAGAAATAGAAACCTGAAAAACAGTGGCTTAAACAACACAAAAGTTTGTTTTCGTCTCCGATAAATGAATCCCAGCAGTGGGAAGTCCAAAGCATGGCAGCTCCATGATGTCAACAGAGCCCCATCTCCTTTCCTCTGTCCACACTGCACCACTGGATGGGACCCTACTCCTCATGCTGTTAAGATAACTCCTACAGTTCCAACCATCATGTCTACATCCTAGGCAAGAAAATGAAGGACAAAAAGAGAAACTGCTCATGCCAGCTGAATTTATTTCTTTAAAAGGCTTTTCCTAGAAGGCTTACTTGACCAGGCACCTCAATTTATATTTTGTTTGCTAGAACTGTTACTTGACCCTCCCAGCTACAAGGATGCATAATGCTACCATGACTAAACTCAGATACTTCCAAATAGGCTAGATTGTGCTGCAGCACAAACTACCTAACCTCAGTGGCTTGACTGAAGTGTATTTCTCACTCACGCGAAGCCTGCTGGGGTCCATGTTAAGGACCACGGCAGCATTCCTCTGTGTGTTTGCTCAGCATTCCAAGCTCCTCCACTCTGATACTGCCTTCATATGGATATGAACCTCTGTGATTGTGCGCTTAGCAGGGATGGAGAGAAGAGCATCAGCAGTTACAGTCTTTCACTTGGAAGTGTCATATTTCACTTCGGCTCCTCTTCTGTTGACTCAACTAGCCATGTAACTGTGTCTAACCTCAAGGAGAAGGGAAATACAATCTTCCCACATGCCAAAAAGGAAAAGAGAACAAGAATGTTGATGAATAGAACAATGTCCTCTACATCT
Organism: Theropithecus gelada; assembly: GCF_003255815.1. Lineage (NCBI taxonomy): Eukaryota > Metazoa > Chordata > Mammalia > Primates > Cercopithecidae > Theropithecus > Theropithecus gelada. The sequence continues at coordinate 88,420,680 of NC_037669.1, forward strand.
AGGTTCCATTTCTAAGGTAGAAGTGAAAGTGGATTTTGGGGAGGCAATCAGCAGCCTCTGCCACAACTCCTAAAACATTAGAAGAAAAACATGAAGGGGAAAACTCAATTCAACAGCAGCATGAAACGGAAGAAAACAATAATAAGAAAGCATGATAGATAGAAAACTCAAAGATGGATAAGTCTGTGTTAAACGGAAATGGGTAAAATGTGTCTATTAACAGAATCTCACACTGGGTTTTAAAAATACCCAGCCATATGTTGTTTATAATGGACACACCTGAAACAAAAGGAAGCTGGAGGATGAAACTAAAAATTAGAAAAGGTAAATCAGGAGAGAAAATTTAGCTGTTTAAAACACACTCAATCCTCTCTCCTGAGTCCAAGTAAAATGAAGATAAAGAAATTAGCTTCACCCAGGAAAGCTCACATCATGAAGAGAGTGGGAGAAATGCTTTCAGTGGATAAGACAGGATCACAATTCTGGAAAGGGGAAAGCTAGAAGAGAAGGGTAAGCAAGAGGGAGGATGCTGAAGAAAAAAATGCTCAGAGGAGCAAAGGGGTGAGGTGACCATGATTCAACTGCAAGCATCTGACGCCAGTACCTGGGCTTGCAACCACTCTACAAACTGCCTCTTCAAGAGGACTTGTGACTCCAGCTGTAAGAAAGCCCTGATACAATGAAGTTTTTGAAAAAGAACACACACACACACACACACACTCTCTCTCTCTCACGCGCGCTCTCTCGCTCTCTTGCTCTCCCTCTAATTAAAACATTACACACATATACATTTAAAGGATAAAATGGGTATTGCGAGCAATGGGCAGTTTTTGCCACCAAGAATAGTTCTGCAAAATGTAAAACAGCAGATCATTCCAAGTACTCCAAACTATTCTAGAGTATACAAAGAATAGAAAGCCACCCAACTATCTATCATGTTGGCAAAGCAGTGATGTCAAAACCAGACAAGTATATTATGAGAAAGGAAAATTTAGACCATTGTTAATAATAAATGTAGATGTAAAAACTCTAAATAAACTATAAGCAAATTGCAATCAGAATTCTTTCTATATATATAGGGGTTTCTCCAGGAAAATACTGATGGCTCAACAGTGAAAAATCCATCACTGTAACTATTTTAAAGAAGAAAAATCATGATTATAATTAAACACTCATTCCCATTTTTAAAAATTACTAGCAAAATGTAAAGAAAAGAAACTTTATACTAGCAATCCAAGGAATTAAAATCAAATACTGGCTTCTGACTTTCTAAAATAGACTCAAAATCTTGGAATAGACTCTTAAAACTAATGGCAGAGGCAAAACCTTTTGATTGGCAAGAACCATGCTTTTTGAGAAAAAAGCAGGATTTAGGGTTTCAAAAATTTCAAGGAATCTGGGCCTAAACTTATACTAAAAATACTAAATATAGAGCAAGTTGGAGCAGAAACTAGAGAGCTTAGCTTGCCATGTGTCCCTGAGAAAGTGGCCTTTGTCCAGATCCATTCCCCCACAATAACAATGGAAGGTGGCTAACAATCTCCATACAATTTGGAGAACCTGAGAGCAAGGATACCAGTGTTTTTTTCCTGGGTGGGACCCAGAAAAGAAAGCAAGATCACAGTACCTCTCCCCCATTCTCAGCCAGCAAGTGATGGCAGCAGCAGTGTAGAATTGGCAACATGGTGGCCTCAGCAGAGAAGGCCCAGGACTCACCCCTTCCAGTCTCCAAAGGTTGGGGCTTAGCTACATATGTGAATGTGCAGATACTGGCAGCCAATGCCAACATAGTGAAGGAGCCACCAACTAGGCACCTGATAGATCTGCCAGAACAGTGCACTAACACCTAATACATGCATGCCAACCTAGGGAGAAGCAGGGGAGGGCAAGAAGCCCCTAAATGACTGAGAAACAAAGAGAAGTGATTGAGTTTGTAGAAATTCATTAGATTACTATTTTAGCCAAGAGACAGAATATAGAATTGAAGTAGAATTACAGACAATTAAAATAAAAAATGAAGCTTTTTCTAGAACTACTAAATAGGTACAACAAGTTGCAGGATACAGGTTAACATGCAAAAATTGTTTTCCTGTATACCAGCAATAAACAATTGCAATCTGAAATTTAAAACACAATCCCTCAATGGATATAGTTTCAGTTATCCAAGATGGATAAGTCTTTAAACAAAAATACATATACCATTTACATTAGGACAACTCCCAAAAAAGAGAGAAAGAAAAGTACATTTAGGTATGAATCTAACAAAATATGTGCAAGATCTATATGAGGAACACTACAAAACCCTAGTAAAAGAAATCAAAGAATATCTAAATGGAGAGATATTACATATTCATGAATCGAAACTTCAATACTGTTAAGATTTCAGTTCTTTCCAATTTGATGTAGAGATTTACCACAATCCTGATAAAAATGGATGTTATTTTGTGGATAGCAACAAATTGATTATAAAGTTTACATGAAAAGGCAAAAGACCCAGAATAGCCAACATAATACTGAAGAAGAAGAAGAAGAAGAAGAAGAAGAAGAAGAAGAAGAAGAAGAAGAAGAAGAAGAAGAAGAAGAAGAAGAAGAAGAAGAAGAAGAAGAAAAGAAGAAGAAGAGGAAGAAGAAAAAGAGGAAGAAGAAAAAGAGGAAGGAGGAGGAGGAGGGGGAGACAGAACTAACACTACTCAACTTCAAGAGTCACTATAAAGCAACCCAAATGTCCATCAGTGACAGACTGGATTAAGAAAATGTGGCACATATACACCATGGAATACTATGCAGCCATAAAAAAGGATGAGTTTGTGTCCTTTGTAGGGACATGGATGCAGCCGGAAACCATCATTCTTAGCAAACTATCACATCATGTTCTCACTCATAGGTGGGAACTGAACAATGAGATCACTTGGACTCGGGAAGGGGAACATCACACACCGGGGCCTATCATGGGGAGGGGGGAGGGGGGAGGGATTGCATTAGGAGTTATACCTGATGTAAATGACGAGTTGATGGGTGCTGATGAGTTGATGGGTGCAGCACAGCAACATGGCACAAGTATACATATGTAACAAACCTGCACGTTATGCACATGTACCCTAGAACTTAAAGTACAATAATAATAAAAAATTAAAAATTAAAAATTAAAAAAAAAAAGCTACAGTAATCAAGACAGTGTGGTCCTGGTGAAAAAATAGACAAATAAATTAATGGAACAAAAATGAAAGCCCCAAAATAGACCAACCCATAAAAAACACAAAAATACAGTCAACTGGTCATAGAGAAAGGGGCAAATGCTATTCAATGGAGAAATGATAGTCTTCTCAACAAATGGTGCTTGAACACTGCATATCCACATGCCCCCCTCCCCCCCAAAAAAAGAATCTAGACACAGACCTTATACTTTTCACAAAAATCAACTCAAAAGAGATCATTGACCTAAATGTAAAGTATAAGACTGGAAAACTCCTAGAAGATAACCATAGAAAAAAATCTACGTGGCCTTGCTTTCAGCAATGGCTTTTTAGATACAACACCAAAAGCATGATCCATGATGGAAAAATTTAACAAATTTTAAAAGCGATGAAGTAGAATTAAAAACTTCTTGGCACTGTTAAGAGAGTAAAAAGAAGCCACAAACTAGGAGAAAACATTTACAAAAGACATATCTGATAAAGGACTGTTGTCCAAAAAATATTTTTAAAAAATATTAAAATCAACAATAAGAAAACAACCAATTTTAAAATGAACAAAAAAATCTAAACAAACAGTTCACTAAAGAAGATATACAGATGACAAGTAAACATATAAAAAGTTGTTGAACATGATATGCCATTGGAGAATTGTAAGTCAAAATTATAAATAATAAGATATCACTGCATAGCTACTAAAACGGCCAAAATTCAAACACTGACAACACTAAATGCTGATGAGGATATGGTACAACAGGAACTCTCATTCACTGCTAATGGGAATGCAAAATGGTATAGCCCCTCCAGAGGACAGTTTGTCAGTTTGATTTAAAAAACAAACAAACAACAACAACAACAACAAAATACAAAAAAAACTAAGTAAAGTTTTGCCATTTGATACAGCAGTTGTGCCTCTTGGTATTTACCCAAATGAATTGCACTTGTGTCCACACAAAATCTGCACTCAAATTTTTATAATAGCAACCAAGATATTCTTCAATAGGTTAATGGATAAACACATTGTGATACATCCATACAATGTAATACTATTCAGTGATAAAAAGAAATGAGATATCAAGCTACCAAAGAAGACATGGAGGCAGGAGGATTGCTTGAGCTCAGGAGTTTGAGATCAACCTGGGCAACATGGCAAAACCATGTCTCTACAAAATACATAAAAATTAGCTGGGCATGGAGGCATGTTCCTGTAGTCCTAGTCACTTGGGAGGCTGAGGTGGAAGGATGGTTTGAGCCTGGGAGACACAGGTTGCAATGAGCCAAGATCACACCACTGCACTCTTGCCTGAGTGACAGAGCCAGACCCTGCCCCCAAAAAAAAGAAAGAAAGAAAGAGAGAGAGAGAGAGAAAAAACGCAACAAGTTGGAAGTTGATATGGTTTGTGGTTTGGATCTGTATCCTCACCAAATCTCATGTTCAATTGTATTCCCCAGTGTTGGAGGTGGGGCCTGGTGGGATCATGAGAGTGAATTTCTCATGAATGGTTTAGCACCATTCCCTTGGTGCTGTTCTTGTGATAGTAATGAGTTCTCATGAAATCTGGTTGTTTAAAAGTGTGTAATACGTCCCATGTCACTCTCTATCTTGTTCTTGCTCCCACTCTGTGAGATGCCTTGCTTCCATCATGATTGGAAGCTTCCTGAGGCCTCTCCAGAATCAGAAGCTGCTGTGCTTCCTGTACAGCCTGCAGAACTGTGAGCCAATTAAGCCTCTTTTCTTTATAAATGACCCAGTCTCAGGTATTTCCTTATAGCAGTGCAAGAACAAACTAATACAAAAGTTTTAATACTCCTCTTTCAATAATTGACAGAACAACTAGACAGAAAATCATTATGATTACAGAAGATTTAAACAATTCCATGGACTAGTCAACCTAACTGACATTTATAGAAAACCACCCCACAACAGCAGAATGCATAGTCTTTTCAAATACGCATGGAACAGTGTTCAGGATAGACCATATGCTGGGCCACAAAATTGATCTAAATAAATCTTAAAAGATTGAAACCAAAACAAATATGTTTTCTGACCACAGTAGAATTAAAGATATTTGTTTAATTTAATTTAAAATTAAATGAAAAGATATTAAACTAAAGATATACAACAAAAAAGTCTTGAAAAAGCACAAATATTTGAAAATTAAAGAATAGATTTCTAAATAACCCATGGTTCAAAGAAGAAATTACAAGGTAAGTTTTAAAATAGTTTGAACTAGTCAGGCATGGTGGCTCACATTTGTAATCCCAACACTTTGGGAGGCCAAGGTAGAAGAACTGCTTGAGCCCAGGAGTTTGAGAACAGCCTAGGCAACACAGTGATACCTCCCCTATACAAAAAGTCAAAAAATTAGATGGGCATGGTGGCACATTCCTGTGGTCCCAGCTACTGAAGAGGCTGAGGTCTGAGGATTGCTTGAGCACAGGAGGTTGAGACTACAGTGAGCTATGATCACACCACTGCATTCCAGCCCGGGCAACAAAGTGAGACCCTGTATCAAAAAAAAATTTTTTTAACTGAATTAAAAAAAAAACAAAATTGTTGAAAAGTTATGGGATGAAGCTAAAGCAGTGTTTAGCTAAACACTCATAAAAGAAGAAAAGTCTCAAATAAATAATCTAAGTTTTCACCTTAAGAAATTAGAAAAAGGATACTAAACTAAACCCAGATCAAGCACAGAGAAGGAAATCATAGAGTCAATGAAATAGAAAACAGAAAAATAATACAGAAAAACAACAGAGCCAAAAGTTGGTTCTTTCAAAAGATCAACAAAATTAGCAAATCCTTAGCTACAGTTACCAAGAAAAAAAAAAGAACAAATTACCAAAATCAGAAATAAAAGATGGGTCATCATTACTGACCTTACTCAATATCAACAAATTGGACACTTTATGTTACATAGACAAATTCTTGCAAAGACACAAATTACCAAAACTCACTCAAGAAGAAACAAAACATCTGAAAAGATTAATAACAAGTAAGACACTTAATTATTATTAATTTCTTTGAGACAGGGTCTCCCTCTGTTGCCCAAGCCAGAGCACAGTGGCACTATTAAATGATCCTCCCACCTCAGCCTCCTGAGTGGCTGAGACTACAAGCATGTGTCATCATGCCCAACTTTTTAAAAAATATTTTTTGTACAGAAGGGGTCTCACTCTGTTGCCCAGGTTAGGAGATTTAATTATTAATTTGAAATTTTCCAATAAAGAAAAGTCCATGCTTAGATGGCTTCACTGGTGAATTCTACAAAACATATAAAGAAGAAAGAATATAAAATCTAGGCAAAAATATTACAGTAAAAGAAAACTACAAACAATATGTCTCATGAACATATACACAAAAAGACTTAAAAATATTAGCAAACCAAATTCAGCAATATATAAAAGGATTTTACACCATGACCAAGTAGAATTTATCCAAGGAATTCAAAGTTGGTTTAACATCCAAATATCAATTAATTCAATATTATATTAAATAGAATAAAGGTGAAAAACAATGAGCATCTTGATAGACACAAAAACAGCATTTGGGCCAGGCACAGTGGCTCATACCTGTAATTCCAGCACTTTGGGAGGCCAAGGTGGGCAGATCACCTGAGGTCAGGAGTTCAAGACCAGCCTGGCCAGCATGGCAAAACCCCGTCTCTACTAAAAATACAAAAAAATTAGCCAGGCATGGTGGCATGCACCTGTAGTCCCAGCTACCTGGGAGGCTGAGGTAATAGAATCGCTTGAACCCAGGAGGTAGAGGTTGCAGTGAGCCAAGATGGTGACACTGCAGTCCAGTATGGGTGACAGAGCAAGACTTTGTCTCAAAAAACAAACAAACAAAACAAAAAACAAAACACAACAAAAAAGCCAGCATTTGACAAAATCGAATGCCCATTCATAAATTTCTCAAAACACAAAGAATAGAAGAGAATATTAACTTGATAAAGGGCAGATATGAAACATCTACAGCTGACACCATACTTAATTGTGAAAGACTGCATGATTTTCCCCTAAAATCAGTAAAAAGGCAAGGATGTTTGCTTTTGCTGCCTGTATTCAACACATAATAAACATTCTAGCTAGTGCAATCAGGGAAAGAAAAGAAGGAAGAGTGGAAATAATGGAGAGAAGGAAGTACAAAGAGAGAGGAAAGAGGGAAGAAAGAATTAAATGCATCAAACTCAGATTATAAAGTAAGAAATAAAACTATCTTTACTCATAGATGACATGATTGCCAATGTAGCAATCCTTAAGAATCTTCAAAAACAATGATTAGAAGTAATAAACAAGTTTATCAGGGTTGCATATATAAGATCAATATACAAAAATCAATTAAATCGTATTTCCATATATCAGCCATGAACATCCAAAAATAAAATCAAGAAAACTTATTCCATCAAATAGCATCAAATATGAGAAATTACCTCATGGGTACCATGTATGTTATTCAAGTGATGGAAAACCTAAAGCTCTGACTTGTGTGTAAAAAATCACACTTGTACCCCACACATTTATATAAATAAATTTTAAAATATCAAATAGAATAAAATACTTGGCAATAAATTAAACAAAATGGGTTATAGACCAAAATCTAAATGCAGAACTGTAAGACTCCTAGAAGATAACATAGGAAGAAAGCTAGATGACCTTGTATATGGTGATGACTTTTTAAATATAACACCAAAGGCATGAAATAAAAGAAGAACCACCATGAGCAGTATGCAATAAAAAATGTATTATAGGTCATGGTGGATACACGACATTATGCATTTGTCAAAGACCATACAACTGTACAAAACAAAACATGAACCCAAATGTTAACTATGGACTTAAATGAATAATGATGTATTATTTTTGGTTCATCAGTTGTAACAAATGTACCACACTAAAGCAAGGTGTTATTAATAGAAGAAACTGTGAGTGGAGAGAGAAGAGAGGGTATACGACAACTTGTACTTTCTATACAGCTTTTCTGTAAATCTAAGACTGCTCTTAATAATATTCTGTTTTAAAATGTAATAGAAGAAATAGACCTTACACAATTGTGGGAGGAATTGAAGAAGTAAAAAAATCTAAAAAATAGAGCTGAAGATCAGAGAAAAGTCACTAACCAGTACTGGTAAAAGTGAGTAAGTCAGAGCTTACAGAAAACTCCAGAAAGTAAGCATGTCCAGCTGCTGGATGGGAACTGATGGGGAGGGAGTGGAGACTAACATAGAATTCCATGGAAAGTAGCTAATTTTTGTGATTTCTACCTTTGTGATTTGCAGCAAAGCATCTGGGGTTGGGCCTAAGGCCAGTGTTGGTCGGCGTGACTGACTGGAAGGAGAGCTGGATGCAGAGTAGGAAAATGAGGACAAATTGGAATCCCCTCAACAGGTCTGAACTTGAATTTTTTTTTTTTTTGAGACGAGTCTTGCTTTGTCGCCTAGGCTGGAGTGCAGTGGCGCGATCTCAGCTCACTGCAAACTCCACCCCCCAGGTTCAAACGATTCTCCTGCCTTAGCTTCCTGAGTAGCTGGGATTATAGGTGCGTGCCACCAGGCCTGGCTAATTTTTGTGTTTTTAGTAGAGACGAGGTTTCACCATGTTGGTCAGGCTGGTCTCGAACTCCTGACCTCATGATCCTCCCACCTCGGCCTCCCAAAGTGCTGGGATTACAGATGTGAGCCACTGTGCCTGGCCTGCACATGAATCTTAATTGCTAACCAATGTCAACCTTTAAAGAGTAATATATGCTGCTTCACTTTCACCTCTTGAATCTTATGCAATTTCACTTTAGACTGACTCTCACTCAGAAGTACACATGGAACAGGATTCTGGGAAACATGGTTCCTTGTAAAACCCAGTTTACAGTAAAATGATCTAGCATGGCAATTCCATTTAACATTTAAAATCAATTCAGTCCAAGCACAGTGGCTCATACCTGTAATCCTAGAACTTTGGGAGGCCAAGGTGGGAGGATCGCTTGAGGCCAGGAGTTCAAGATCAGTTTGGGCAACATAACAAGAACCCATCTCTATTGTTTTTTTAGCAGCCAAATGTAGTGGCACACACTTGGATCCTAGTCATTTGGGAGGTTGATCACTTGAGCCCAAGAAGTCAAGGTTGCAGTGAACCATGATCATGCCTCTGAACACCAGCCTGTGCAACAGAGCAAGACCCTGTCTTTTTTTTTTTTTGAGACGGAGTCTTGCTCTGTTACTCAGGCTGTCAGGCTAGAGTGCAGTGGCATGATCTCGGCTCACTGCAACCTCCACCTCCCGGGTTCAAGTGATTCTTCTGCCTCAGCTTCCTGAGTAGCTGGAACTTCAGGCACATGCCACCATGCCCAGCTAATTTTTGTATTTTTAGGAGAGAAGAGGTTTCACCATATCAGCCAGGTTAGTCTTGAACTCCTGACCTCAGGTGATTTGCTGGCCTTGGCCTCACAAAGTGCTGGGATTACAGGCATGAGCCACCACACGCAGCCGGCACTGTCTTTTTAAAAAATTCAATGTAAGGGAGTGACATTAGCAAGATGGTTAACTATGGGGAGCTCCCATAATACCCATAAAACCATTAGCAAGATGGTTAACTAGTGGGAACTCCCATGATGCCCACAAAAACAATACTTTGGCAATCTGGGGATGAAAATAGCTCTGTGAGAGCTCCAGAGTATAGTTAAGAAAATGCAGTAAGCCAGTGGAGCGCAAAAACAGAGGAAAAGTGAAAAATCATTTTACCTTCACCCCATCCCCCATCTTCTAGGCTGGCATAGCTCAGAGCCAAGAGGAATCTCTTTAGCCACAATTTTGCCCTGTGGAGGAAAATGAGAGAAGGAAAACCCCAGCAGCTTCCATCACTGAAGACCACAGTGACATTCCATACTGTTGAGGATCTCCAGTCTTTACAGACGTGGATTCCAGCTGACAGAGTCATCCAGAGCCCATGCCATGCCACCATGAGTGCACCTGTGTTCTGAACCTGGCACCACTGTGTGTATCAGGACCTAGCACTCCCATCCATGCACTGTAATCAGTATTGAGCAGAGCCCCTGGAACTGAAGCCACTTTATTCCTTCCTTTATCAGCCATTGTGCCACCATCCCTGGGCATCCCAGACCCAGTGCTACTTCATGCCCACAAAATCCAGTGCTGATATGTTCCTGGACTCAGTGTTGCCATGCCCCTCCCCTCAAATCGGTACTACCATATACCTCTGAAACTGGTGCTATCATACACCCTCAGAATGAGCAATCCCAGGTGCCCTCAGAACAATACTCCATATGTCCTCAGAACTGGCATCCCCACCTGTCCTCAGACTTGGTTCAGCCATATACTTCATCCAGTTGATGTCCTCATGCTCACCAACAGGTGAGTGCAGCTTTCCCAACTGAAGCCAATCCATTAATTCTGGAAGGGGTAACCACTTCTTTAAATGTGCAGATATCAATGCAAGGCTACAATAAACACAAAAAATAGGAAAAATGTTTCACCACCAATGAAACACATAAATTTTCAGTAACAAACCCAAAAGAAATGGAGACCTATTAATTGCCTGACAAAGAATTCAAATGACTGTTTTTTTTTTTTTTTTTTTTTTAACTCAGTAACCTATAAAAGAACACAGGTAACTCAACAAAATCGAGAAAACAATGCATGAACAAAACAATAAGTTCAAGAAAGAGATCAAAATCATAAAAACTGAACAGGCCGGGCGCGGTGGCTCAAGCCTGTAATCCCAGCACTTTGGGAGGCCGAGGCGGGTGGATCACAAGGTCAGGAGATCGAGACCATCCTGGCTAACATGGTGAAACCCCATCTCTACTAAAAATACAAAAAACTAGCCGGGCGTGGTGGCGGGCGCCTGTAGTCCCAGCTACTCGGAGGCTGAGGCGGGAGAATGGCGTGAACCCGGGAGGCGGAGCTTGCAGTGAGCCGAGATCGCGCCACTGCACTCCAGCCTGGGCGACACAGCGAGACTCCGTCTCAAAAAAAAAAAAAATAAAAATAAAATAAAATAAAATAAAATAAAATAAAAACTGAACAAATTCTGGAGCTAAAGAATCTAATGAATAAAATGAAAAACACAATAGAGAACTTCAACAACAGACAGAAGCACAAATCAGCAAACTAGAAGATAGGTCACTTGAAATTATCCAGTCAGAGGAACAAAAAGAAAAAGGACTGAAAAAAGTGGAGAAAACCTACAGCATATATGAGACACTGTCAAGAAAACCAATAAATACATGATGAGAGTCACAGAAGGAGAAAGGAACGAGAAAAGAGCAGAAAGATAATCTAAAGAAATAATGACTGAAAACTTCCCAAATCTGGTGAGGAAAATAGATATTCACATTCAAGAAATCCAAAATACCTCAATAGGTTGAATATAAAGAGGTCTATATCAAGAGGTCTATATCAAAGCACATTATAATTAAATTTTCAAAAGTCAGAAACAAAAGAGAGAATTTTTTTCAATAAGAGAAAAGCAATGTGTCACATGTGAGGAAACCTCCATAAGACTATCAGTATATTTCTCAGCAGACCTTGTGTTAAAGCAAATTATGTAAAGACAAGGCCCCAAAAATCCCTAAGCAGAACAAAGTGAATTAGGCCTCATAAGTGACCTTAATTTTGCTTGATTTACAAACATAAACAAAACTTAACTTGAGCTATTTTTTGTACATGACTATATGAAAAAAAGAACTTAAGTTCAATCAATCAGAAGCAGCCAACAAATATATAATTAGGAAACTTCCAGTAGGATAGATCAAATAAGGCAACTGTATAACTCTAACTAATCAAATATTTTCTTTGCTTTACTTCTGTGTTTGTCCTGTAAAAGCCTCCTCCTCTCTGTCTCTCTCTCTTCCTTCCTTTCTTTCTTTCTCTCTCTCTCTCTCTTTCTTTCTTTCTTTCTTTCTTTCTTTCTTTCTTTCTTTCTTTCTTTCTTTCTTTCTTTCTTTTCTTTCTTTCTCTGTCTCTCTCTGTCTCTCTTTCTCTCTTTCTCTCTTTCTTTCTTTCTTTCTTTTGATGGAGTCTCACTCTGTCACCCAGGCTGGAGTGCAGTGGCATGATCTCAGCTCACTGCAAGCTCTGCCTCCTGGGTTCACGTCATTCTCCTGCCTCAGCCTCCTGAGTAGCTGGGACTACAGGCACCCACCACCACACCTGGCTAATTTTTTGTATTTTTTAGGAGAGACAGGGTTTCACCATGTTAGACAGGATGGTCTCAATCTCCTGACCTTGTGATCCACCCACCTCAGCCTCCCAAAGTGCTGGGACTACAGGTGTGAGCCACTGTGCCTGGCCTCCTTTTGTTTTCTTAGTCAAGCTCCCAAACCACTTCTGGTTTGAAGATGCCCAATTCATGAATCACTGTTTGCTCAAATAAACTCTAAAATTTTGTTGAGTCTCACTTTACCATTTTAACACTTAAAAGCCCAGAGAGTGGAATGAGATACTCAAAGTACTGAAAGAAAAAAAAAACTGCCAACCAAGAATACTGTACCTAGCAAAAGCAATCCTTAAAAGTGAAGGAGAGTCCAGGCGCAGTGGTTCACACCTATAATCCCAGCCCTTTGGGAGGCCAAGGTAGGCGGATCACTTGAGCCCAGGAATTCAATACCAGCCTGGACAACATAGTGGGACCCTGTCTCTAAAAGAAGAAAAAAAGCCAGATGTAGTGGCTCATGCCTGTAGTCCCAACACTTTGAGAGGCCAAGGTGGGTGGATCACTTGAGGTCAGGAGTTCGAGACCAGGCTGGTCAACATGGTGAAACCCTATCTCTATTAAATGCCTGTAATCCAAGCTACTCGGGAGGCTAAGGCAGGAGGATCACTTGAACCTGGGAGGTGGAGGTTGCAGTAAGCTGGGATTGCGCCACTGCACTCCAGCCTGGGCAACAGAGTGAGACTCCATCCCCTGTCCTGCCAAAAAATAAACAAAAAAAAGAAAAAAGAAAAAATTTTCTTTAATGAAGGAAAGATAAACTCCTTCCAGAAAAGAAAAAAAAAAAAAAAAAACTGAGGGAATTCATCACCACCAGCTCTGCATTACAGGAAATGCTTAAGGGGGTTCCTCAAATTGAAATAAAAAATAAAAGCATGCTAAACAGCAATGTGAAAGCATATAAGAACATAAATCTCACTGGTAAATACATAGAAAAATATACAATAATGTAACATTATGAGGCATAAAATATTTTAACCCTAACATGAAGTTCGAAAAAAAGTTTGTTAATATATACACAAAATTTTAAAAAGCAAATGCAGACTACAAGAACATAAAGTGGGTGCAGGAAGTAAAAGTGTAGAGTTTTAATGTGGAATTGAAGGTAACTTGTTATCAAATTAAAATAAATGGTTATAACTACAAGATATTTTATGCAAACCTAGAGATAACCACAAAGAAAAAAAAAACTCTTAATAGATATATAACTTTAAACAAAAGAATTTAGGCTGGGTGCGGTGGCTCATGCCTGTAATCCCAGCACTTTTGGAGGTTGAGGCAGGCAGATCACTTGAGGTCAGGAGTTCAAGACCAACCTGGCCAACAAGGCAAAACTCCATCTCTACTAAAAATATAGGAAAATAAATGAGCTGGGTGTGGTGGTGCATGCCTGTAATGCCAGCTACTCAGGTGACTGAGGCACAAAAATTGCTTGAACCTAGGAGGCAGAGGTTAGATGATGCCACTGCATTCCACCCTGGCAGACAGAGTAAGACTCTGTCTCAAAAAAAAAAAAAAAAAAAAAAAAAGAATTTAAACAAAACATTACAGAAAATCATCAAACAACAAAGGAAACTAAGAAGAGAGAAAGAGGGGAATAAAACAAGTGCAAAATAGGCAAAAAAACCCAACAAAATGGCTATAGTAAGTTCTCATCTATCAATAATCACTTTAAACTTAAATGGATTTAACTCTTCATACAAAAGGCATAGAGTAGCCAAATGGATCAAACAACAATAGCAACATCCAGCGATATGCTGTCTACAAAAAACTCACTTTAGATTTAAGAGCATAGATAGGCTTAAAGTGAAGGAACGGAAAAAGATATTTCATGCAAATGGTAACCAACAGAGAGCAGGGGTAGCTATATTAATATTAGACAAAATAGACTCCTAAGTAAAAAAATGTCACAAGAGACAGAGAAATTCATTATCTAATGATAAAAGGGCCAACACAACAGGAAGATATAACAGTTCTAAATGTAAATGCACTCAATATCAGAACACCTAAACATGCAGAGCAAATATCAACAAATCTAAAGGGAGATATTAATAGCAATACAATAATATCAGGGGACTTCTATACCCCACTTTTTTTAAAGCCTGTGGATTATATTGAATATACCCTTAATTTTAGAAATGGATAAAACATCCAGACAGAAAAACCAATAATGAAACAGCTGACTTGAACAACAATATAGGTCAAATGAACCTAATAGAAACATAGAGAACATTCTACCCAACAGCAGAAGAATATACTTTCATTCTCAAGTGTACACAGAACATCCTTCAGAACAGATCACATGTTAAGTCAAAAAACAAGTCAACAAATTTAAGATAAAAATTGTTTCGTGTATTTTTTTCTGACCACAACAGAATTGAAACTAGAAATCAGTAATAGTTAAAAAAAAAAGGAAAATTTACAAATACATGAAAACTAAACAACGGACTCTTGAACAATCATTGTGTCAAAGAGGAAATCAAAAAGGAATTTTAAAAGCATATCTTCACACAAACAAACAAAAACACAACCTACCAAAATTCCTGAGACTCAGCAAAAGCAGTACTAAGAGAGAAATTTATAGTATTATATATTGTATTAGTCCATTTTTATGCTGCTGATAAAGATATATCTGAGACTGGACAATTTATGAAAGAAAGAGGTTTAATAGACTCAGTTCCACATGGCTGGGAAGACCTCACAATCATGGCAGAAGGTAAAAGGCATGTCTCAAATGGTGGCCGACCAGAGAAGAAAGCTTGTGCAGGGAAACTCCCCCTTGTAAAACCATCAGATCTTGTGATATATATTCACTATCATGAGAATAGCATAGGAAAGACCCACCTCCATGATTAAATTACCTCCCACCCGGTCCCTCCCACAACACGTGGGAATTGTGGGAGCTACAACCCAAGATGAGATTTGGGTGGGGGCACAGTCAAACCATATCATATACCTTCACTTAATATGGAGAAAGATCTCAAATAACCTAACTTTATACCTCAAAGAACTAAAAAAAGAAAGACTAACTAAGCCCGAAGTTACCAGAAGAAAAGAGATAATAAAAAATTAGCACAAAAATAAATCGAGAATGGGAAAAATATTTAAAAACCAACAAAACTAAGACTTAGGTTTTTGAAAAGATAAACAAAATTAACAAAGACTTAACTAGACTAAGAAAAATGGAAAGAAAACTCAAGTAAATAAAATGGGACTTGAAAGCAGAGACACTACAATGGATGCTTCAGAAATAAGTTTCATAAGGGACTATTATGAACAACTATACTCCAAAAAATTGGATGACCTATCAGAAATGAATTCTTGAAATCATACAACATATCAAATCTGAATCAAGAAGAAATAGAAAGCCTGAGTAGATCAATAATGCATAAGGAGATTAAACTAGTAATTGAAAACTTCCCAAAAAAGAAAAGCACAGGACCAGAAGGCTTCATGGGTAAATTGTACCAAACATTCAAAGAAGAATTAATATCAATTCTTCTTAAACTTTTCCAAAACAAAAGAAGAGGAAGCACTTCCAAACTTATTTCATGAGGCTAGCATCACCCTGATACCAAAGCTAGACAAAGACATCACAAGAAAAGGAAGTTATAGGACAACATTCTTGATGAACATGGATTCAAAAATCCTTAATAAAATACTAGCAAACTGAATTAAATAACACATTAAGAGAATCATACACCATTATCAAGTGAGATTTATCCCTTGGATGCAAGGATGGTTCAACATACACAAATCAATAAACTTGATACACCACATTAACAAAATGAAAGATTAAAAACACATTATTGTCTCAATAGATGCAGAAAAAAATATTTGACAAAATTCAACATGCATTCGTGATAAAAATTCTCAAGAAGTATTCAAGAAACATTCCAACACAGTAAAGATCATATGTGAAAAGCACACAACTAACATTGTAATCAATGGGAAAAACCTGAAATATTTCTGATATAGTTTGGATATTTGTCCCCTCCAAATATCATGTTGACATTGATCTACAATATTAGAGGTGGGGCCTGGTAGGAAGTGTTTGGGACATGGGGGCAGATTCCCTCATGAACAGCATGGTGCTGTCCTAGTAGTAATGGGTGACTTCTACTCTATTAGTTACCACAAGATCTGACGGTTAAAAAGAGTCTGGCACCAACCTTCTCTCACTTCCTTCCTTTCTCACCATGTGATATGCATGCTCTCCCTTCACCTTCTGCCATAATTGGAAGCTTCCTGAGTTCCTCACTAGAAGGAGATGCTGAGGCCACACTTCTTGTATAGCCTATGGAACCATGATCCAAATAAATCTCTTCTCTTTGTAAATTACCTTGGGTATTCCTTTACAGCAACACAAAATGGACTCAGACACTTTCCTTCTAAGACTGAGGACAAGACAAGGATGTCCACTCTTATCATTTCCATTCAACATAGTATTGTAAGTCCTAGCCAGGGCAATTAGATAAGAAACAGAAATAAAAGGCATCCAAATTGAAAAGGAAGAAGTAAAATTATCTGTTTGCAGATGAGATAATCAAATATGTAAAAATTCCTAAAGACTCAACAACAATAATGAAAAACTGTTAGAACTAATTTAAAAATTCAGTAAAATTGCAGGATACAAAATTAACATACAAAAATCAGTAGTATTTCTTATTTATTTATTTATTTTGAGATGGTCTTACTCTTGTCACCCAGGCTGGAGTGCAGTGGCACAATCACAGCTCACTGCAGCCTCAACCTCCTAGGCTCAGGTGATCCTCACACCTCAGCCTCTCAAGTAACTGGGACTACAGACATGCACAACTATGCCCAGCTAACTTATTTTTAATTTTTTTTTTTTTTTAAGGAATGGGGTTTCATCATGCTGCCCAGGCTGGTCTCAAACTCTTGGGCTCAAGCAGTCCACCTGCCTAGGCCTCCCAAAGTGCTGGGACTACAGGTGTGAGCCACCATGCCCAGCCTCTTTTTTTCACAGAGGCAGGGTCTGGCTATGTTGCGTAGGCTGGTCTTGAACTCCTCAGCTTCAAGCAATTCTTCCTTGGCTTCCCAAAGTGCTAGGATTACAGTTGTGAGCCACCATGACTGACTGTAGCATTTCTATATACTAACAACAAACTATCCAAAAAAAGAAATCAAGAAACAATCCCATTTACAATAACTTTTTTAAAGATGTAGGAATAATCTCAGCTAAAGAAGTGAAAGACGTGTGCACAGAAGATTGTAAAACATTGATGAATGATATTAAACAAGACATAGACAAATAGAAAGATGTTTCATGTTCATGATTGGATAATTAATATTGTTAAAATGTCCAGACTACACAAGGCAATCTATAGATTCAGTGAAATCCCTATGAGAACACCAATGGCATTCTTGGCATAAATGGAAAAAAATCCTGAAAATCACATAAAGCTACAAAACTCCAAATAGTCAAAGCAATCTTGAGCAAGAAAAGAGCTGGAGGCATCATACTACCTGATTTCAAAATATACTACAGAGCTATAGTAATCAAAACAGTGTGGTACTGGCATAAAAACAGACCAATGGAACAGAATAGAGAGCTCAGAATTAAATCCACACATTTATGGTGAGTTGCTTTTCAACAACAATACTAAGAACACTCAATAGGAACATATAATCTCCTTAATATGCGATATTGGAAAAATTGGGTATGTACATGCAGAATGATGAAATTGAACCCTATATACATCACCCTATATATAAAAATTACTTGGCTGGGTGCAGTGGCTCAAGCCTGTAATCCCAGCACTTTGGGAGGCCGAGACGGGTGGATCACAAGGTCAGGAGATCGAGACCGTCCTGGCTAACACAGTGAAACCCCATCTCTACTAAAAAATACAAAAAAACTAGCCAGGCGAGGTGGCAGGTGCCTGTAGTTCCAGCTACTCGGGAGGCTGAGGCAGGAGAATGGCATAAACTCGGGAGGCGGCGCTTGCAGTGAGCCGAGATTCAGCCACTGCACTCCAGCCTGGGTAACAGAGCGAGACTCTGTCTCAAAAAAAAAAAAAAAAAAATTACTCAAAGTGACTTTAAAACTTAAAGACAAAACCTGAAACTGTAAAACTACTAAAAGAGATCAAGAGGAAAAGCTTCTTGACGTTGGTCTAGGCAAAGATTTTTCTGACTATGACACCAAAAACACAAGCAACAAGTGTAAAAATAAACAAATGGTATTGCATCAAACTAAAAAGCTTCTGCACAGCAAGCACAACATCAACAGAGTGAAGGGACAATCTATGGAATGGGAGAAAATATTTGCAAACTATATCTGATAGGGAGCTCAAATCCAAAATGCATAATAAACTCATACAACTTAATAACCAAAAAAACCCCTATTTTTAAAATGGGCAAAGGATATAAGCAGATTTTTCAAATGAAGATACATAATGGCCAGTAGGATATGAAAATATGTTCAACATCACTAATTATCAGGGTAATGCAAATGAAACCCACAATGAGCTATCATCTCACACCCGTTAGAATGGCTGTTAGCAAAAAGACAAAAGATAACAAATGTTGGCAAGGATGTGGAGAAAAGAGAACCCTTATACACTGTTTGTAGCAATCCTTATCTGGGCATATATCCAAAGGAAATTGAAAAAACATCTGCACTATTTTATTTTTATATATATATATGGATGAGATAGATGCATATTTATAAATTTATCTATATAAAAATTCACTATATACTCACTATATCTCTCTCACACATTTTCTATTTCCTATTTACATATATAATAAGATAATTTTTAGCACTTAAAAAAAAATCCTGCCATTTACAGCAACATGAATGCACTTGGAGAACATTATGCTAAGTGAAATAAACTAGGAACAGAACAACAAATTCTACATGATCTCGCAGATATGTGGAATCTAAAATAGTCAAACTTGTTGACACAAAGAGTAGAATGGTGGATGCCAGTTGCTGAGAGGAGGGGCAAATGAGGAGATGTTGATCAAAGAGTAAAGTTTTATAAATTCTGGAGAGTTGATCAACAGCAATGTGACTATATATACAATACTGTATTGTCTATGTGAATTTTGCTAAGAGGGTCAATCGTAAGTGATCTCACCACAAAAAAGGGTAACTGTGAGGTGATAAATATGTTAATTATCTTGGTTGCAGTGATCACTTCACAATGTATACACATATCAAAACATGAAGTTTTACACCTTAAACATGTATAATTTTTGTCAATTATATCTCAATAAAGCTGAAAAAGTAATGTAATTTAACCTCAATAGTATGGATGAGATAAACCATATGATTATCTCAATAAGTGCAGAAAATTATTTTTTAAAATTCAACATCAATCATAATAGAAAATCTCAGAAAATGAAGAATAAAAGGAAATGCTTTCAATCTGATAAAGGACATCCACAGAAAACCTAAAAGTGATATTATACTTAGTATTCAAATGCCAAGACCAGCTCAGTTGTGGAGACCCTAACCCAGTAGCACTAGAGGAATTAAAGACACACACACAGAAATATAGAGTGTGGAGTGGGAAATCAGGGGGCTGACAGCCTTCAGAGCTGAGAGCCACGAACAGAGATTTACCCACATATTTATAGACAGCAAGTCAGTGATAAGCATTGTTTCTATAGATTATAGATTAAAAGCATTCCTTATGGGAAACAAAGAGATAGGCGGAAACAAATGGATGGGCTCTGGCTAGTTATCTGCAGCAGGAAAATGTCCTTAAGGCACAGATTGCTCATGCTATTGTTTGTGGTTTAAGAACGCCTTAAGCGGTTTTCTGCCCTAGGTGGGCCAGGTATTCCTAGACCTCATTCCGGTAAACCCACAACCTTCAGCATGGGCATCATGTCCATCACGGACATGTCACAGTGCAGCAGAAATTTTGTTTATGGCCAGTTTTGGGGCCAGTTTATGGCCAGGTTTGGGGGCCTGTTCCCACATGTCTCCATTTTTTGTTTTTGCAAGATGACAAAAGCAAAGGTGGCTTTATCACGGTGAACTACTTCTCTCAGGAGTCAGGATCTGCATCTGCAGACTATGCAAAGACAAACAACACAGATTAAAAGCACAGTCATTGAAATCACAGAGCTTCCAAGTGTTTTTATCTATTTTAATGGGTTAATAGCTGCTAATCTGTCCGCAGCTCTTTCAAGCACACCAGTTCCTGGCATTAAGGTCAGGTGTGCCTGGGATGCTTTAAATATTTGTTCTTTTAATTTTGCAATATCCAAAGACAAGTTTGTAAAGTGTCCTTCTAGATGCTTTTTTATTCTTTCCCAAACTTTGACCTTATTAAAAGCCATTGATAGTTTCCACAAATCCTTATGTTTAGCTCCTACAGTGGGCCATATCATTTGAGGTTGAGGTGCCACTATACTGCCATGTTTCCAGATAATAGGAACTCTTGCTGTATTTCTTACCATTTCTACCATCTGAGCATTTTGTTCAGACTAGCTGAACATAGTGTGGCCATGGCATGCAGACTGAGAGGTGCAATTCAAGCTAAACATCTCCTTAGGGGACCAATCAATAATGATTCCATGGGAATCATTGCACAGCACCCCTGCCTGTTCTACAATGCAATCTTCCTAAACAAGTATGTTCATTATTCCTGGCCAGGTCCAATTCTGTTTACAAATAGGTTTTTGAGGGCAGGATGCCTCAATTATAGGAGTGGATTTATTATGGTAAATACTGAGACCAGAAAGCATGTGTAACTGTGCCATAGAGTAATTACATCCAGGCATTATTGCCAGCCAATATGTCCAGTAAGTATAATTCTTCTCTGTGTCAGCCCTTGTTGAAGGAATACTCATGGCATTGGTGATCACCGTTATCATGGCTATCATTAAATTACTCATTGTGACTGGTTGTCCCGCTTTCTTCAGGTTTTCTTTTGCCATCTGTGACAGCTTCTTGATCTTTCCCCAGGTAGGTGGCTGTGTTCGACAGGTGTTGCTCATGACAGTTGGGGTCCTCCTCAGTGTAAGTCTTGACATGGCTTCAATTGGTGGGTCTTTGGGATCCTCCCAAAATCTCTTCCTTGGTATCTGGCTCATAGTAAGGCTTTAGATGTCTCAATGGCACCCAAATTGGCTGTTGATTCAGTCCTGGAGAAACACAAGCATAACCTCTACCCCAAGTTATTATTTTACCTATTTCCCAACTTTTTGTTATCAGATCTCTCCACCAAACCAGCTGTTCTGCTTCTGTCTTTGCAACTGGTTTCTGTAGATGCTGTTCAGCTGCTGACAGCATCTGGTCTTTAGGCAGGCTCAAAAAAATTAAAGCCACTTATGCTAGATTCAATTGCATATGGGTGTCCTGTAGTCCCTGTTTTCCCCTTTTTGCTTTTGCAACTGCTGTTTCAGGGAGAGATTCATTCTTTCCACTATGACTTGTCCTTGAGAATTATATGGGATACCAGTGATGTGTTTAATATTCCATATAGAGAAAAATGTAGCTAGAGCTTGGCTAGTATAGCCTGGGGCATTATCTGTTTTAATAGAAGCTAGAATGCCCATCACCGCAAAATACTGCAAAAGGTGACATTTAACACAGGCAGAAGACTCCCCTGATTGGCATGTAGCCCAGAAAAAGTGAGAAAAGGTATTCACAAATACATGTACATAAGCTAGTCTCCCAAACGAGGGAATATGTATGACGTCCATTTGCCAAAGAGAGTTAGGTTCCAATCCTCGAGGATTAACTCTTCCTGTAAAACATGAGGAAAGCACCATTTGGTAAGTTGGGCATTGCTGGATAATAGCTTTAGCTTCTTTCCAGGTAACGCTATATCTGCATTTGAGACCAGAGGCATTAACATGGGTTAAATTGTGAAAGTGTCTGGCATTAGATATTGCAGTAGCAACTAGGCGATCAGCCATTTGATTCCCTGCAGTCAAAGGTCCTGGAAGAGATGTATGAGCCCTAATGTGAGAGATATAAGAAGGATGCATTCTACTACTGACTGCTCTTTGCAGTTGGGTAAATAAAGTCATCAGTTGTTCATCTGTATGAAATCATAACTGAGCATTTTCAATTAATTGTGTGGAATGAACTGTGTATGAAGAATCAGAAATCACATTAATAGGCATATTAAAAGCAGTCAATACCTCAATTACAGCTAAAGCTCCACTTTTTAAACTGAAATACAGGGCATCTGAAAAACTTTACCTTTTGATCCAGAATAAGAGGCTTTACCACTTTACCTTTTGATCCAGAATAAGAGGCTTTACCATTACTAGACCCCTCTGTGAAGATATTTTCAGCACCTTCAATTGGTTTGAATTTAGTTATTTTAGGGAGAATCCATTTAGTTAATTTCAAAAATTGAAATAATTTTGTTTTAGGAAAATGATTATCGAGAATACCCACAAAGTCAGCTAAATGGGTTTGCCAAATAATACTATTTATAAAAGCTTGCTGTATTTGTGCCTTCGTGAGAGGGACAATAATTTTTCCAGGATCATATCCGTGTAATTTAACAATCCAAGTTCTCCCATTTCCTATCATAGTAGCAATTTGATCCAAATAAGGAATTAGAGTCTGTGAATTAGTGTGTGGAAGAAAAAGTCATTCTACTAAGTCCTGCTCTTGGACAATAACACCAGTAGGTGAATGATATGTTGGAAAAATTAGCAAATCTAGAGTCTTCTCTGGATCTATTTTATTTATTTGAACTTTATGGACTTGCTTTTCAATCAGCTGTAACTCTGCCTCAGCCTCCTTTGTTAATTGCCGAGGGCTAGTGAGACTAGGATCTCCTCTAAGGATGGAAAATAGATTACTCATAGCATAGGTAGGAATGCCTAGAGTGGGTCATATCCAATTAATGTCCCCTAGTAATTTTTGAAAGTCATTTAATGTTTTCAATTGATCCCTATGTATGGTTACTTTCTGTGGCACTATTGTAGTGTCATTTGCTGAGGTCCCCAAGCAGGAACAAGGAGTAGTAGCCTGAATTTTGTCAGGAGCTATAATTAAACCAGAATGAGAAATCGAATTTTGCAAGTGATCATAACATTGGAGTAATATTTCTTGAGTGGGGGCAGCACAAAGTATATTGTCCATATAATGAATAATGAAACACTATGAAAATTTTTTACGAGTAGGTTGAATTGCTTGCCCTACATAAGTCTGGCAAATTGTTTGACTGTTTAACATGCCTTGTGGCAACCCTTTCCAATGAAAACACTTAACAGGTTCCAAGTTGTTTACTGCAGGAATTGTAAATGCAAACCATTCACAGTCTTTCTCAGCTAAGGGGATAGTAAAGAAATGTAGTCTTTTAAATCTATGCCTATTAAAGGTCAATTTTTTGGAATCATAGTAGGAGAAGGCAGCCCTGGCTGCAATGCTCCCATAGGTTGTATAACTGAACTAATGGCTCTTAAGTCAGTTAATATTCTCCATTTACCTGATTTTTTCTTTATTATGAAAACTGGAGAATTCTAAGGGGAAAATGTTGGAGCTGTGTCGTTTTTCTAATTGTTCAGTAACTAAGTCCTCTAAAGCTTCCAGTTTCTCTTTACTCAGCAGCAATTGTTCTATCCAAATTGGCTTATCTGTTAACCATTTTAAAGGTATAGGTTCTGGAGGCTTAACGATGGCCACCTTCAAAAATGGTATCCTAAACCTTGGTGGGAACTTTATCTTTCTGCTTGAAATGGTTTCTTCAAACCTTGCAAATTTTTTCCTAGTCCCATACCAGGGACATACCCCATTTCATGAATCATACGTTGACTTTGAGGGCTATATAATTGTTCTGGAATTAGAACTTGTGCTCCCCATTGTTGTAACAAATCTCTCCCCCATAATTTTATAGGTACAGAAGTTATAATTGATTGAACAGTCCCAGGTTGTCCATCGGGTCCTTCAAAATGCAAAATATAACTAATTTGATATACTTCAGGGGCTTTACCTACTCCAACTATGTTGAGTGGGTTGAATTGGCCACGTGGATGGCCAGTGCTGTAGAAAAAGGATTGAAATGTCCATTCCTGTATCTACCAAACGTTTAAATTTCTTTCCCTGAATAGTTATTTCACAGTTTGGACGTTTATCAGTAATTTGATTCACCCAATAAGCTGTCTTGTCTTGTTTATTTGTGCTTCCAAATCCTCCTGTTTGTTTAATTTCACTTTTCTCCATTTCCACATATGGCACAATCAGGAGCTGTGCTATACGCTCTCCCGGCTCTGTTTTCCAGGGAACAGAAGTAGATATAACAATTTGAATTTCCCCATTGTAATCTGAATCAATGACTCCTGTTTGTGCTTGCACTCCTTTTAAATTTAAACTAGCTCTACCTAGAAGTAATCCTACCATCCCCACTAGCAACATCTGACTGGAGACAGCAACATTCTTTAACAGCCCCATTACAAAAGGAGAAACTGGTCCATATTGATTAATAGCTTGTTTAAATTCTTTGAGTAATTTAGAAGGAAAAGGCTCAAATGTAGCTATAATATTTCCCTGTTGATCTGGGGGGTGTATTATAACAGGGAACTGTCAAGGCTCTATATCACCCTCTCATCTAGCTTGCTGAATTCCTGTCTGAATAGAACTGAGAGCAGTCACTCAAGGCACTGCTTGAACAGTCACTGGGGCAACGACTTTTCACCCAGTGTCCTCCGGAAAAGAAAGACCTGGAGGGTCAGGTCACTCTTTTTCTTCAAAATAATGAGGGAGTGTAGAAGGTTAGGGACAAACCTCTCCCTCCTTTGCCACGTTAGCTTTAGCTGGCAAATAAACCTGTTCTGTTATCTCTTCTGTTACTTCATTATACTTTCCTTCCTCCTCATCATTAGTGTGAAAAGATTCCAAGGTGGAAGAAACCAGAGCCCACACTTGTTCCATTGTTACCCTGATGCTTCTGAGCTCCCCTTCTTACTCACCATGGGGATTGCTTAAGAGTACTCAGGGCCGGGCGCAGTGGCTCACGCCTGTAATCCCAGCACTTTGGGAGGCCGAGATGGGCGGATCACGAGGTCAGGAGATCGAGACCATCCTGACTAACACGGTGAAACCCTGTCTCTACTAAAAATAAAAAAGTTAGCCGGGCGCAGTGGCGGGCGCCTGTAGTCCCAGCCACACAGGAGGCTGAGGCAGGAGAATGGCGTGAACCCGGGAGGCGGAGCTTGCAGTGAGTGGAGATTGTGCCACTGCACTCCAGCCTGGGCGACAGAGCGAGACTCCGTCTCAAAAAAAAAAAAAAAAAAAAAAAAAAGAGTACTCAGGTGTCCTCCAGCTTAGTTCCACATTCTCCAACCATTGCTCCAGCGACACTTCGACCTGGGTTCAAGCCCCACATATGGGCACCACTTGCCAAGACCAGCTCAGTTGTGGAGACCCTAACCCAGTGGCACTAGAGGAATTAAAGACACACACACACACACACACACACACACAGAGAAA
Source organism: Theropithecus gelada (assembly GCF_003255815.1). Taxonomy (NCBI): domain Eukaryota; kingdom Metazoa; phylum Chordata; class Mammalia; order Primates; family Cercopithecidae; genus Theropithecus; species Theropithecus gelada. Next base: position 88,446,534 of record NC_037669.1, read on the forward strand.
TATAGAGTGTGGAAATCGGGGGCTGACAGCCTTCAGAGCTGAGAGCCATGAACAGAGGTTTACCCACATATTTATTGACAGCAAGCCAGTGATAAGCATTGTTTCTATAGATCACAGATTAACTAAGAGCATTCCTTACGGGAAACAAAGGGATGGGCTGAAACAAATGGATGGGCTCTGGCTTGTTATCTGCAGCAGGAACATGTCCTTAAGGAACAGATTGCTCATGCTATTGCTTGTGGTTTAAGAACACCTTAAATGGTTTTCTGCCCTGAGTGGGCCAGGTATTCCTTGCCCTCATTCCAGTAAACCCACAACCTTCAGGGTGGGTGTCATGGCCATCATGAACATGTCACAGTGCTGCAGAAATTTTGTTTATGACCAGTTTTGGGGCCAGTTTATGGCCAGATTTGGGGGCCTGGTCCCAACAGTTCAAATGTTGAATATTTTCTCTCCATTATCTGGAATAAGACAAGATGTCTATTTTCACTTTTATTCAGTGTTGCACTGGAGGTCCCAGGCAATGTAATAAGACAAGTAAAAACCAAATGCATAGATTTTATGTTAAGCATTTTACCACAATAAGATAAAATCAAGTTAAAAAATAAAAGGTATAGTTCACTTTTAGTTTCTGGTTCACTTTTGGTTTCACATGCAAAGAGCATGAAAGTGATTACTCCCATCCTCATTAAAAAGAAAAAAAAAAGCTGAACAAAAATAAACAACTCTTCCTAGATCTATCAGAGAATTTACCTCACAGGACAAACTAGTGCCCCCAAAACTGGAGAAATAGGCCAGCACGGTGGCTCATGCCTGTAATCCCAGCACTTTGGGAGGCCAAGGTGGGTGGATTACCCGAGGTCAGGAGTTCAAGACCAGCTGGCTAACATGGAGAAACCCCATTTCTACTAAAAATACAAAAAAAAAAAAAAAAAAAAGCCAGGTATGGTGGTGCATGCCTGTAATCCCAGCTACTCAGGAGGCTGAGACAGGAGAATGACTTGAACCAGGAGGCAGAGATTGCAATGAGCCGAGATCATGCCATTGCACCCCAGCTTGGGCAACAAGAGCAAAACTGCATTAAAAAAAAAAAAAAAAAACTAGAGAAATAAGTGAATATAAAGAATCACAACAGATAGGAAGACTTAAAGAATAATTGACTATTTGCTAAGTTGGGGCATGCACTAGCTTGAGAAATAAAAACCTTTTGTGACCCAGCCCTATGAGTATCCCCATTCACTTTCATGAGTTTTACCTCTAGGAACCCCACAGAGTTCTCACAGTGAAGATGGGGGAACTATCCCCTCCAGTAGGGGCATGGAAACAGTAACCATTTTGAAATATATGCAGAGGGTTCTGGCCACCTTAACAAAGAGGTGCCCTCAAGGGAAAGCATTCTACCAAAGCCTACCTGATGCAGGGGAAAGGAAAATACTCAACTCAGCCCTCTCTAGCCTTCTTGTCTTATCTATGGTAAGCGCTTGTGCTGAGAAGCACTTGTGCAAGTCACATCCCAGGGGCACAGGCTCACTGAAAGACTGAGACCTGCTCATACGATTTTACAATGCTTCCCTTCCCGCTACATTTTACCACCATATCAACAGGATGCCTGTATAACAACAAACGACTACAGTTAAAAGAATTGCAAGCTCTGACTCTAGGAAGTCTGTAGGGAAAGCCAAAGATAGCAGAGAAGACAAAAACAAGGACACTTGAGGAAATTTTTGACTCTGGCCACTACAGCCACACCACAGAAAGAGTCTAATGTCGAACCAGATAATCATAAAACTTCACACAAAGGTCTTCGGTTCTCTTTACCTCTTACAAGGCGTAGCAAAAAATAAATAAAATAAGGCTGGGTGTGGTGGCTCACACCTGTAATCCTAGCACTTTGGGAAGCCAAAGTGGGTGGATCACCTGAGGTCAGAAGTTTGAGACCAGCCTGGCCAACATGGCAAAACCCCATCTCTACTAAAAAATACAAAAATTAGCCATGCATGGTGGTGGACACCTGTAAATCCAGCTACTCAGGAGGTTGAGGCAGGAGAATCACTTGCACCAGGGAGGCAGAGGTTGCAGTGAGCCAAGACCATGCCATTGTACTCCAGCAGAGGCAACAAGAGAGAAACTTCATCTCAAAAAATAATAAATAAATAAATAAATAAATAAATGTAAAATAAAAACACCCACAGTCTGAAGAGACAAAGCAGGCTACAGAACCAAACTCAGACAGCATAGATTTTTGCCATCTGAGTCTGGTTTTGTCAGGCCTCTGTGCCCAAGCTAAGACATCATATCCCCTGTGACCTGTACATATACATTCAGATGGCCTGAAGAACCACAAAAGAAGTGAAAATAGCCAGTTCCTGCCTTAACTGATGACATTCCACCATTGTGATTTGTTCCTGCCCCACCTTAACTGATCAATTGACCTTGTGACATTCTTTCTCCTAGACAATGAATCTCAGGAGCTCCCCACCAAGCACCTTGTGACCCCTGCCCTTGCCTGCAAGAGAACCACCCCCTTTAACTGTAATTTTCCACTACTACCCAAATCTTATAAAACTACCTCACCCTTACTCCCTTTGCTGACTCCTTTTTGGGACTCAGTCTGCCTGCACCCAGGTGATTAAAAAGCTTTATTGCTCACACAAAGCCTGTTTGGTGGTCTCTTCGCACAGATGCGCATAACATTTGGTGCCAAAGACCCGGGACAGGGGGACTCCTTCACGAGACTGGTCCCCTGTCTTCACCCTCACTCTGTGAGGAGATCCACTTACAACCTCGGGTCCTCAGACCAGCCTAAGGAATGTCTCACCAATTTCAAATTGGGTAAGTGGTCTCTTCACTTTCTTCTCCAGCCTCTCTTGCTACCTTCAATCTCCCCGTACTTCTGTTAAATATGAATTCTAAATTTCTCTTCAAAGAATTAATATGTCAGTATGTTCAATTATTTGCCTTCTACTTTTAAACTTAACCTCCTCGTAAAGCAACCTTTCCACCCGGACTCATTCTCCACCTTGACTCATTACCTACTCCACCCTGACTCATTCTACTCATTCAGATTACCTACTCCACCCTGACTCATTCTGATTCATTCTCCATCCTGACTCATTTAATAACCATTTTTCCCACCAAACCACTCATCCTGTCACTCTCCTTAAATTAGTCAATTGGAATTAGTTTAGCCTGTGCAGTCTAACCCTAGCCAATAGGGGAACAACACAGTAGTAGGAACCACTTGTGTCAGGAATAAGAACCCCTTTCCCTCCCTTGTCCAGGTGTGCACCCACCATTGCTCCATCTGTGAGAGTGCACCTTTCTATAGGAGTACCTTCCCTTGCTGAGAATTAAAAAGAAAATTTTATGTTTGAGTGCTATTTCTTTTGTGGCGCTGAAGCTTTATCTATAACACTTCCAATTCCAGTTCTTTTTCCTCTCTAGTAGAGACAAAGGAGACACATTTTATCTGTGGGCCCAAAACTCCAGCACCGGTCATGGACTTGGGAAGACAGTCTTCCCTTGGTGTCTGATAATCACGGAGATGCCTACATTGATCATTCACCCACATTCCATTGGTGTCTGGTCATCACAGGGATGCCTGCCCTGATCATTCACCCACATTCCATTGGTGTCTGGTCACCACGGGGATGCCTGCCCTGATCATTCACCCATGTTCCGCTGTTGTCTGATCATCACAGGGATGCCCGCCCTGATCATCCACCCACATTCCACTGGTGTCTGGTCACCATGGGGACACCTCCCTTGATTATTCACCCACACTCCTCTGGTGGCAAACCAATTGTGGGGATGCCTGCTTTGGTTGCTCACTCACATTTCCCTTCTCCGCGTCTCTACCTTTCTTTTCAAACTTCACTATGGGCAAGCTTCCACCCTTCATTCCCCCTTCTTCTCCCTTAGCCTATGTTCTCAAGAACTTAAAACCTCTTCAACTCACACCTGACCTAAAACCTAAACACCTTATTTTCTTCTGCAATACTACTTGGCCCCAATACAAACTCGACAATGGTTCTAACTGGCCAAAAAGTGACCCTTTTGATTTCTCCATCCTACAAGATCTAGATAATTTTTGTCATAAAATGGGCAAATGGTCTGGGGTACCTGATGTCCAGGCATTCTTTTACACATTGGTCCCTCCCTCATCTCTGCTCCCAGTGTGACTTGTCCCAAATATTTCTTCTCTCCTGTCTGTTCCTTCAATCTCCACCCCAAGCTCTGAGTCCTTTGAATCCTCCTTTTCTACAGACCAATCTGACCTTTCCCCTCCTCCCCAGGCTGCTCCTCTCCAGGTGAAGCCAGGTCCCAGTTCTTCCTCAGCCTCTACTCCCCCACCCTACAATCCTTCTATCACCTCCCCTTCTCACACCTGGTCTGGTTCACAGTTTCGTTCTGTGACTAGCCTTCCCCCACCTGCCCAACAATTTCCTCTTAGAGAGGTGGCTGGAGCTGAAGGTACAGCCAAGGTTAACACTCCTTTTTCTTTATCCGATCGCTCCCAAATCAGTTAGCATTTAGGCTCTTTTTCATCAAATATAAAATCCCACCCCAGTTCATGGCCCTTTTGGCAACAACCCTTAGAAGATTTACCAACCTAGACCCGGAGGTGCCAGAAGGCCATCTTATTCTCAATATGCGTTTTATTACCCAATCCGCTCCTGACATTAGAAAAAGCTCCAAAAATTAGATTCCATCCCTCAAACCCCACAACAGGACTTTATTAACCTCGCCTTCAAGGTGTACAATAATAGAGAAGAGGCAGCCAAGTGGCAACGTATTTCGGAGTTGCAATTACTTGCCTCCACTGCGAGAGAAACCCCAGTCACATCTCCAGCACACAAGAACTTCAAAACACCTAAATCGCAGTGGTCAGGCGTTCCTCCAGGACCTCCTCCCTCAAGTTCTTGCTTCAAGTGCCAGAAATCTGGCCACTGGGCCAAGGAATGCCCACAGCCTGGGATTCCTCCTAAGCCGTGTCCCATCTGTGCAGGACCCCACTGGAAAACGGACTGTCCAACTCACCCTTCAGTCACTCCCAGAGCCCCTGGAACTCTGGCCCAAGGCTCTCTGACTGACTCCTTCCCAGATATTCTCAGCTTAGCGGCTGAAGACTGATGCTGCCTGATCGCCTCGGAAGCCTCCTGGACCATCACAAACACTTCAGGTAACACAGTGGAGGGTAAGTCCGTCCCCTTCTTAAACAATATGGAGGCTACCCACTCCACATTGCCTTCTTTTCAAGGGCCTGTTTCCCTTGCCTCCATAACTGGTGTGGGTATTGATGGCCAAGCTTCTAAACCTCTTAACACTCCCCAACTCTGGTGCCAACTTGGACAACGTTCTTTTATGCACCCCTTTGTAGTTATCCCCACCTGCCCAGCTCCCTTATTAGGATGAGATATTTTAATTAAATTATCTGCTTCCCTGACTATTCCTGGGCTACAGCCACACTTCATTACCACCCTTTTCCCCAGTTCAAAGCCTCCTTTGCATCCTCCCCTTGTGTCTCCCTACCTTAATCCACAAGTATGGGATACCTCTACTCCCTCCTTGGCAACCAATCATGCACCCCTTATCATCCCATTAAAACCTAATCACCCCTACCCTACTCAACGCCAATATTCCATCCCACAGCAGGCTTTAAAAGTGTTAAAGCCCATTATCTCCTGCCTGTTACAACATGGCCTCTTAAAGCCTACAAATTCTCCTTACAATTCCCCTATCCTACCTGTCCAGAAACCGGACAGTTCATACAGGTTGGTTCAGGATCTTCACCTTATTAATCAAGTCATCCTTTCCACCCTAGAGTGCCAAACCCATACACCCTCCTATCTTCAATACTCCCTTCCACAACTCACTATTCTGTTCTGTTATTGACCTCAAAGATGCCTCTTTACTATCCCCTTGCATCCCTCCTCCTAGCAAACTCTGGGAAAGCGGGAGAATCTAATTTCCAGAGTTACTACATTATTCATCATATGCCTAGTGTGAAAGGAAAATATCTTAGGCCCCCAAAATCACTAAGCTAAAGGGAAAAGTCAAGCTGGGATCTACTTAGAGCAAACCTGCCTCCCATTCTGTTCAGTCACCTCTCTGCTCACTGAGATAAATGCATATCTGATCGCCTCCTTTGGAGAGGCTAATCAGAAACTCAAAAGAATGCAACCATTTGTCTCTCACCTACCTGTGACCTGGAAGCCTTCTCTGCACTTCGCACTTCAAGTTGTTCCACCTTTCCTTTTCAAACTGAATCAATGTTTATTTTACATATGTTGATTGATGTCTCATGTCTCCCTAAAATGTATAAAGCCAAATTGTGCTGTGACCACCTTGGACACATGTCATCAGGACCTCCTGAGGCCATGTCATGGGTACGCATCCTCGAACTTGGCAAAATAAACTTTCTAAATTAACTGAGACATGTCTCAAATTTTCAGGATTCACATTTGGTAACCATGGATGGATTCTGGGTGGAGATATGCCTGACGTTTGACAAATTTCCTGTCAGTGCTTGGTGTCAACATGAGCTAACTTTATAGCTCAAACTAATAGGACAATTTGCTGAGGTCTAGGAGCACCCCTCCAGATGGTCTCCCAAAATTTGGTGGAGAGCTAAAGTTTATTTTGCTGTACATCTCCTTTTTTTTTTTTTTTTTGAGTTTTACTTGCTTTCAACAAGGAAGGCAAGATTTGTTGTTTCCATGATGATGGAAGGCAGGTAACTCTTTTATAGAGTTTGAGCTTGCTCCCAGCAGGGAAGATGAGTTTGAGTTTTCCTGCTTCTAGGATGGTAGAAAACAGTCTTCAGCCTGAGACCCAACCCTAGGTAAGAAGCTGAATTGGGGTTTTGTCTTGGCTAAAGTTTAAGAACCACCTGGTCTTAATTTCTCCTTACCATTAGAGCACTCAGTTATCATATTGCTGGGGGTTTTCATTTTTGTTTTCTTCCAGTCTTTCTCCCATTGGATTTGACAACTCTACCTGCCTTGGTCAAATCTGAGTGAGAATTTGAAATTATGGGTAATAAGGTCTCTCTAATTTGGCTAAAAGTCCTTGCAGCTGCAAAACTGAAAAAAATAGAGAAAACAAAAAACCATGTGTTTGGTTTCTGTGTTTGCTTCCTGTGTTAAAAAAAAAAAAAATTGTTCTTTTTTTTACTTTTCTTCTGCCCTATACCTTCTTCCCCCTTTGCCACCTGCAGTACCAAAAAGTCTAGAGAAGGCTTCTAATGACTTGAACCCCTTTGAAGAATTCAGAACAAAAGTGCTACTCACCCCCTTTTGGGGTGTTTGGTTTTCTTTGTAGAGTTTCAAGAGTCATGGGTAGATTCCTTTGAGGTCTAAAGCTCTGTTTTCCTGTATTGCATGACCTGACCTCTTTGGCTTTGGGGGTACCAGAGATGATTTTGCACTATGAGAGGATTTGACCTCAGCATGTATAATGGTGGATGAGAGCTATTCAGTTACAGGTGGCTGAACACAGTTTACAAGAAGTAGTCTTGGCTGTTTTTCTTTTTTTTTCTTTTCTCTCCTAGGAAGTTGTTGGTTAAGGATCCTAATTCTAATTCAGATGTGCATTCTACAGGGTCTTTTCTATTGCTTTTTCTCCCAAAATTAATCTTAATTCAGTTTCTCTGTGCATATTTGTGTGAGGAACTGAACTGGTGTTTTCATTGGTTAATGAGAGACTGAGTTTCTCTCAGATCCAAAGAGAAAGGGGATGTGCTCCTCCCAGTTGAAAGGTGCCCCTAGGTGACTGGGGGCTTTGTGGTAGTATCTGGGGGGTTGATCCCCCATGCCATGGCCCTGGGAAATCCCTAACAAAAATTAATTTTTAAAATGGCTCATCCAGAAAATGCATATAAGAACTGCTCACCTGGTGGCCCTCTCAGAGGTTATAGACCTCTGGAGAGAGAAACTGAGACATGTAAGAAGGTGGAAACAACTCAGTGGTGACACTCACTGTGGAATCTTGCAAGCAGCACACATCGATCCGCCACACAAAAAACCCTAGGCCACAGCTCAGCTCCTCCTTTAAAAAAAAAAAAAAAAAAAAAAAAAGCGGGACACAAATAATCTAAGAATTAGGAGAAAACAAGGAGAATGACCCCCTTTCAAGCACTCTGTAGGTTTTATGGTACCTCTACTTGCCAGAATAAAATGGAAACAACATGGTCTTTGTGCACATTTACATTAAGGAAAAAGAGCCTTAAGGCCAACCTGCAAACTATAGTGTTCCTAGGTCCCCTTTTTCTCTATTTTCTTTTCTGCTTTCTTGAAATTTGCTGTTTCTTTTCTTTTTTCATTTATTTATTTATTTATTTATTTATTTATTTTTGAGGCAGAATCTTGCTCTGTTGCCCAGGCTGGATTGCAGTGGTGCGATCTTGGCTCACTGCAACCTCCACCTCCTGGGTTGAAGCAATTCTTCTGCCTCAGCTTCCCAACTAGCTGAGACTACAGCTGCACACCACCACACCCAGCTAATTTTTGTAATTTTAGTGGAGATGAGGTTTCACCATATTGGCCAGGCTGGTCTCGAACTCCTGACTTCATGATCTGCCTGCCTCAGCCTCCCAAAGTGCTGGGATTACAGGCATGAGCCACCACACCCAGCCAAATCTGCTGTTACTTTTCTACTAAGATAAAAACCACTCTTTGACTCAGACAGATCTATTTGTTTGTTTATTTGTTTTTGCAAACTGGTGAACTTGTATTAATCTCATGGCTAAAGTACTGAAGTAAAAACTATAGAATCTTTGTGTGTGTATGTGTGTATGTATATGTGTGTGTGTATATATTTGAAGGCCTTTATAATAGACTTCTATAATTTTATGTTCTATTGGCAATTAAATTCATTTTAATTTCCCTCTAGCTCACCAGACTTTTTCTTCATACCTTATGATGTAAATTTTGCTATCTGATTTTCACCTGAGTTGTTTCCTTTAATATACACATTTAAAGCTATTTAACTGATGACTGCCTAGGGTAAGATTTTAAAAAAGGAAAAAAAAGAAGGTCTTTATGAATTTATAAGATGTATTTCTATTGGCATGCCTCATACATCTATATATTTATGTGTTGTGTACACAGTATTTCACTACTAAAAATATGCAAAAGAGCTCCAATTAATTGGCTTAAATAAATAAATAATTAAGGCCAGGTACAGTGGCTCACACCTGTAATCCCAGCACTTTGGGAGTCCAAGGTGAGCAGAACACCTTAGGTCAAGAGTTTAAGACTAGCCTGGCCAACATGGCGAAACCCTATCTCCACTGAAAATACAAATTAGCTGGGCATGATAGTGCATACCTGTAATCCCAGCTACTCAGGAGGCTGAGGCAGGAGAATCACTTGAACCCGGGAGATGGAGGTTGCAGTGAGCTGAGATTGCGCCATTGCACTCCAGCCTGGGCAGCAGGGCGAGACTCTGTCTGAATAAATAAATAAATAAATAAAAGCACTTAAATCAGATACTAAAGAAAAAAGACTAACCTAATGCTATTTCAATTTCACATGACTTAAGTAAAATCTTCAGTAAATAAGCTGGCTTTTAAATTATTGGTAAAATAATATTAGAAATGTCTTAAGACTTTGCCAGCATACATTTTTGTTTGCATTTATTAAGCAATTTCATACTTATCACTGCCAAATACTATAAGGTGTCAAAATTTGGCATGGGGTTGTAAAACTATAAACCCAGCCCAAAACAGAATGATCCTTGCTTGTGTCATCTTTAATAAATAAGACATTGATACTGGTTTAATAAAAATAGCTACATCTTGAATTTAGTAAGATTACCATAATTTTAATCTTGTGGTTTTAGGTGGGCTAGTCCACAGTCAGTAAGATTTGTTATTATCTTTGTTTCAAAGCTAAACTATAAACTAAGTTCTTTCCAAAGTTAGTTCAGCCTACACCCAGGAATGAACAAGAACAGCCTGAAGGTTAACAGCAAGATGGAGTCAGTTAGGTTAAATCTTTTTTACTGACTCAGTTATAATTTTGCAATAGCAGTTCCATAACTTTAAGTAATGACTATCAGCCAGGTGTGATGGCTCATGCCTGTAATCCCAGCACTTTCGGAGGCCAAGGTGGGCAGATCACTTGAGGTCAGGAGTTCTAGACCAGCCTGGCCTACATGGTGAAACCCCATCTCTACTAAAAATACAAAATTAGCCAGCTGTGGTGGTGCATGCCTGTAATCCCAGCTACTCAGGAGGCTGAGGTGGGAAAATCACTTAAAACTGGAAGGCAGAGGTTGCAGTGGGCTGAGATTGCCTCATTGCACACCAGCCTGGGTAACAAGAGTGAAACTCCATCTCAAAAAACAACAAAAAACAAAAAAACAAGCAAACAAAAAACTGATGACTATCACAGCTTTCATAAATAATCTAGGTAAACAATTAAAATAAAATAATTAGGTAAATGTAATAGGATAAATACTTATAGACAAATTCATCATAATTTAGAATCTAAAGTTATATTAAATTAAATAACAGATATTTCATTATTTGGGTATTTTCCAGTAAAAATATAGTTGTAGGAAAACATTCTTTAAAAACCTGTGTCCCTTAAAAAAAGGTGAAAAATTTTTGTCTAATTCAAAACTTATTTAAAGGTCATGTATAAAACAAGGTAAAAGGAATGAGGAAATAAAAGAGATGTAAAGAAAGTTATAAAAATAGAGAGTTTTTTTTTTATAAGAAAGCTGAAAGAAAAATAATTTTATTTGAGAAAAATCTTGTATGGTAAATTTAGTCCTACATTAAAATGTTGTTTAAGAAGGAGGGATGTTCAGGATAAACCAGAAACTCCAAGCATGTTTTGAATGGTCTGTGTAATAAAATTTTTTTAAAAACAAAACTTTTACATGATCAAGTTGTCATAATATTATTAAGTTTTGGTTTGCTAAGGAAAAAAACCGAGATTAAAAAAAAAATTTTATTAAGGTTATTACTTCCATGTATCTTTCTGTATGTATTTTTGAAGTACTTACAACGTTGAGTTATAGGGCTTTGACTCCTGGGTCTAAAAAGGACACCAAGTCCTGCTAAATTTTAAACACTGACAGCAACTAAATCCCCATCTTCAGGCCTGGTAGAAGATGCCAATCAAAATAAACTGCAAACCTGAAACACAGAGCCAGAAATTAAAACGATTCAGCTCCTCAAGGCCTAGGGACTATTGCAGAAGAGATGGGCATGTGAGATTGTAAGGGCTGATTTTAAGAGATAAAATAAGTTCCGTTTCTCTATAAATTACTCATTAATGTCAAAGGCAAACTGATGCAAGACTAGCATATGGGACCATGTCAGATTAACAAGGTTTTCTTGACACATTAACCACCTCTTAAATTTAGGTTGTGAAAGGCTTATGGAAGTTATAGCGTGTGGTCAAGATTAAAATTTTATAGGTTGTTTATAAAATTTTGGAAAACACATTTAATTGGCTTCATGCTGTTTCAATTAGGGCTTATTGTTTGGAAAGTTAAGTCTCCTCTTAAACAATGAGGGCTTTGCTTTCTTTTTGAATTCCTTGAGTTATTAATGAATGACTTATTTTACAATGGCCAGTAATATCAAGTGTTTTAAACCTTTGCTATTTGACAAACTTTCCAAAATCAAATTATAAATTATATCTTTTTCTGGTCTAATTAATCCTTTAAGATATCAGGCTCCCTTAAGTCCAAAAATGACTTAATTTGGCTTATTGGGTATAAAAATTATACAGGAAACATTGTCAAATATGAAATGGTGTTTGGCTTTCTTTAGGCTGTATTTGTATAAATATATTATTGGTATGTCTTCCAAAATCATAGGAAACTCCTATAATTTTGATATGAGTTAGTGTACATTATCAGTAATAATTGTTATGTTAAATTATTGCATGCCATTGGCTGGCTGTGGTGGCTCATGCCTATAATCCTAGCACTTTGGAAGGCAGAGGTGGGTGGTTTTCTTGAGCTCAGGAGTTCAAGACCAGCCTAGGCAACATGGTGAAACCTTGTTTCTACAAAAAAATTAGGCAGTTGTGATGGTGCATGCCTGTAGTCCCAGCTACTAGTGGGGCTAAGGCAGGAGGATCACTTGAACCTGGGAGGTAGAGGCTGCAATGAGCTAACATGTTGCCACTGCACTCTACCCTGGGTGATAACATGAGAAAAAATCAAACCCAGTTTAATTTAAAAAAATATTATTTTGTGCCACAAAGGTAACACATTTCCTTGTCAAATTGTGTCTTTAACTATGGCTGCCCTAAAACATTTTTTCATCCATGGACAATTGTTGTCTTGTTTTGGTCCTCCTTAGAAGGTGGTTTTATAATCACCTATAATATAATAATTATAATCACCTATTATATTATAATCACTTACAGAACTCTAACAGGTGTTCTTAAATGCAGGTTTCTGATAACTTTGGAGATTGTGACATTAGAATAGAGAAAAATCTTTCAGGACTCTCCTGGATAACTGAAATGTTCATGAATATCAAGCAGAACAGAAGATAACTGCATGAACTGAACTAGTAGAAGACTAAAGTAATCTTTTTAACTTTTTGCTTAAATGTTGCTGACTCTTTGTTTTATTTTTCAGAGTCAAGAAAACTTTTATTTTAAATTATTGACAGCTTTTAACAACAGAGTAAAGTATACTCCTATGAACAAAATTTGGAGCATATTTGTTTCTGTCTATGTGATTTCTCCAAAATTTGGAAACTATTTGTGAGTATTCTTTACTTACAACAATACAGTTATTTGCATAAGTGCAATAAGAACCTGTTTTTGTCTGTAACATGACACAATTGGAGAAACTGGTTATTTTACCAAGACTTTGACTGGAATGATGTGTTTTCCTTTAAGGACTCAGACTTGACTTATGGAGCCAATAAAAGCCCCTTGGAAAAACTGACCTCATACGTTTGTCTACATAGCCCCTGTACAGGATTCCTGACCTGTGGTTGGATAAAGAATGTCAGTTTATAATAGGTCCAGGAGCCCCAAGTTTATCTTGGAACCTTAAGAGGAGAGGATCAACCCAACTCAAAGGTATTTGATGGCACAAATCCATGGCTGGGCTCAGCTTTATAAAAGTCTTCCCTAAGACTCCTCCATGGAATACAGTTGCATCAAAGCCAATTTAAAAGACTATATAAAAAATAATTATTCTTGCTGCACTGTATACAAATAATTAGGCCAAATATAATAAAGTAAACCAGTCCTACTATGATTTGTCTTTAGCAAAAGTGGGAAACTAGAGAGAGGAAAATTGTTTCAAAACTATAGTACACCTGTTGTTAGATTCTAGTCTTGCCTAATGTTTTTTCAATTTTTATTGTTTTTCTACAGTTTGAATCAAATTCTAATTTTTCTTGCTACAAGTCTTCAAAATAATGTTTTTGATTTTTTTCCTTAGGGAGTCAAGTTGTGTTTTTCTTGCTGTCTTCTGTTCTTGGGTGGGATTGCTAAACTGGTTGAGCTGGATTACTGGTCTGGGTGGTGTCATCTGGTGCATCAAGTGTAGGGTCTTCAAAATATCTCAAGTACTGATCTTAGGTTTTACAACAGTGATGTTATTCCCAGAAGCACTTTGGGGAAGTTCAGACTCTTGAAGCTGGAGGCTGCTTGGCCCCAACACTAATTTCTAATCTTGTAGCTAATTTTCTAGTTCTACAAAAGCAGACTGGTCTCCAGGCAAGAAGGAGGTTTTTTTGGGAAAGGACTATTATCAATTTGTTTCAGAGTCAAACTATAAACTAAATTCCTACCCAAGGTTAGTTCTGCCTATGCCCAGGAATGAACAGAGGCAGTTTAAAAGTAAGATGCAAGATGGAGTCAGTTAGGTCTGATCTCTTTCACTGTCATAATTTCCTCAGTTATAAATTTTACAAAGGTGATTTCAAGATTATGAGAAGATTTTCCATCAGAAAGTTTGAAGGCTGAAAGGCAGTGGGCTGATACACTCAAAGTGCTGAAAGAAAAAAATCTGTCAGTCAAGAATCCTATATGCAGCAAAACCATTCTTTAAAAGTGAGAGAAGCTTGTGATCCCAGCAACTTGGGAGGCCAAGGTGGTAGATTGCCTGGGCCCAGGACTTCAAGACCAGCCTAGGCAACATGGCAAAACCCCACCTCTAAAAAAGAAGCCAAACATGGTGGTGGATGCCTGTAGTGCCAGCTAGTCAGGAGACTGAGGTGGGAGGATCACCTGAGCCCGGGAGGTCAAGGCTGCATGGACTGTGATATATTTTTTTAACTGAGAGAAATTTGTTTTAATTCCAAAACAAACAAAGGGAGTTCATGGGCAATTATAAAAGTATTATTGTACCTTTGATTTGTAACTACACATTTTGTTTACTATAAAAATTTAAAAACAGGTTTTCAGATGAAATGTAAAAAGATGTAATTTTGTGACATTAATAACTGAAATGGGTGAGGACAAAGCATATAGGATCAGTTTTTGTGTTGTTAAAGTTAAGCACATATAAATTCAAATTAACTATTTTTTTTTTTTTTTTTGAGACGGAATCTTGCTCTCTTGCCCAGGCTGGAGTGCAGTGGCCGGATCTCAGCTCACTGCAAGCTCCGCCTCCCGGGTTCATGCCATTCTCCTGCCTCAGCCTCCCGAGCAGCTGGGACTACAGGCGCCCGCCACCTCGCCTGGCTAGTTTTTTTGTATTTTTTAGTAGAGACGGGGTTTCACTGTGTTTGCCAGGATGGTCTCGATCTCCTGACCTCGTGATCTGCCCATCTCGGCCTCCCAAAGTGCTGGGATTACAGGTTTGAGCCACCACACCCGGCTCAAATTAACTATTACAACTTGAGGATGTTAAAAGTAATCCCCACAGTAACCACAAAGTAAATATCTGAAGAGTATACAAAAAAACGTAAATGAAAAGGGTATTAAAACATTTCATTACAAAAAAAATCAAAACTTAATAGAAAACAAGACAGTAATGCAGAAAATGAGGCACAAAAAAGTTATAAAGCATATAGAAAGCAGATGGCAAAATGACAGAAGTAGTCCCTCCTTATCAGCAATGAAGCTAAATATAAATACATAAAATCAAGAAAAAGACAAAGAGGTTGGCAGAATTGATTTCAAACACTATGATCCTGTTAGAAACAAGAGCTTGGAGTTGCAAGGAAAACAGGCACTCAAACAAAGGAATTCTTAGCAATGCAAATTTACTTCTGCAGAAGGGTGCCACTCGCATTTCTGGCCACTGTGAAAGCACACTGAACAAAGGAGAGAAGGAGTTTTTATCCCTAACACAGTCCCTATCCCTGTGTCCTTCCCCTATTGGCTAGGGTTGGACAGCACAATCTAAGCTGACCCCCATTGGCTAAGACTTAAACTTTTCCAATTAGGGTAAACGTGTGATTCACAAGGGAGGGAGCGGGTAGGAGTGGTCCCTCTGCTACAGAACAAGGCATGTTCGGACATGTCTGGGCAAGTCAGGGCACAACAAGAGTGGGAGGGCTGCTTGCAGGCTAGAAACAAGAAAGTACAAGGAGGTGAGACCTCTGAACCAAGGACAAGGCCATTACACAATTAAACCCTTTGAAGAGGAATTCACCATCTCTGGAAATTCAACTATATGCTGCCTATGAGAGACTCACTTTAGATCCAAAGACTTGAATTGGTTGAAAATGAAAGGAAGGTCAGCTGTGGTGGCTAATGTCTGTAATTCCAGCATTTTGGGAGACCAAGGCAGGAGAATCGCTTGCATCCAAGAGTTCAAGACCAGCCTGAATAACACGGTGAGACCTCATCTCAATTTTTGACTACAAAAAGTCAAAAATTATCCAGGCCAGGTGATGCATACCTGTGGTCCCAGCTACTCAGGAGGCTGAGGCAAAAGGATCACTTGAGCCTAGGAGATCAAGTCTGCAGTGAGCTGTGATCATGCCACTGCACTCAGCCTGGATAATGGAGTGAAATTCTGTCCCTCCTCAAAAAAAGAAAAAACCTACCAACAAAGCAAACCCTCAACCTGATGCCTTCACTGGTGAATTTAACTAAACCTTTAAAGAGCTAACACCATTCTGCTCAAACTTTCCCCAAAAAAAACTGAAGAAAAGGGAACACTTCTTGACTTATTCCATGAGGCCAACATTGGACTGATTCCAAAGACAAAGACACAACACTCTAAGAAAAAAAACAAAAACTACTGACCAATATTCCTTATAAACATTGACAGAAAAATCCTCAACCAAATACTAGCAAATCAAATTAACTGCATTTTATTTTATTTTATTTTATTTTATTTATTTATTTATTTTTTTGAGACGGAGTCTCGCTCTGTCGCCCAGGCTGGAGTGCAGTGGCTGGATCTCAGCTCACTGCAAGCTCCGCCTCCCGGGTTTACGCCATTCTCCTGCCTCAGCCTCCCGAGTAGCTGGGACTACAGGCACCTGCCACTCGCCCGGCTAGTTTTTTTTGTATTTTTTAGTAGAAACGGGGTTTCACCGTGTTCGCCAGGATGGTCTCGATCTCCTGACCTCGTGATCCGCCCATCTCGGCCTCCCAAAGTGCTGGGATTATAGGCTTGAGCCACCGTGCCCGGCCTTAACTGCATTTTAAAAGGATTATACAACATGACAAAATGGGATTTATTCCTCTGTGAATCCCAAAAATTTGAGACAGGTCTCAGTTAATTTAGAAAGTTAATTTAGGCCAGGCGCGGTGGCTCACACTTGTAATCCCAGCACTTTGGGAGGCTGAGGCAGGCAGATCATAAGGTCAGGAGATCGAGACTATCCTGGCTAACATGGTGAAACCCTGTCTCTACTAAAAAAAATACAAAAATTAGCCGGGCATGGTGGCGGGCACCTGTAGTCCCAGCTACACAGGAGGCTGAGGCAGGAGAATGGCATGAACCCAGGAGGTGGCACTTGCAGTGAGCTGAGATAGCGCCACTGCACTCCAGCCTGGGCGACAGCGAGACTCCATCTCAAATAAATAAATAAGAAAGTTAATTTGATCTTATATGTAGAAAACCCTAAAGATTGAGAATAAGCACCTGTGACACAGCCCCAGGAGGCCCTGATGACATGTGCCCAAGGTGGTCAAAGCACAGCTTGGTTTTATACATTTTAGGGAGACAAGAGACATCAATCAACATATATAAGATGAACATTGGTTCAGTTTGGAAAGACGGGACAACTCGAAGATGGGAGGGGGCTTCCAGGTCATAGGTAGATAAGAAACAACGGTTGCATTCTTTTGAGTTTCTGTTTACCCTCTTCAAAGGAGGCAATCAGATATGCATTTATCTCAGTGAGCAGGGAGGTGACTTTGAATAGAATAGGAGGCAGGTTTGCCCTAAGCAGTTCCCAGCTTGACTTTTCCCTTTAGTTATTTTAGGGGCCCAAGATATTTTCCTCTCACACTGGAATGTAAGGAAGTTTCAACATATCAAAATAAAGCAATGTAATAAACTACATTAACAGAATGAAGTGGGGAAAACACAGAGTCATTTCAATTAATGCAGAAAAGGCATTTGACAAAATTCAACACCCCATCATGGTAAATGCATTCAACAATGAGGAATAGAAGGAAACTACCTCAACACTATATAAGTGATACAAGAAAAACCCACAATAAAAAATCATAGTCAATGGTAAAAGACTGAAAGCTCTTCCTCTAAAATCAGGAAGACAAGGATGTTTTTGCTGCTTCTATTAAAATAGTTCTAGCCAGTCAAATTAGGCAAGAAAAAAAAAAGGCATCCATGTTGAGATGGGAGTAGTAAAATTGTCTCTGTTTACAGATGTTATGATCTTATATGTAGAAAACCCTAAAGATTGACCCCCCAAAAATGTTTGAACTAAATAAATGAATTCAGCAAAGTAGTAGAATACAAAATCAATGAATGAAAATTAGTTGCATTTCTATGCATTAACAATGAAAAATATGAACCAGAAATTAAGAAAATAATTTTATTTATAATAGCATCTAAGAAAAAACTTAGGAATTAATGGATCCAAGGAGGCAAAAGACATGTGCAGTGAAAAACCACAAAACATTGCTAAACAAAATTAAAGAGGAAATTTTTTTCTTGAGACAGGGTCTCACTCCATCACTCAGGCTGGAGTGTAGTGGCACAATCATGGATCACTGCAACCTCGACTTTCTGGGCTCAGATGATTCTCCCACCTCAGCCTCCCGAGTAGCTGGGACTACATGCACATAACCATGCCTGCTAATTTTTTTGTAAATATATATGTGTGTGTATATATATGTGTGTGTGTGTGTATATATATGTGTGTGTAAGGACAGGGTTTTGTCGTGTTGCCCAGGCTGATCTAGAACTCCTGGGCTCAAGCAATCTGTCCTCCTCAACCTCCCAAAGTGCTGGGATTACAGGCATGAACCACCCCACCCAACAAAGAAGACATTTTTAAAATGTGGACATTGCATGTTCATGGATTAGAAGAGTTAATATTGTTAAGATATCAATACTACTTAAAGTAACCTACACGTTCAGTGCAATCCCTATCAAAATCCCAATGTTTCTTGAAGATTTTTTTTTAATTATACCAAAATGTATATGGACTCTCAAGGGACCCCAAACAGCCAAAACAATCTTTAAAAAGAACAAAAGTGGAAGACTCAGATTTTCTGATTTCAAAACTTACTCTAAAGCGATATGAACAGACACTTCTCAAAAAAGACATTTATGTGGCCAACAAACATGAAAAAAAGCTCATCATTACCGATCATTAGAGAAATGCAAATCAAAACCACAGTGAGATACCATCTCATGCCAGTTAGAATAGCAATTCTTAGGAAGTCAGGAAACAACAGATGCTGATGAGGCTGTGGAGAAATAGGAATGCTTTTACACTGTTAGTGGGAGTGTAAATTAGTTCAACCATTGTGTAAGACAGTGTGGCGATTCCTCAAGGATCTAGAACCAGGAATACCATTTGGCCTAGCAATCCCATTACTGGGTATATACCCAAAGGATTATAAATCATTCTACTATAAAGACACATGCACATCTGTGTTTATTGCAGTACTATTCATAATAACGAAGACTTGGAACCAACCCAAATGCCAATCAATGATAGACTAGATAAAGAAAATATGGCACATATATACCATGGAATACTATACAGCCATACAAAAGAATGAGTTCATGTCCTTTGCAGGGACATGGATGAAGCTGGAAACCATCATTCTCAGCAAACTAACACAGGAACACAAAACCAAACACTACACGTGCTCACTCGTAAGTGGGAGTTGAACAATGAGAACACATGGACACAGGGAGGGGAACATCACACACCAGGGCCTGTCAGGGGTAGGGGGCAAGGGGAGGGAGAGCATTAGGACAAATACTAATGCATATGGGGCTTAAGACCTAGATGACGGGTTGATAGATGCAGCAAACCACCATGGCACATGTATACCTATGTAACAAACCTGCACGTTCTGCACATGTATCCCAGAACTTAAAGTAAAATAAAAGAATAAAAAAAAAAAAAAAAAAAAAAACTTACCCTAAAGCTACAGTAATCAAAACACATGGGAGGCCCCGTGTGATGGCTCAAGCCTGTAATCACAGCACTTTGGGAGGCTGACAATGGTGTATCACTTGAGGTGAGGAGTTCAAGACCAGCCCGGCCAACATGGTTGAAACCCCATCTCTACCAAAAAATACAAAAATTAGCCAGGCATGGTGGTGCATGCCTGTAGTCCCAGCACTCGGGAGGCTGAAGCAGAAGAATCACTTGAACCAGGAAGGCAAAGTTTGTAGTAAGCTGAAATTTTACCACTGCACTCCAGCCTGGGCAACAGAGTAAGACCCTGTCTCAAAACAAAACAAAATAAAAAACACGGGACTAGCAATAAGACACACATACAAACAAATGGAATAAAATAGCCCAGAAATAAACCTTTGCATATACAGTCAATTAACTTCCAACAAGGGTGCCAAGATTGTTCAATGAGGAAAGGATAATCTTTTCACCAAATAATGCTGAGAAGACTGTATGTCCACATGCCAAAGAATGAAGCTGAACCCCTACTTAACACCATATACACAAATTAACTCAAAATGGGTCAAAGATCTGTAAGTGCCAAAACTCTAAGACTCTTAGAAGAACACATAAGAGGAAAGCTTCATAACATTGGATTTGGCAATGATTTCTTTCATCTCACATGAAAGACAGGTAACAAAAGAAAAACAGAAAAATCGGACCTTATGAAAATTAAAAACTTTTGTGCATCAAATGACACTATCAACACAGAAAGCAATCCATGGAATAGGAAAAAATATTTGCAAATTACATAAGGGATTAATATCCAGATATATAGGAAACTCCTAAAACTTACAACAACCAAAACCTGAACCTATTCAAAAAAAGGTGAAGTCTTGAATAAACATTCCACCAAAGAAGATATATTAATAACCGATAAGCACATGAAAAGAGGTTCAACATCACTAATCAGTAGGGAAATGCACATCAAAACCACAATGAAATACCACTTCACACCCATTAGAATGGCTACTATCAAAATTACTGCAAATAACAAGTGTCAGCGAGGATATGAAAAAATTGGAACACTTGTGCATTTCTGGTGCAGGTGCAAAATGGCGCACCTGCTGTGGAAAACAGTATGACAGTTCCTCAAAAACTTAAAAATAGAATTACCATATGATTCACAAACTCTGGATATATACCCGAAATGATTGAATACAGGATCTTGAAGAGATTTTTGTACACCGTGTTCATAGTATTATTAGTCACAATAGCTAAAAGGTGGAAGCAACCCATGTCCATTAACTGACGAATGCTTAAGCAAAATTTGGTGTATTACAGAAAAATATTATTCAGCCTTTAAAAAGAAGGAAATTCTGGCCGGGAGCGGTGGCTCACTCCTGTAATCCCAGCACTTTGGGAGGCTGAAGTGGGCAGATCACCTGAGGTCGGGAGTTTGAGACCAGCCTGACCAACATGGAGAAACCCCGTCTCTACTAAAAAAATACAAAATTAGCCGGGCGTGGTGGCGGACGCCTGTAATCCCAGCTACTCTGGAGGCCGAGGCAGAAGAATCACTTGAACCCGGGAGGCAGAGGTTGCGGTGAGCTGAGATCGCACCACTGCACTCCAGCCTCGGCAACAAGAGCGAAACTCCTCTCAAAAAACAAAAAGAAAAGAAAAGAAGGAAATCCTAACACATGCTACAACATGGATGAACTTTGTAGTCATTACGCTACGTGAAGTAGTGCTTTACAAAAAGACAAATGCTATATGTTTCCATTTATATAAGGTACTCAGAGACAGAAAGTAGAATGATGTTTGTCAGGGGTTGAGAGGAAGGAGAATTGGGAGTTACTATTTAATGTGTACAGAGGTTCAGTATTGCAAAATGAAGAGTTCTAAGATGAATGGTGGTGATTGTTGCACAATATATAAGCACTAAATACCACTAAACTGTACATATTAAAAAGCTTAGGAAGGTAAATTTTATGATACATGTATTTTACCACAGTTTTTAAAAGTGGAGGGCGAACGTGAAAGACAAGGATTTCCAGTTTCTAATCAGCATGTAAAGAGCTTGAAAGTCATCACTCTGCCCTAACAAAATAAAAAGCTGAACAAACTGGAAATCCACAACTCTTTATATATCCATCAGTGAATCGAGCTCACAGGGCAAGCTGCTGCCCCTCAGATTGAAGAGAGACAAGCAGATACAGAAAATTACATCTTACCGGCGGGGCGCAGTGGCTCATGCCTGTAATCCCAGCACTCTGGGAGGCCAAGGCGGGTGGATCACGAGGTCAGGAGATCGAGACCATCCTGGCTAACAAGGTGAAACCCTGTCTTTACTAAAAATACGAAAAAAAACTAGCTGGGCGTGGTGGCGGCACCTGTAGTCCCAGCTACTCAGGAGGCTGAGGCAGAGCAATGATGTGAACCCCGGGAGGCGGAGCTTGCAGTGAGCCGAGATCGCACCACTGCACTCCAGCCTGGGCGACAGAGCCAGACTCCGTCTCAAAAAAAAAAAAAAAAAAAAAAAAGAATGAAAATTACAACTTACCATGGCAGAAACCTATGAATCGAAACCAACTTACCATGGCAGAAACCTATGAATAAACCAAAACCGGGGTAGAAAAACCTAAAATGCTAAAGCCTCCTCATGGTTGTTTCTGATAGGTTAAAACTCCAGGGGGCCAGTCTTAGGTGAAGGATTGCCCACACTCTGTGGGTTTTACCTCCAGTAGCTCTACCAGGAATCAGAGTAAAGATTAGAGGAAAAAAAAAAAAATCCCTTTTGCTTCTGATAGGGGAGGGGGAGAGCAACTGTTTTGAAACACAGCAGAGCATTCTGGTCTTCATGAGACCCTCCCTCAAGGGAAACTGTTTTAACCAGAGCCTAACCTATTCAGGTTTTATCTGAAACTAACCAACCGGGGGCAAGGGAAATATTTAACTCTAGACCCTTCCACCCATCCTGTTCCACCTAAGGAAGAAGAAAACAGAAACACCAGTGAAGTTCGCAGTCCAGGAGCACAGGCTCCCTGAAAGACTGAAACCTAATCACAGAACTAGACAATGCTTTTCCTCCCCATACACATTACCACTCCATTACTAAAGGCCTGTATACCACAGTTTCTCTAACATTCCTGCCATATCTAACCCTGATTCTGATGCTTGTTCATTCTCCTCAAACTGTGTATTTTGTCTTTTATTATGCCTTGTAATTTTTTTGTTGTAAGGGTTATCAGACCTTATAAATCATTCTATTATAAAGATACATGCACATGTATGTTCACTGCAGTACTGCTCACAATAGCAAAGACATGGAATCAACCCAAATGTCCATCAATGATAGTCTGGATAAGGAAGATGTGGTACATATACACTGTGGAATACTATGCAGCCATAAAAAGGAATGAGATCATGTCCTTTGCAGGGACATGGTTAGAGCTGGGAGCCATTATCCTCAGCAAACTAATACAGGAACAGAAAACCAAACACCACATGTTCTCGCTTCCAAGTGGGAGCTGAACAATGAGAACACATGGACACAGGGAGGGGAATAACACACACTGGGCCTGTTGCGGGGCGTAGGGGGAGGTAGAGCATCAAGAAAAATAGTTAATGCATGTGGGGCTTATTACCTAGGTGATGGGTTGATAGTGCAGCAAACCACCATGGCACATGTTTAAACCTATGTAACAAACCTGCACTTCCTGCACATGTATCCCGGAACTTAAAATAAAATTAAAAAAAAATTCTCAAGCCTGTAATCCCAGCACTTTGGGAGGCCCAGACGGGTGGATCACGAGGTCAGGAGATCAAGACCATCCTGGCGAACACGGTGAAACCCCGTCTCTACTAAAAAATACAAAAAACTAGCCGGGCGAGATGGCGGGCGCCTGTAGTCCCAGCTACTCGGGAGGCTGAGGCAGGAGAATGGCGTGAACCCAGGAGGTGGAGCTTGCAGTGAGCTGGGATCCGGCCACTGCACTCCAGCCTGGGCGACAGAGCGAGACTCCGTCTCAAAAAAAAAAAAAAAAAAAATTTTAAGTTATCAGACCAGGAATTTAAAATATTGTAATTAATATGCTAAGGGCTCTAATGGAAATAGTAGATAACATACAAGAACAGATGGATAATGTGAGCAGAGAGATGAAAATTCTAAGAAAGAATAAAAGGAAAATGTTAGACACCCAAAACACTGTAACACAATTAAGAGTGACTTTGATGGGCTCGTTAGTAACCTGGACATGGCTGAAGAAAGAATCTCTGAGCCTGAGTATATATCAATAGGAACTTCTAAAACTGAAAAGCAATGAGATTTTTAAATGGGACAGAATACCCAAGAACTTCAAAACAACTATATAATGTAAGAAACATATACATAATGGGAATACCAGAGGGAAAAGAAAAGGAGAACAAGACAGAAAGTAATATTTGAAGCAATAATGACTAAGTATTTTCCAATTTAGTTTCAGACACTGACGACGGATCCAGGACTCTCAGAGAACACCAGGATGATAAATGCCAAGAAAACCAAAGCAAACAAAACAAACCAAACAAAAACTATAACTAGGCATATCATATTGAAATTGCAGGCCTGGCATGATGGCTCACCCCTGTAATCCCAAACTTTGGGAGGCCAAGGCAGGTAGATCACCTGAAGTCGAGAGTTCAAGATCAGCCTGGCCAACATGGTGAAGCCCCATCTCTACTAAGAATACAAAAATTAGCCAGGCATGGTGGTGGGCGCCTGTAATCTCAGCTACTCAGGAGGCTGAGGCAGGAGTATCACTTGAATCTGGGACGCAGAGGTTGCAGTGAGCTGAGAGACTGCACCATTGCACTCCAGCCTAGGCAACAAGAGCAAACCTCTGAGTCGAAAGGAAGGAAGGAAGGAAGGAAGGAAGGAAGGAAGGAAGGAAGGAAGGAAGGAAGGAAGGAAGGAAGGAAGGAAAGAAAGAAAGGAAGGAAGGAAGGAAGGAAGGAAGGAAGGAAGGAAGGAAGGAAGGAAGGAAGGGAGGGAGAAAGAGAGAGAGGAAGGAAGGAAGGAACTACAGAAAATCAGAGAAAATCTTGAAAACACCTTACCCATAGAAGAGCAAAGATGAGCATTACATCTAACTTCTCCTCAGAAACCATGCAAGCAAGAAAGGAACAGTGTGAAATATTTAAAGAGTTGAGAGAAAAAAATCATTGACTCAGAATTCTGCATCTTTTGAGGTTATTCTTCAAAGGGGAAGGAGAAATAACAACTCTCTCAGATACACAAAAATTGAGGGAATTTTTTGCCAGTAGGCCTGACTTGCAAGAAATGTTAAAATAAATTCTTCAGAGAGAGGCTGGCCATGGTGGCTCATACCTGCAATCCCAGCACTTTGGGAGACCGAGGTAGGTGAATCACGAGGTCAGGAGATCGAGACCATCCTGGCCAACATGGTGAAAGCCTGTCTCTACTAAAATACAAAAAATGAGCTGGGCATGGTGGCGCATGCCTATAATCTCAGCTACTTGGGAGGCTGAGGCAGGAGAATCACTTGAACCGAGGAGGTGGAGGTTACAGTGAGCCGAGATCACACCACTACACTCCAGCCTGGTGACAGGCTGAGATTCTGTCTCAATCAATCAATCAATCAATCAATAGAAATTCTTCAGAGAGAAGAAAAATGATAAAATCAGAAATTCAGATTACAGAAAGAAAGGAAAAACATTAGAAATAATGAAGTGAAGGTAAAATAAGAACTTTAAAAAATTAATTTATAATTGATAACAGATAACAGCTTATTCAAAATAATAGCAATAGCTACAATGTATTTAATGATTATAGCTTATGTAGAAGTGAAAGAACAACAGCAATAATATAAGGAATAGGAGGGAGGAATTAAGAATACTTATTATAAGATACTTGCATTACCCATGAAGTGGAATAGTTTTACTTAAAAGTGAACTTGGACTAGTTGTAAATGTATTTTGCAAACTCTAGGGCAATTACTAAAAAAACAGAAGTATTACTGATATGCTAAGTACTACTGATATGGAAAGGGAGAAATGGAATCACACAAAATGATCAATTAAACCACAAAAGGCAGAAAAAGAGTGGAAAACAGAAACAAAGAAAAAGGACAACAAATAGAAAACAATGATGAATCTGACAGATATAACTTTCAATGGCAAATACTGCAATCACTTTTGCACCAACCTAATAGTTATTTATATCAATAATCACTTTAAATTTCAATGGATTAAATACACCAACTAAAAGACAGAGGTTGTTAAAGTGAATCACACAAGACACAACTATATGTTGCCTATAAGAAACCCACTTTAAATATAAAGACCTACATAAATTGAAAAAAGATGAAGAGGCCAGGCACAGTGGCTCATACCTGTAATCACAGCGTTCTGGGCTGCTAAGGCAGGAGGACTGCTTGAGGTCAAGAGTTTGAGACCAACCTGGGCAACATGGAGAGACCTCATCTCTATTTTTAAAAAATTAAAATTGGCCGGGCGCGGTGGCTCACGCCTGTAATCCCAGCACTTTGGGAGGCCGAGGCGGGCGGATCACAAGGTCAGGAGATCGAGACCATGGTGAAACCCCGTCTCTACTAAAAATAGAAAAAATTAGCCGGGCGCAGTGGCGGGTGCCTGTAGTCCCAGCTACTCAGGAGGCTGAGGCAAGAGAATGGCGTGAACCCGGGAGGCGGAGCTTGCAGTGAGCCGAGATCGTGCCACTGCACTCCAGCCTGGGCGACAGAGCGAGACTCCGTCTCAAAAAAAAAAAAAAAAATTAAAATTAAAATTTATAAACAGGGATGAAGAACATGCTAACACTAATCAAAAAAAGAGATGGAGTAGCTATATACTTTCAGACAGCAGAATTCTGAGCAAGCATAATTATAACAGATAAAGAGGAGTACTACATAATGATAAACAG
This sequence comes from Theropithecus gelada, assembly GCF_003255815.1. Taxonomy (NCBI): domain Eukaryota; kingdom Metazoa; phylum Chordata; class Mammalia; order Primates; family Cercopithecidae; genus Theropithecus; species Theropithecus gelada. The sequence goes on from NC_037669.1 coordinate 88,472,981, forward strand.
GTCAATACTTCAGGAAGACATAATAATTCTTAATGTGCATGTACCTAACAACAGAGCATGAAACACATGAAGCAAAAACTAAGGAAACTCCATGGAAAAGAGATAAATCCACTATTATAGTCGGTGGCTTTAACTCCCTTCTATCTGAAACGGACAAAACCAGCAGGCAGCAAGTCAGTAAAGGCATAACTGAAAATAGCACCAAATATCAACTGGATATAATTGACATTTATAGATGACTTCATCCAGTAACAGCACAATATACATTTTCCTCAAGCTCACATGGTCATTGTCCACAATAGACCACATTCTGCTCCTTAAGACACACTCAATAAATTTAAAAGAATAGGAATCATATAATGTCTACTCTCAAACCACAATGGAACTAAACTAGAAATAAATTACAGAAAGATAACTGGAAAACCCAAAAATACCTGGAGATTGGTTAAAAAGCAAGCTTTTAAATAACACTTGGGTCAAAGAAGAAATCTTGAGAGAAACTTGAAAATATTTTGAAGTAAATGAAAATGAAAATACAACACATCATTTTTTTGGATGCAATAAAAGTGGTGCTTAGAGGGAATTTTATAGCATTGAATGCAAATATCGAAAAAGAAAATCAATAATCTAAGCTTCTATCTTGGAAAACTAGAAAAAGAAGAGCACATTAAATCCTAAGTAAATGAAAAAAAAGAACCCAGTCCCACCCAGCAGACCCTAGTTCCAGATTTGCCCCAGTGGATTTAGGCTCCGGGTTCAACCCTACAGAGCCAGGCATCAAGCCCACCCACCTGCTGACCAAGGCAGCAGACCGGCCTGCAGAGAAATCCAGCAGCAAGTCCAATTGCCTGCCCCGCATCTCTGGACAGGCTAACTGGTGAAGGGCTTTCTCTGCTGAAGCCAGTCTGTAAAGACTAAAAGAAGTGCCTGCTTCTTCAGATGCACGGATACCAATGCAAGGTCACAAAGATCATGAATAATCAGGGAAACAAGATACCACCAAATGAACAAAATAAAGCACCACTAACCAACTCTAAAGAAATGAAGATCTATAAAATGCCCAACAAAGCATCCAAAATAATCATATTAAATAATCAGCAGCAGAGTTTGGCATGGTGCCTCATACCTGTAATCCCAGCTACTTGGGAAGCTAAGGTGGGAGGATCTCTTGAGACCAGGAATTTGAGACTAATCCAAGCAACATAGTAAGAGCCCATCTCTTAAAAATTTTTTTAAATTAGCTGGGCATGATGGTGTGTGCCTATAGTCCCAGCTGCTTGGGTGGCTGAAGAGGGAAGATTGCTTCAGCCCAAGAGTTTAAGGCTGCAGTGAGCTTATGTAGCTGTGTCTTAAGTTCATTTTATCTCATTCTGTCACCTAGACAGAACGAGATCCCCATCTCTCTCTTTTTTTTAATCAGCAGCAGAATACACATTCTTTTCAAGCACATACAGTCTCCAAGATAGAGTACATGTCAGGCCACAAAGAAGGTCTTAACAAATTTAAGAAGATTGAAATCCTATCAAGTATCTCTTCTGACCACAATGGTATGAAGCTAGAAATCAATAACAGGAGGAAAATTGGAAGATTCACAAATATGTGGAAATTAATCAACATACGAGCAACTAAATAAGTCACAGAATAAATCAAAAGGGAAATCAAAAACTCTCTTGAGTTAAATGAGAATGGAAATACAACATACCAAAACTCATGGGATGCAGCACAAGCAGTTCTAAGGGTGAAGTTTAAGTAGTAAATGTCTATATTAAGAAAAGGAAAGATCTCAAATAAACAACCCAACATTACACCTCAAAGAACTAGAAAAAGAAGAAAAAACTAAGCCTAAAATCAGCAGAAGGAAGAAAACAATTAAGATCAGAGCAGAATTGAATAAAGACTAGAAAGCCAATAGAAAAGATCAATGAAACTAAGAGTTGATTTTCTGAAAAGATAAACATAATTGAGCAACCTTTAGCTAGATTATGAAATAAAAGCAGATTCAAATAAATAAAATTATAAACAAAAGAGACATTACAACTGACACTGCAGAAATACAAAGTATCATAAGAGACTGTTACGAACAATTATACACCAGCAAATTGGATAACCTAAAAGAAATAAATTAATTCCTAGAAATTTACAAACTACCAAGACTGAATCATGAAGAAAAAGAAAATCCAAACAGACTAATAACAGGTAAAAAGATTGAGTCAGTAATCAAAACTCACCCAACAAAGAAAAGCCCAGGACCTGATGTCTTCATGGGTGAATTCTACCAGAAGTTTAAAGAAGAATTAGTGCCGGTATTCCCCAAAATGCTTTCAAAAAACTGAAGAAGGGGAAACACTTCCCAAGCTCATTTTATGAGGCAAGCATTAATCAGAAGCCAAAGCCAGATAAGAACACTACAAGAAAAGAAAATTATAGGCTGATACAGTTTGAATATTTATGCCCTCCAAATCTCATATTGAAATTTGATACCCAATATTGGAGGTGGGGCCTACTGGGAGGTGTTGGATCATGGGAGCAGATCCTTCGTGAATGACTTGGTGCCATTTTTGTGGTAGTGAGTCCTCGCTCTATTAGTTCCCTTGAGATCTGATTGTTACAAAGAGTCTGGCAGCACCCTCCTCTCGTTTTTGTTCCCTCTCTCACCATGTGACATACTTGCTCCCTCTTTGCCTTCCACCATGATTAAAAACTTCCTGAGGTCCTCACCAGAAGCAGATGCTGATGCCATGCTTTTGTACAGCCTGCAGAATCATGAGCCAAATAAACATCTTTTCTGTATAAATTACCCAGTCTCAGGAATTCCTGTACAGCCACACAAAATGGACTTAAGACACAGGCCAATATCCCTGATGAACATAGATGCAAACGTCTTCAACAAAATGCTAGCAAACCAATTTCAACAGCACATTAAAGAATCAAACACCATGACCAAGTGGGATTTATCCCTGGGATGTGAGAAGAGTTCAACATACACAAATCAATAAATGCAATACACCACATTAACAGAATGAAAGATAAAAATCATGATCATCTCAACAGATACAGAAAAGACATTTGACAAAATTCAACATCCCTTCGTGATAAAAACTCTCATCAAATTAGCTGTACAAGGCAGATACCTCAACATAATAAACGTCATGTATGACAAGACCACAGCTAACATCTACTCAATGATTAAAGCTGAAACCTTGTCCCCTAAGATCAAGAATAAGAAAATGATACCCAGTCTCACAGCTTCTATTAAACATACTAGATACTAAAGGTCCTAAACAGAGCAATCAGGCAAGAAGAAAAAATTGAAGGCATCTAAATTTAAAAGGAAGAAGTAAAATTGTCTCTGTTTGCAGATGACTTCATCTTATGTATAGAATCCCAAAAGACTCCACCAAAAAAACTGTTAGAGTTAATACACAAATGCAGTACAGCTGTAGGATACAATATCAACATACAGAAGTCAGTAGCACTTCTAATATACAGCCATGCATCACTTAACAATGGGGACACACTCTGAGAAATGTGTCATTAGACAATTTCATAATTATGTGAATATAATGGAGTGTTCTTACGCAAACCTAGATGGTATAGCCTATGACACATCTAGGCTATATGGTATAGCCTATTGCTTCTAGGCCACAAATTTGTACAGCATGTTACTGTACTGATACTATAGGTGCTTGTAACACAATGGTTAGTATTTATGTGTCTAAACATGGAAAAGGTACAGTAAAATATGATTTTTTTAAAAAGATAAAAGATGGAACACCTGTGTGGGGCACTTACCATGAATGGAGCTTGCCAGACTGGAAGTTGCTCTGGGTGAGTCAGTGTGAATGCTTAGGACATTATCATACACTGCTGTAGACTTTATAAACCCTGTACATTTAGGCTATGATAATGTATTTGGTAAATATTTTTATTCCTTTAATAATAAATTAACCTTAGCTTACTATAATTTTTCCTCTATAAGCTTGCTGATTTTTTTTTTAACTTTTTGACTCTTTTGTAATAACAGTTAGCTCCAAACAAAAACACACACTGGGCATGGTAGTGTGTGCCTGTAGTCCCAGCTACTCAGGAGGCTGTTGCTTGACCCAGGCGTTTGAATCTAGCCTGGGAAACATAGCAAGAGCTCATCTCTAAAGAAAGAAAAACACAAACACATTGTATAGCTGTACAAAAATATTTCCTTTCTGTCCTTATTCTATAAGTTTTTTTTCTATTTAAACTTTTTTGTTTTTAAGCCTTTTGTGAAACACACACACACATATATTAGCCTAGGCCTACACAGGGTCAGGATCATCAATATCACTGCCTTCCACCTCTACATCTTGTCCCACTGGAAGGTCTTCAGGGGCAATAACACACATGGAGCCGTCATCTCCTATAATAGCAATGCTTTCTTCTGAAATACCTCCTCTTGAAGGACCTGCCTGAGGCTGTTTTACAATTAACTTTTTTAATAAGTAAAAGGAGTACACTTTAAAATAATGATTAAAAGTATATTATAGTAAATATATAAACCAGTAATAGTTGTTTATTATCATTATCAAGTAATATATTCTGTACATAATTGGATGTGTTATACTTTTATACAACTTGAAGCACAGTAGGTTTGTTTACACCAGCATCACCACAAACACGTAAGGAATGCATTGCACTATCACCTTGTAATGGCTACAATGTCACTAGGTGATAAGAATTTCTCAGTTCCATTAGAATCTGATGGGAACGCCCATGTATATGTAATCTGTCAAATGAAACATCATTATGAGGTTCACGACTGTACTAACAATGAACTACGCCAAAAAATTTAATCCTATGTGAAAAACAAAAATATTGAATAATTTAATCAAGGAAATGAAAGATCTGTACATTGAAAACTATAAAACATTAATGAAAGAAATTGAAGACAGAGATAAATGGAAAGACAATCCATGTTCATGGATTAGAATAATTAATATTGTTAAAAATTTCTATACTACCCAAAGTGATCTACAAATTCAATGCAATCACAATTTCAGTGGCATTTTTGTCACAGAAATAGAAAAAAAAAATTCTCAAATTCACAGAAACCACAGAAGAACCCAAATAACCAAAGCAATCTTGAGTAAAAATAACAAAGCTGGAGGCCTCACACTACCTGATTTCAAATTATACAGCTGTCCCTTGATATCTATGAGGGATTGGTTCCAGGACTCCCCAAGGATACCAAACTCTGAGAATCCTCAAGTCCCTTATATAAAAAATGGCATGATATTTGCATATAACCTATGTATATTCACCCGCAGACTTTAAGTCAAAACAAAGTTCCCAAGAACACACAATGGAGAAAGAACAGTTCGTCAATAAACGATGGTGGGAAAATTGGGTATCCACATGAAGAAGAATGAAATTGGACCCTATGTCACACTATGGGTCAACTCAAAGTGGCTTTAAAACTTTAACATAAGGCCTGAAACTGTAAAATGACTAGAAGAAAACACAGGGAAAGCTTCTTGACGTTGGTCTAGGCAAAGACTTCTTGAATATGACACCTAAAGCACAGGCAACAAGGGCAAAACTAGACAAATAGGGTTGCATCAAACTATAAAGCTCCTGTACAGCAAAGCACAAAATCAGAGTGAAGAGACAACCTGAGGAATCGGAGAAAAACTTTGCAAACCATATATGATAAGGAGTTCATATCCAAAATAGGTAATAAATTCATAAAACTTAATAACAAAAAAACCCTGATTTAAAAACAGGCAAAGAACATGAATAGACAGTTTTCTTTTTCTTTTTTCTTTTCTTTTTTTTCTTTTTTTTTTTGAGACAGGGTCTTGCTCTGTTGCCCAGGCTAGAGTGCAGTGGCGTGATCTCCGCTCACTGCAACCTCCACCTCCCAAGTTCAAGCGATTCTCGTGCCTCAGCCTCTCCAGTAGCTAGGATTACAGGTGTGCGCCACCAGGCCCAGTGAATTTTTTATTTTTAGTAGAGACAGGGTTTCACCATGTTGGCCAGACTGGTCTCAAACTCCTGACCTCAAGTGATCCGCCCGCCTTGGCCTCCCAAAGTGCTGATATTACAGGCATGAGCTGCACTGGGCCAAACAGACATTTTTCAAATGAAGGCATACAAATGACAAACGGGATATGAAAAGGTGTTCAACATCACGAATTATCAGGGGAATGCAAATGAACACCACTATGAGATATCGCATTGCATCTGTTAGAATGGCTATTATTAAAAAAGATAAAAGACAGCAAGCATTGGCAAGGATGTAAGAAAAAGAGAACTCTTGACCAGGTGTGGTGCTTACGTCTGTAATCCTAGCACTTTGGAAGGCTGAGGCAGGCGGGTCACCTGAGGTCAGGAGTTCTAGACCAGCCTGGCCAATATGGTGAAACCCCATCTCTACTAAAAATACAAAAATTAGCGGGCATGGTGGCACACACCTGTAATCCCAGCCACCTGAGAAGCTGAGGCAGAAGAATCACTTGAACCCAGGAGACAGAGGCTGCAGTGAGCCGAGATCGAGCCACTGCACTCCAGCCTGGGTGACAGAGTGAGACTCCGTCTCAAAAAAAAAAAAAAAAGAGAGAGAGAACCCTCATACACTGTTGGTAGGGCTGTAAACTGTGCAGCCATTATAGAAAACAGTACAGAGGTTCCTCAAAAACTTTAAAATAGAACTATTATATATATAACCCAGCAATCCTACTCCTTCCTGTGTAACCAAAGGAAATGAAGTCAGTATTTTCAAGAGATATCTGCACCTCCATGTTCATTGCAACATTATTTGCAATAGCAAAAATATGGAACCAACCCAAGTGTCTACTGACAAATAAGTGAACTTTTTAAATGTAGTGTATATATATATATATATATAAAATCAAATATTACTCGGTCTTAAAAAGGAAATAAATTCTGTCATTTGCCACAACATAAACGAACCTGGAGGACATTGTGCTCAGAGAAATAAGCCAGGCAGAAAAAGACAAATACTGCATGATCTCACATTTATGAGAAATCTAAAAAAGTCAAAACTCATAAAAACCAAGAGTAGAATAGTGGTTGCCAGGGTCTGGGGGGAATAGGGGAATGGGGGATGTCGATCAAAAGGTACAGCGTTTCAATCAGACAGAATTAGTTCTGGAGATCTACTGTATAGCATGGTGACTATAGTTAATAATGACACATACTTGAAAATTGCTAAGAGAGATCTTAAATGTTCTCACTACCAAAAAAAAAATTCTAAACCTACATCAGGTAATTTTAAAAATGGTTAAAAAGGTAAATTTTATGTCATATATAATTTGACATAATTTTAAAAATCAATGGTATTTTTATACACTAGCAACAAACAACTGGAAAAAGAAAAGATACTTTAAAAAATTATTTCCAGGCCAGGTGCGGTGGCTTGTGCCTGTAATCCCAGCACTTTGGGAGGCTGAGGCAGGAGAATCATGAGGTCGAGATCAAGACCATCCTGCTAACACGATGAAACCCTGTCTCTACTAAAAATAGAAAAAATTAGCCGAGTGTGGTGGCAGGCACCTGTGGTCCCAGCTACCTGGGAGGCTGAGGCAGGAGAATGGCATGAACCTGGGAGGCAGAGGTTGCAGTGAGCCGAGATTGTGCCACTGCACTCCAGCCTACCCAACAGCAAGACTCTGTCTAAAAAAAAAAAAAAAACCCGAAAAAAAAGAAAATTATTTCCAGAGGGCAAGGTGGGCAGATCACCTGAAGTCAGGAGACCAGCCTGGCCAACATGGTGAAACCCCATCTCTACTAAAAATACAAAAATTAGCCAGGTGTGGTGGCACATGCCTGTAATCCCAGCTACTCAGGAGGCTGAGGCAGGAGAATCGCTTGAACCCAAAAGGCAGAGGTTGCGGTGAGCCGAGAGATCACAGCACTGCACTCCAGCTTAGGCAACAGAGTGAGACTCCGTCTCAAAAAAAACAAACAAACAAACAAACAAACAAACAAAAAAATTACCATAAAGCTATAGTAAGTAAGACAATGTAGTATTTATTAGGATAAACAAGTAGATCAACAAAACACAACAGAATCCAGAAATAGACCCACCTACTTATGGTCCACCGATTTAAAGCAAGGGTTATTACCAGTATAATTCAGTATAGGAGGAAAGTCTTTTCAACAAACAATGCTGGAACAACTGAATATCTATATGGGTAAAAAATAATATTGACCCCTATCTCACCCACAAAAATTATTTTAAGAAGGACCAAAGACCTAAATCTAAAAACTATAATGTTTCTAGAAAAAATCAGGGCCAGGCAAGGTGGCTCATGGCTGTAATATCAACACTTCAGGAGGCCAAGGCGGGAGGATCACTTGAGGCCAGGAGTTTGAGGCTGCGGTGAGCCATGATAGTGCCGCTGCATCCCCACCTGGGGGACAGAGCAAGACCCTGTCTCTATATTAAAAAAAAAAGAAGAAGAAGAAAGAAAGAAAAGGGAAGGAGAGGGGAAGGGAGGGGAGGGGAGGAAGAGAAAGAATCAGGAAAGAAGTAACATTCATGACAGCGACAGAGTAGGTAGGTTCAAGGACCCATCCCTCCCCAGGCATGCTTCAGTATGGTGCCTGCCTCCTTCCCATTGTTGAGTGTGGCTGCTGTGCACGAATGACAGGCATTCAGTCCATAATCCCAGGACCAGGAGCAGTGTGCATCAAACCCACTTGGGTCAGCAGACTCCCGCTTTCCCCAGGAGATGATTCCTTCCATTCACATTGCAAGGTTGACAACACAGGTCTAACTCTCCTCAGATCCCCTGAGACTGATGGAATGTTTACCTGTGAATGTCACTCCATCCCTTTTCTTAAACTTAGAAGGATCTTTCAAGGAGGAAAAATATCTCATGGTGCATAAATGTGGAGTTCAAGAATTTCTTGTTTTACTTCTGATTCATTTTCTTCAATTAGAGTCAAGTAAAATTAAATCTTTGCTAAAAAAAATAGACATATGGTATGATCCCATTTTTATGAAAGTATTTCTATCTCTCCTATCTGTAAAAATGCATAGAAATATGTTGAGGATGCTGTACCAGAAATGTTAATGACGGTTATATTTGAATGATAGAACTTGAGGTAATACTTTTTTCTTTTTGTACTTTTCTGTAACGCTTAAGCTGTTTGTAGGGAGCATATACTGTTTTCACAGAAAGAATAAAGTAATTTTTTTTAAAGAAAAAACTGACCCGCTGGCAAGAGGCCTTGGGGTTTAACACGTCCCTATTTTACTTTCCTCCTCCTGCTCCTCGCTTCCTGTCCCCTCACCCTCAGTCTCCTCCATTTCCCTCTTCCTGTTTTCTCACACACGTGCAGAGACACACATCCACACATGCGCGCACACACGTGCACATGCACCCTTTTCTCCTTCCCCCGCTTTCCCCACATCTAGTCTCTTTCCCACAGGCTGAGAAGTCTCATCTCTCAGTGCTGAACTCCCCGCTGGCTCATGGGGGTAGGAGCAGTGGGCTCCATTCCTTTTTCTGCTGGAACTTGAGGCAGAGACATCTTGAGGGGGTTTTGAGACCCTCAGTGGTCCCTCCTTTCCCCTCTGCCTCCCATGACCCCTCAGCCCAGGAGAGAAGGATGAGCAGCCAGGCTGGGCTGGGAGAACAAGGGAGAGCATTGGCCTGATGCAGCTCTAGGCAGTGTCCACCTTCAGGGCTCTGGGGTATGGCAGATTCTGAATCTCATTCCCAGCTCCATGTCATCCCTTGGCTCCACTTTTTGTTCCCAGTCCCTTTGTCCAATGTATCCACTTCCTCTTGGATTTTGGTGTGCTATCTCAAGGGTCTGCTGCTGGACAGGGCTCAAATGTGGGAAGCGGGCATCGTCAGAGCTGCCATTGTAACATGACTCTTCCCCTCCCCCTTTCCCATGTCAGGACTTGGGGAGCCAAGAGCAGCATGGCCCGAACCACCCTTTCCCAAGCTGCGGGAGCTTATGGTTCAGTAAGAGAGAGCCAGGCCCACCCAGACAGGGCGAGGGCTACTCTGCAGTCTTACAGGACCAATGCAAGGGACAGGGGAAAGGATAGAAGTGGATCTGGGAGAGCCTTCGAACACAGCCATGGGAGAAACACCTATGTCCCAGTGTAAGTTCTGGCTACCCCAGCAAAGCAACCTGGTAGTTCCACTCACAGACAGTGAATTCACCATGATGGGTGCCTCCCTAGGGTGGAAGAGAACACAAAATGCTGGGCACCTCTGGTCCTCAGTCTCCACAAGGGGAAGAGCTCTCCTTTGAGGACTCCAAGTCTAACGCAAGCAGATGGGTCAGTGTTTGTAGGACATGGACTATGGTATTGGAGAAGAGGAGATCCAGAGATGTAAAGCCAGGCCACTCCATATCCCAGGACTCCCAGCCTTGGAGCTCTGGCCTGGAGCTCCCACCAGGCCAGAGCTCCTCCGGGGACTGGAGAAAGCTGGCAGGTCTTAGTAATGTGTGCTAAGGACTGACAGCTGAGGTGTGAAGGCCAAGATTCGCTGCCCACAACACAATAAGGATGGGTGGGAGGGATCATGTAATACAGGTGTATGGGTCATGACTGAGGGGTGGAGCCATTGAGACAACAGGACAAAAAATAAGAAGGCCGCTCTCACAAATGCAGGAAGGGGAAATGAGGGGAGCAGGCGGAAGAAAAGAGGTGTGACAGGCAGATGTGAGGACTGGTCCTTAGGAATTCTTTCTGGACTTCTTCCCTGGCCCCCAGGCCTTTGGCTCTCCCTGCTAGATGAGTGGCAGGGATAGAAGGAGATTCCTCACTGGATACCCTTTGAACCTTTTTAGCTGCGAACCATGTTCGTAACTACTTGTTTTGTTGTTGCTGTTGTTGTTTTACATTTTAAGGAAAATATTCCTGAGCCATATGAAGAAGGGTTGCTTTTTGGGTACAAGGGGTTCAGAGCCCCGTCTTCATTTGTCTGGGTGCTGGGGATGGTGGGCAAATGTCCTCAGAGTCCAGTTTGGCAGGAAGACCCAGAAAAGGCCATACTGGAAGTGGGGGCTGGGGCTGCGGGTACCATGGGGTGCATTTCCCTGGTGACCAGCCACTGGGGGCAGCACCCAGGCCAGAGTTATTGGGGGATCTAGAATACAGACTGGCCCAAAAGTGTTGCCAAAATGAACAGATGAAAATACAGGATGTCCAGTTAAAGTTGAACGTCAGATAAATAACCAAAATTTTTAATATAAGTATGTCCCAAATATTGTGTGGGACATATTTATACTAAAAAAGAGTATTCATTGTTTATGATATTCAAATTTAACTGCGCTGTCTGTATTTCATTTGTCATTCGTACATCCCAGATGTTGGCTGTTCCTGCAATTTTCTTTGTTTATTTTTGTTTTTGTTTTTTAAATTGTTTACCCAAATTTCCACAGCCTTGCCAGCCTGTGGATGCAAATGGGCTCACTTAAAAATAACAAATGCCCTGGGCTGCTGGCTAATGCAGGACTTTGTCCCTCTGCGCCACGCAGTCTGGGGACTCTCCAGAAGCTGCTGTTTTCCGGTTCGGTGCCCGCTGCCTTCTAGGCCACAGGAGGGCAGCGGTCGCCTGGCCACAGTCATGTACCTTAGCGCCCTCTGCTGGTGAACCCTGACAGCAAACTCCGAAGATGCCCAAAGGCTCTGGGCTCCTAAACCGGCCCACCAGGCCAGAGCTCCTCCGCGGACTGGAGAAAGGTTCCCTTTTCTGACTTCTCGCTGGGCCTGACAGCAGATGGTGTCTCCAGCTGCTCCGCCTCTGCCCTCCCTGCTTCACCCACCCCCTCTCCCCAAAAGCTCTTTCTGCCTTTGTAAGTGTCATGTGAACAGGCGACGTTCAGTCCATGCCTCCTCTCGGTTCCCCCTGCACCAAATGCTTGGTGTGGCTCCATACACTTGGAGGATCCAGTGCCAGGCTGGCCAGCTGTGGGAAAGCCCACTATTCCCGGAGGTCACTCCTGCTCCATCACCCACACCATCGTGGAGGCCAGGACCCCAGGGAAACCCCTGGACTGCCAGATAAGCCTGTTCATTCATCTCTATCCATTTAAAGCCCCCATCCAACCCCAGGATGCCTGGGCCAGTCTGCAGTGGCTCCTTTTAAGGGAGCATGGCTCATTCATTTTCCATCTCCCCACCGGGCAGGGCTGGGTCTGTCTCGGTGGCAGACAGGTCCTAACATCAGGCGCAGAGCAGAGTCGATGTTTAAACACTAGCAGAATGATGGCTGGGAGGCTGTGGAGGGCATGAGGGGCCTTGCTGGGTCAAAGGCAAAGAGTGATTTTTTTAAAATAAAGCCACTTTATTTACAGGTAATACAAAATAAACGACAGGACAAACTACTGTGCGGGGGAGGGGCAGCCCCCACAATAACCACCCTCCCCATCCCAGAGTAACTGATATAAAAAATAAAAAAGGCCCTAGATAGGGGGAGGGGCTGGGCTGGAAGCACCTTTGCTGGTTAGGACTGGGGCCTGCCATCCTCCGCCACCCCGGTCCAGGACAGACTGGACCCTGGCTTGCTCCTCTCCGAGCCCTGGGCCTGGCCAGGATGAAACACAGCTACAAGGGCAGTTTGTGGCCACTGCAGAGGCTCCCAGCCAAGGCTCCTGACTTCTGAGTCTGAAGAGTTGGGGTAAGGAGGTGGGTAAGTGACTTTGGGGGCAGACATGGGGTGGGCAATAAATTATTGCAGTGCTCCAGCCAACTTCCTCCTGGCCCTGGACGCGGGTCTGCACTAGGTTCCCAGGAGCAGCTGTGTCAGGGCGGGAGTATGGGGTCTTCAAAGTGATGATGTTGTCGAGTCTACCACCTCACGGCCATTGCAAACGGTGGGGACAAACTGGGAGCCAGACCCTAAGAAAAGGAAGCCAGAGGTTGGGGCCACCTCCGAGGTCCTCCATGGAGGGCAGGCAGCGGGGAAGCAGGGCTGTGAGGGAAGCCTCCCCTCCCTTCTCCCATCCTCTCCTGCCAGTGTCATTTGAGGGGCACCTCACCCCCAGACAAGAGATCTCAGCAACCCAAGGAGCTGGACAGGGAGAGGGGAACAGGCAGAGAGGGCTGCTTACGACACTGACCTTGGCCAAGGCTGGAGCTGGCCCTGGCAGCAGCACTGCCAAAGCGGCTGGTGGGCGCCCGGTGGCTAACCACGTTCTTCTGCGGCTGGAAGAGGATGATGTGCAGCTTGGGCGCAAAGAGGCAGCCAAGCACCACGGAGCCGCTGAGGCTGACTGACACGCACATGGTGGTGGTCTGTACCTGCGGTGGGTGAGTGGGTGAACAGGCACAGGTCAAGACCTGGGCCTGACCCCAGGACCCCCTGCCCGGGCTGTGGGGGAGGGAGTGGGGGAGACTGAGCATCCAACACTGGGCTGTGGTCCATTTGCCAGGTCCCAAAGCATTGCTAGGAAAATTGGGCACAGTCCCAGCATCAGACCCAGACCATTTTCCCAGGGTGACAAGAGTTCCAGCTGAAGGGGAGAACATGCAGGGGTGCATGTATGCACAGGGGTGTGTGCATTTGAGGGGGTGCAGGTATGGAGTGCATGCATGTAGGTGTGTGTGTATATCTGTGTAAGTACATGTATGTGGGGTGGTGAATTTCTGCAGGTGTCTGCGTGAGTGTATGTGTGTGTGAGTGTAGGGTGCATGGATATGGATTCATTTGTTAGGAAGATATGTGTGTGTGTGCCAACGAGTGTGTGTATGTGGGATATGTGTGTGTGCATGCATGTGGCTATGTCTGTGTGTACAAGTGTGTGTGTGTGCATGCATGTATGGGTACAGTGTGTGTCCCAGGTGAGTCCTTAGCTGCCTGTGATTGGCATGCAAATGCAAATCATATGCAAATACAGGCTGAGTTAGAGCAGAATCCCTCCCCAGCCCTGGCCTCTACCACCCAAGCAGGTGGCCCAGCAGGTGCAAGCAGAGCAGCCAAGCCCAGCGGTCCCTGGCCCCCAGCACTGTGCCACCACACCTCTGTCCTGGGGAAGGGGCCTTTGCCAGGGCTTTCGCCTCAATTTTTCTGCAGTTCAGACCCTGCTCTGCACTGCCAAGCTGAGTGACCTTGGGCAAGGGATTGAACCTCCCTGAGTCTCTGTTTCTTCATCTGTAAAATGGGAGAGCCATGGAGCTTACTCAAGTCATGAAGATTAACCAAGATGACCCTCTTATTCAGGACACAGCTCTTCTGTCACCTCCTCAGGGCTTCCCTGACCACCCTATCTGAAGCAGTCATTGCCCCTTGGAGCTGGGGAGACCATTGAGACACAGTGCCAGTTGGAACCAAATTTGCTCAGAAGCCACCAACTGGGGAACAATTTTCACCTGCTTTAGCTTTTCTCAACTCTATACCACAGATCTCCTCCCCTACCCACCTTGCTTCATCTTTCCTGCCTTCCCTGGCTTCATCTCGCAACCCCTTCTGCAGCTGACCCCTCAGTGGAGCAGGGCAGAACCCTCTTCATTTGAACATATTTCTGCACCCCTATTTCCTCCCAGGATAGGGGATGACATGCAAGTCCTGAAATCCCAGCTCTCTCTAACTCGAGTTCCCCACCTCCCTGGCCATTTCCCTAGGCCCTATTCAGCCCTCCCACCTTCCCCTTGGGATCCACACAAGCTGTGGTCCCCTAAGTGGGCATTTAACCTCTTGGAGCCCCAGAGCTACCAGTAGATTAAATAAGATACCAGGAAACAGAGGGTCTGGTGTCCCATCTCCCCTGACCTCTGTGGCAGGTAGCTCACCCGGTAGTCACTGGAGGTGACGTAGAAGATGGGCAGGAATGCCAGCCAGATGATGCAGGTGGTGTACATGGTGAAGCCAATGAATTTGGCCTCATTGAAGTTTTCAGGGCACTTGCGAGTCTTGAAGGCATAAAGCGTGCAGAGTGCGATGAGGAGCACGTTGTAGGCCAGCGAGCCCAACATACTTGCATCGCGGTGGTTGCAACGCAGTGTCACCACCTCCCGCCGTTCGGGGGCCGTCTCCTTGCCTGTGCCCGGTGCCTCCACCACCAGCCAGGCGATCACAATGAGCAGCTGGCCCGAGATAAGCGCCAGGCAGATGGCCACCTGTGAGGCAGGACTGATGAAGCGTGGCCGCTGGGCACCCTCCCGGGCCCCACCGAAGATGCGTGCAATGCGGTTGGTCTTGGTGAGCAGGGCTGAGTAGCAGACAGAGAAGGCAGTGCCCAAACCAAGACGCCGTAAGGTACACACTGCCGTGGATGGCTTGGCAATGAAGATGAAGGTCATGCAGTAGCAGAGGAAGACACCACCCAGCAGGATGTAGCAGAGCTCCCGACCCGAGGCCTTGACCACTGGTGTGGCATTGTGCCGCACAAAGACACCCAGCACAAAGAGGGTGGCCAGAGCACCCAGGCAGGCGATGGTGACAGGTCCCACGGCCCAGGCATCGCCCCAGCGGATGTACTCCTGGGGAAGTTCAAAGCAGCCAGTCAGGCTGGCATTGGGCCAGTAGCCCAGGCCACAGTCGGCACAGGTGAATTCGTCCAATCGGTACTCATAGGGCTGGCACGGGATGCAGAGCCAGCAGCAGACCTCACCCGGCTGCACACTCTTCACCTCATTTCGGAGGCAGGGCTCACTGCAGCGAGAGGCGGGCAGGGGGCCGGCTGAGGGTGAGGCCCATGGGATGAGGCTGGTGTCCAGAGTCAAGCCTTCTGCCCAGTAGCCCACCTTCTGGTAGCGATAGCGCCCACTGCCTGCACGCAGATAGGTGAAGATGTTGTAGCGGCCAATACCATCACCAAAGCGGTCAAAGCGGACCTCATTGTGGGTGTCAGCTGGGCGAAAGGGGGCTAGGATGGGGAAGGGAAGGAAGAGAAGATTGGACTAGTGTGTTACCCTGATGTGACCTCAACATCCACCCTAACATGGAACCCAAACGCCAGAGCTAAGGCCACCATTAGCCCTTCCAATCCTTAACCCAATACTAAATCCTGTCTTGACCCGTCATTTTTCTAAATGAGAGATGACAACAAAGTCTTACTCCTAAACTACAACATCAAACCCCAACCCTAAATGCCAAATGTAATCCCAACCTTAAAGCCCAGACATCTCCAAAAACCTAATGCCCACATCAATCCCCAACCATGACTCCCCAAATTCAACTTTAGTACTATCCAACACTTTCCAACCCAGGCCCCAAATCCCAACTTCATCGAAACATACACTACAGCCCTCTCCCCAGACTCAATGCTAAGGCTAAACCCAGTCTCAGTTCCAATCCTGTCCCCACTAATCCCAACAACAACCCCACCTCCAGCACCCCCAGTCCTAATAGTCATCCTGGTGCAAACTGAATCCCAACCTCAGAGGTCACCTGCAACCACTGCCATTCGCCAGAATGTGCTCAGTGGCTGGAAAATCACTTCCTCTCTCCACTCCCACTTCATCCCTCACATCTCCCAGCCAAGCTCTAGCCAGAATTTACAGCCATCCCCAGCCCCAGTGAGAAATCAGGGTTCAAGAAAGCAAAAGACATGCTTAAGGCCCCATGAGTGAATAGTGCAGCCTAGATTCAAACCCAGGTCCCCTCAAGCACCTACTCTTTCTACTCAGCCTAAAAGTTCTCAAAATCCAACTCTAGCCCTACCATAAATGCCACCCAAGTCAAACATGCTGAATTTAGCCTTGCTCTAACATCAGCCCAATTGGACCCCAGACTCCAACCCTAACCCCTACGCTGATTGTGGCATAACTCTGAATGTCACTTCTATTGGAATTACTCTTCATCTTAACCCTGAGCCTGGGCTTCCAAGCTTTGTCTCCCACTGTTCCCATGGTGATTCTTCCTGAAGCATAGTGATGATCTGTAGCACTCACTTCTCTTAAAGCTGGCACTCTTGTTAAAATAACTTTTGATTTCAGGAGACTTTCAGGTCACCTTGAGTGGAAAATCAAGATTAGGAATAGAAATTTTCCCTGAAGCTAGGTGCAGTGCCACATGCCTGTCATCCTAGCTACTCTGGAGACTGAGGCAGAAGAATCACTTGAGCCCAGGAGTTGGAGGCTGTATTGTGCTTGTGAATAACCACTGCATTCCAGCCTGGACAATATAGTGAGACCCCATCTCTGAAAGAAAAAGAGAGAGAGAAAGAAAGAAAGAGAGAGAGAGAAAGAAAGAAAGAGAGAAAGAAAGAAAGAGAAAGAAAGAAAGAAAAAAGAGAGAAAGGAAAGAGAAAGAAAGAAAGAAAGAAAGAAGGAAAGAGAAAGAAAGAAAGAAAGAATATAGTGTCATCCTGATGCTCACCCTCAAGCCAGACTGATTCTAACTCTCACTGGTGCCTGAGAATGGGCCTGAGGTCTCCTGGTCTCCACCTTTGGCAAGATAAGGAGATAGAAGATAGAGGGCAGGGCCCAAGGAGGAGCCAGAGACCCTCAAAATGGCAGGACCGGGCCAGAGGTCTACTCTCTGGAAGAAAGTGGAACCTCAGCCCTGGCTTCAGTTGGAGTCCTCTCTGCCTAGCATCCTTGCCCTGGCTCTGATGCCACTCCTGGGTGAGTCCTTTACTTTCACTCTGCTGTTTCCTTAGCAAAGGAATGGAAGCTGAAGGCCTGCTTCCCCTCATCCTCTGACAGCCAGCAGGCCAATGGACACTGGCCAACAACATTACCATCAAACTTGACGTTGAGCACAAAGTCCTTGTAGAGGCGGCGCCCGTTGACTGGCCGCATTGCGTCACAGAGCCGGGTGGTGTTGGGGCAGAGGGCACGGTGCATGTTGTGGAGCGCGTGGGCCATGGCATACACTGCATTGACCACAAACATGATCTTAGACTCCTGCTCAAAGGGCACGGCCCGGAGAGAGTGGACTGCGCAGTCTCGCTGCCGGAAGCTGCAGCGGAACCTCTGCTCCCAGAATTCACGGAACCAGGGATTCCGGCTGTTGTTCCAAGGGTCCAGGCTCTGGAAGTAGGAGGCAAAGTCACTGATGGGGTAGGAGGCCAGCTCGATGGTGATGGCACCCTCAGCAGCCCCCTCACTGCCTGCTACCACACTCTCCAGGGCCCCCCAGCCATCACTGGCCACCCAGGTGAAGCTGGCATTAAGACGCTGGCTGGCAGCAAGCAGCTCCCGGGCATCCTCAGAACGGGTGAACAGGACAGCCACGCGGGCACTGGGCTTCTGCAGCAGGGCTCGCACCACACCCTCAAAGGCTGCACGGTTCATGGCACGGCCCACTTTCTCCGAGGTGGCCACACAGATGTTGCGGGCACGAGCCTCTAGCTCAAAGGCCTCAATGCCTGTCTCGCCATAGTCGCCCTCAGACGCCACAGTGGACACATAGGTCCAGTTGAAGAAGCGGAGAATCTCAGCCATGGCCTTGGCTTGGAAGAAGTCAGGGGGCACTGTGCGGGCAAAGTAGTCATAGCGGGACTTGTCACTCAGCTTGGCACTGGTGGAGGCATAGCTGATCTGCGGGATCTGAAATAGCCGCAAGAGGTTGGCCACCTGGGGGAGGATTAGAGAAGGCAAAGATCAGAGGTCAGATCAAACACTAGAGACAGGTGCATCCCCCACAGCTAGCAGGTCTTGGTGTCAAGTGTCCGCAAGGTCAGCCCTAAAGGCTCCCTCTCTAAAGCCCTGCATCCCTACTTCCCTCTGGGGTAGGGAGTTTTTTAAATATCTTTCCAAGGGCTGAGGGAGAGAAGACCCAGGGCTGAGACACCAGGGTCGTGAGCCACACCTGATCCCCTCTGCCATCCCCTTTTAGACACATGGCAGGGGGGCCAAGGGAAGGCCTGGGTGGAGGGAGGTTGGCACCTGGCTACACTGGGGCAGAGGGAGGCATGAGATGGCATCTGGCTACTCAGAGCTCTTTGGCTCGCTACTTATTTGAGGGTAGGTAGCCCTTCCCCTGAATCAATCTGACAGAAAGAAGGAAAGCTTCCCTCAGGAAGAAAGACACAGATCCCAGGGTCCCATGACCCTAATAGTCCAAGGCTTGGTCTCCATTGGATGCCTGAGTCTTAAATAAACAAGGCTTCTGCTCTACCACTGGCTTCCTGGCACCCCATCTTCCACCCTCAGGTCCCACAGGAGTGGGATCCAGCCAAGGGCCAGGTAGAGGGTGGGTAGGTGAAAGCAGAGCACGGCTCAGATTCCACAGCAGAGGGTGAGTCTTGTGTTGCAACTGGATACAGTCTATGGCTCTGACAGTCTAGGGTTCAATGTCTCCTCCCCTCCCACACGTTCCACCTTTGGGCCCCTGGAGTTGGCAAATCTCCCTGAGCCTCAGTTTCATGTCCCTGCCCTACAAGGCTGCTGAGAGGATAAAAACGATAATGCATGGGAGGCCACAGTGCCTGGCAAAGGGAAGATGATAGGGACATGGGCAAGAGAGAAGGAGCAGCCACGAGGGGGAATATCAACAGGTAGGTGCAGCCTACGGATGACAGGCTAGCCTCATGTTGATCAGGACAAGGGAGAAGCAGACCACTGCTGAGGCATGGGTCCTGATCCAGGAGGCAGGCAGCTCGGGATGGCAAGCAGGTAACTGGATTTCTGGAGATAAATACGTGGGCCCTAAGGAGAACTGTGGAGAAAACATCAGCAGAGGTCCTGGAAGACAGCAGCAGGTAGGAGGCCACCCACTCATCCCTGCCCCAACCCAGGGCTGCAGACGTAGATGCTAGCAAGCCACATTTCCCCAGGCTGCTGCCTAGCCACCTCCAGTGACTGGGACTAGCAGGACAGATAATCCACTCCCAGCAGTGGACAGCGTGGCCAGGCCTCCCCGACTCCAGGCCAGTAACTGACTCCACGGTTCTGATTGCTGCTTCTGCTCCATTTCTCCTGAACAACTGTTCCAGGATAGGGGGCCTGGCCCTCTCCATCACGACAATGCCCTCAGTCACTCTCCTATAGGAAGCTGAGGCCCAGCCAAGGCCTACCTTATGTCCCCCAGCCCTGATCCTAGCTCCAGCCACATCTTCCAGCAGCCTGTGCTGGGCACTTGGCAAGCGGGAATCTGGATGAGAGGTAGGACCCAGTCAGAGACAGGAGGATCACAGCTGGGCACAGCCCTGGGAGCAGCAGAGGGGTCAGCGGGGCCAGCAGCCTCTGCTGAAGCTGAACCACAGGGCACCCTCCGCTGGCCCCTGTGGGAAAGTAGGAGGCTAAGGGCAGGGGAGCTGGCTCCCCACCCTTCCCACCCCCTCAAATCCTGTGCCCCCTGAAGACTCTGGTACCCTCCCCCGACACATTCTGTTTATCTTCCTCCTGACTCCTCTGCCCTGATTCTCTCCTCTGGCCACTCCTGGCTTCTATCTGGCCACCCCTCTCCAATCCAGGCAGAGATGATCTGACAACTCAGGAGTCCCTTGGCCAAGAGCCGATTTCACAGCTCCCCTCCACCACTGCCTTGAATGTGGCCCACCTCTCTCTGAGCCTTGGTTTCCTCATCTGTAAAATGGGTTAAAAATAATAGCAGCTAATATCAACTGTGCCCTTATGACTTGTCAGGCCCCCGATACATACTATGCGTGTATCAACTCATTAAATTTCCATGGCAAACCTAAAAGTAGAAAGTATTGTGGGCCGGGCACAGTGGCTCACGCCTCTAATCCCAGCACTTTGGGAGGCCAAGGTGGGCGGATCACCTCAAGTCAGGAGTTTGAGACCAGCCTGACCAACATGGTGAGGTCAGGCTCGTCTCTACTAAAAATACAAAAATTAGCCGGGCGTGGTGGCAGGCGCCTGTAATCCCAGCTACTTGGGAGGCTGAGGCAGGAAAATCGCTTGAACCCAGGAGGCAGAGGTTGCAGTGGGCTGAGATCTCACCACTGCACTCCAGCCTGGGAGACAGAGCAATATCTTGTCTCAAAAAATAAAACGAAAAAAAAGTGTTGTGAATCCAATTTTATAAGGAAGAAACTGTGACACAGAAAAGAGAAATAACGTGCCAGGGTCATGCAGTTAGTAAGTGGGGAGACCTGGCTATTAAGCCCCTCAGGGTTGTTTAACATCAAGGGTGAGGGTGTGTGTGTGTGAGAGAGGGTGTGTGTGGGGGTGTGTATGGGTGTGTGGGGTGTGTGGGTGTGTGTGTGGGGGTGTGTGTGGGGTGTGGGTGTGTGTGGGGGGTGTGGGTGTGTGGGGGTATGTGGGGGGTGTGGGTGTGTGTGGGGGGGGTGAAGGTGTGGGTATGGGTGTGGGTGTGTGGGTGTGTATGGGGTGTGTGGGTGTGGGTGTGTGTG